>NC_141082.1:1206250-1809375 GCF_041138505.1 Cibotium barometz | reverse complement strand
CAACACCAAGCTTGCTCATCACTTCTATAAGCATTCTAAAGTGTTTAGAAGGGTTAGGATGCCACCATTTGAGGATATGCATGGCCGTGGTGGTTTTCAAGCAAATGGAGTTAAGCCTATTGCAAAGAAGGAGGTGGAGAGAATGCAACCTCTCCTCCAAAGAGGCTATGTATATACGGTTATAAGGTAAACTTGCCCGGGGCGGTTTTCAAGCAAGATGGAGTCAATCCTAGTGAAAAGAAAGAGGTTGAGAGACTGAAACCTCTCCTCCAAATGCAAGGACAATCCTCCTCCTACATTGATTGATCTGTTACTTGGTGATGATAATGCAAGTAAGGAACACAGAAAGAATATATGCTCTTATAAAAACAATGCCTTAGCATTCGTTTCACTGGGTACTCACTTGGATAATCAAATCACTAGGGGGAGGTATGTATTTAACTTTCGAATCCATTGTATTTAATCAAATCACTAGGGGGAGGTATGTATTTAATCTTCGAATCCATTGTATTACATATCATCATGTTGGCTCTGTAATACCTAATAGAATATGAGATGCGGCTCCTCAATTTTTCCAATTATATATATATATATATATATGATATGGAGCATGAAATAGAGAATAGACTTCATGGGATGCTTTTTGTAAATCATAACATGCTTGAAAGCTTACAAATAATGATGTATAAACACAATCCATATGCATGTGCATTTCATACAATAAGAGAAATGTTACAGTCCAGTCCACATGTAGATTTGAGAATGGTCACTAAAGTTGGATCAATATTAAGGAAATAATTGGTTCCTATAGGTAGTAAGATAGCTGCTATCATACTAGGTCAAGGGGATGCTCTTCATGTAGGTCATAGAGATATTCAAATAATGTCTCGCACATATACTATAAAAAAATATGTTCTGTTTACTCGAGGAGAGGATGGTTAGCATGTTAGAATTTCACTCCATGGTAGGAATAGACAAGGTTCAAATGAGGAGACAAATACTATAATTCAACGGTGATATTATGCATATAGATTACAAATAAGGGAAGATACAAATGTGTGCCTTCTACGTGGTGGTCGGCTTTTGTAACAATACATTGTTGATACTCATAGCAGCATGGAAGAATCAAGATTAGTATGGATACATAATAGCCAGAAAGCATTGTGTGCTAAAGTATACTAAGGGCTTGCATATATGATTAATATAAGCGATGCTGTCAATAGAGTCTCCGTGGCAGTGAAAGATGCAAGATAGTTCTACCATCTATATATATACTAGGGGCCTTGATATATGCACCAATTGTATCAAGATTAAATGGTTATTTTGTTAGGAAGATGGAAAAACCTAACCTCTTTATTACCTTTACTTAAAATCCTAAGTGGGATGAAATAAACAAAGTTTTACTGCTAGGTCAGGTTATCCTGCACGAGTTTTCTATGAGAAGCATAAGGATATGATGAACTTGTTGGGTGAAAAAAGAATTATTTGGAAGGGTAGTGGGATTTGTTTTTGTTATTGAATTTTAAAAAGAGACTTTCTACATGCACATATATTATTGATATTGGAAAGTGGACGTAAACCTACTGAGGATGCTCACTATGATAAGTTTGTATGTGTTGAACTTCCAGATAAGGCGATGTTTCCTAAGTTGCACAACGTAATTAGTCATTGTAATGTACTTGGACCATGTGGGAAACTAAATATGCTCTCTCCTTATATGGTAAATGGAAGTTGCAAACATCGTTATTGTCGAATGTTTTCTGAGACTACTATTGATGACAATGGGTATCCAACTTACATGCGGCAAGACGAAAGTAGTTTCATACAAGTAAAGGATCATGAGGTGGATAGTCAATGTTGGTTGTTCCATATAACCCTTTTCTCTCTATGAGGTACAAAGTCTATATTAACATAGAAGTATGCTCTACCATTATCGTAATGAAAATATTCATATAAGTATGTATACAAAGAACATGATAGATCTACAAGATACACATGGGGTTATTGATGAGGTTAGCCAATATCTGGATGCACGGTATGTGTCTACGTCAGAGGCAGGTTGACACTTATTGATGAGGTTAGTCAATATCCGGATGCGTGGTATGTGTCTATGTCAGAGACGCAAGTTGGCGTTTATACCAATATGATTTACATAATGAAAACCATATATACAAAGGTTGTCTATTCATTTTTCGATGCAAAATTATGTTATATTCAATGACTAATGATTTGTGTGATGTAATAGTCCTCGTGATAGAAACTAAATAACTACTCTCACTGAATGGTTCAGAGCTGGTCAATTGCACACAGATTCAAATAGCATGCTATCTAACTTTTTGATCATGGACTAAAATAAAAAAGGAAATATGATTGGACATATGTATAATGTTAGCCCGAGTGTGCATGTGAGCAATATTATCTATACATGTTACTTATAGTGTGTAAAGGCTGCATATCTTTTGAGGATGTACAAATAGTGAATGGACATTTGTATTGTTGTTTTAAGATTTCATGTGAAGCCACAGGAATGCTGGAGAGATACAAGTGGTATATATGTCTTCAAGAAACTGCATTTCAAAAAACCAAATTCTAATTGCATCAACTTTTTGTCATTATTCTACTTTTTTGTGAGCCTATATCTCTTGCACAAATTCTCTACCAAACTTCCAAATATTTTTTTCATGGCTTGGAGAGAAGGTGTGTTGACATTGGTGTTTGTCATTCTATAGCTAAGAATCAATCTCTATTACACATGCAAGACCTCTTACAATAATATGAAAAATGTCTACATGATTTTGAAGGGTTGTCTCTTCCCGATAGATCAAGCTACTGAAAACAATGGTTTGTTGATGGAAAGAGATGATGTTTGATTCTGTTCTCTGTTCTCAATAGGATGATTTGGCTCTTTCCAAAAAAGGAGTCTTAATAGTTGTCAATCAAGAGCATTTCATACCATCTTTGAGGCTGTTTATTTGAACAATGGCAGTGTTTTTTGCCATTGTTTTTTTTTCCTTGATAGATCAAGTGGATTAGGCAAAATATATATTTATAATGCCTTTCTATCTTGATTACGTGGATAGAATCAAGTTGCTTCCGCATGTGCATCTTCTAGAATAGCTGCATTGTTACTTTTAAATGAATGTACTGCACACTTACGTTTCAAAATCCCATTAGTTTTCAATGCTTTTTAGCGTGCATGGTCTCTAAATATGTAAAAGTACTCTAAATATGACCTCCTATCACCTAAATTTGAATTTCTATTTTTGGAGATACTTATCTCTTAATAGAACTATTCTTGTCTTCTTATTTCTTTTAGGATTTTATGGAGCTAATATTTTTACTCTTATCATTTTCCTAATGTTTCTAGCCTTATTGTCTCAGCCTTCTCTAAGTGCGCTCTCTTTCCTTCTTGAAATCTATATTAAAAGAGACACATAAATGGCTTGGGAGAGACCCTACAAGAGAAAATGAAGGACTCTGATGATGCTCAAAGGAGGACCTTGAAATTAAAAGGGTATTTTGTGTTCTTGAGGATTCCCAAGTCTAGATATGGCTCACTAAAGGGAAATACCAACACCAAGCTTGCTCATCACTTCTATAAGCATTCTAAAGTGTTTAGAAGGGTTAGGATGCCACCATTTGAGGATATGCATGGCCGTGGTGGTTTTCAAGCAAATGGAGTCAATCCTATTGCAAAGAAGGAGGTGGAGAGAATGCAACCTCTCCTCCAAAGAGGCTATGTATGTACGGTTATAAGGTAAACTTGCCCAGGGCGGTTTTCAAGCAAGATGGAGTCAATCCTAGTGAAAAGAAAGAGGTTGAGAGAATGAAACCTCTCCTCCAAATGCAAGGACAATCCTCGTCCTACATTGGTTGATCTGTTACTTGGTGATCATAATGCAAGTAAGGAACATAGAAAGAATATATGCTCTTATAAAAACAATGCCTTAGCATTCGTTTCACTGGGTACTCACTTGGATAATCAAATCACTAGGGGGAGGTATGTATTTAATCTTCGAATCCATTGTATTTAATCAAATCACTAGGGGGAGGTATGTATTTAATCTTCGAATCCATTGTATTACATATCATCATATTGGCTCTGTAATACCTAATAGAATATGAGATGCGGCTCCTCAATTTTTCCAATTATATATATATATATATATATATATATATGATATGGAGCATGAAATAGAGAATAGACTTCAAGCAAGATGGAGTCAATCCTAGTGAAAAGAAAGAGGTTGAGAGAATGAAACCTCTCCTCCAAATGCAAGGACAATCCTCCTCCTACATTGGTTGATCTGTTACTTGGTGATGATAATGCAAGTAAGGAACACAAAAAGAATATATTCTCTTATAAAAACAATGCCTTAGCATTCGTTTCACTGGGTACTCACTTGGATAATCAAATCACTAGGGGGAGGTATGTATTTAATCTTCGAATCCATGGTATCACATATCATCATGTTGGCTCTGTAATACCTAATAGAATATGAGATGCGGCTCCTCAATTTTTCCAATTATATATATATATGATACAGAGCATGAAATAGAGAATAGACTTCATGGGATGCTTTTTGTAAATCATAACATGCTTGAAAGCTTACAAATAATGATGTATAAACACAATCCATATGCATGTGCATTTCATACAATAAGAGAAATGTTACAGTCCAGTCCACATGTAGATTTGAGAATGGTCACTGAAGTTGGATCAATATTAAGGAAATAATTGGTTCCTATAGGTAGTAAGATAGCTGCTATCATACTAGGTCAAGGGGATGCTCTTCATGTAGGTCATAGAGATATTCAAATAATGTCTCACACATATACTATAAAAAAATATGTTCTGTTTACTCGAGGAGAGGATGGTTAGCATGTAAGAATTTCACTCCATGGTAGGAATAGACAAGGTTCAAATGAGGAGACAAATGCTATAATTCAACGGTGATATTATGCATATAGATTACAAATAAGGGAAGATACAAATGTGTGCCTTCTACGTGGTGGTCGACTTTTGTAACAATACATTGTTGATACTCATAGCAGCATGGAAGAATCAAGATTAGTATGGATACATAATAGCTAGAAAGCATTGTGTGCTAAAGTATACTAAGGGCTTGCATATATGATTAATATTAGCGATGCTGTCAATAGAGTCTCCGTGGTGGTGATAGATGCAAGATAGTTCTACCATCTATATATATACTAGGGGCCTTGATATATGCACCAATTGTATCAAGATTAAAAGGTTATTTTGTTAGGAAGATGGAAAAACCTAACCTCTTTATTACCTTTACTTAAAATCCTAAGTGGGATGAAATAAGCAAAGCTTTACTGCCAGGTCAGCAGGTTGTCCAAGATCGACCTGACTTGATTGCACAAGTTTTCTATGAGAAGCATAAGGATATGATGCACTTGTTGGGTGAAAAAAGAATTTTTTGGAAGGGTAGTGGGATTGAATTTTAAAAAGAGACTTTCTACATGCACATATATTATTGATATTGGAAAGTGGACGTAAACCTACTGAGATTGCTCACTATGATAAGTTTATATGTGTTGAACTTCTAGATAAGGCGATGTTTCCTAAGTTGCACAACGTAATTAGTCATTGTAATGTACATGGACCATGTGGGAAACTAAATATGCTCTCTCCTTATATGGTAAATGGAAGTTGCAAACATCGTTATTCTCGAATGTTTTCTGAGACTACTATTGATGACAATGGGTATCCAACTTACATGCGGCAAGACGAAAGTAGTTTCATACAAGTAAAGGATCATGAGGTGGATAGTCAACGTGGGTTGTTCCATATAACCCTTTTCTCTCTATGAGGTACAAAGTCTATATTAACATAGAAGTATGCTCGACCATTATCGTAATGAAAATATTCATATAAGTATGTATACAAAGAACATGATAGATCTACTCAGAGAGTTGCAAGATACACATGGGGTTATTGATGAGGTTAGTCAATATCTGGATGCACGGTATGTGTCTACGTCAGAGGCAAGTTGACACTTATTGATGAGGTTAGTCAATATGCGGATGCGTGGTATGTGTCTATGTCAGAGAGGCAAGTTGGCGTTTATACCAATATGATTTACATAATGAAAACCATATATACAAAGGTTGTCTATTCATTTTTCGATGCAAAATTGTAAGATTCCTCTCCCAACCCCTTTTTGATGTCCAGTATCTTCCCCTGTAATCAATCCCTCTTCAGAAATATAAAGACCTTGTTTCTAACTGTTTTAACTTAGAGAGAGAAAATATTCTAGAGAGAGAATATTCAGATTTTGAATATTTTTGGATAGAAAAATATCTCACCTTATTAAAATGAATTCCCTTGAAACAGAAATTCAGAAAGAATTTTCCAATGTGCAATTGGAATTAATTGAAAATAGGTATAAAGAACCTTAGTCTAAGGGTCTAGATTTTCAGAAATTTTTGGATTATGGTCCAATTAAGGTTCCTATGGGCCAATAGCATCAATCCATGTGTAGGGAGGAGATAAATCCTATTTGTAAAAGAAGATACCCAAAAATGAGTAAATGCTCACATAAGATGAAGAGTTGAAAATGTACAAGGTTTATTAGTAAAAAAACTATGAGTAATATCAAAAAAATGAGATAAATTGAGTATCCAAAAATGAGTAAATGCTCACATAAGATGAAGAGTTGAAAATGTACAAGGTTTATTAGTAAAAAACTTGAGTAATATCAAAAAAATGAGATAAATTGAGTATCCAAAAATGAGTAAATGCTCACATAAGATGAAGAGTTGAAAATGTACAAGGTTTATTAGTAAAAAACTAGGAGCAATATTAAAAATATGAGATATTTTGGGTATAATCATTCCATTTTGACACATATGTAAGGAAGGGGAGTTCTTTAAAGGAGGTGCATATTTCACATGCTTGAATGAGTTTTAAACTCAAAAATAATGTGATATTTTTATCTCTCCTCTCTCTTGAACCAAACCAAATCAAAATGGAACCAAACCGGATCAAAAAGTAACCAAACTAGGTCCAAATCTAGTCCAAATTCAACCAAACTGACTTGGAAAAATCTAAAATCAGTTTGTTTGGTTAGGAGCTCAATTTTTCCTATAAATAGAAGCCTCCCCTTGTTGAAAAAAATATAGTGTCTTATGCATTGTTACTCTACTCCACCTAAGCCAAGAACTGTGAATTCTTTAATAATTCACTAGTTTTTGACACTTCTCTCTTTCTTAAATCCCCATTGGTGGCTCCATCAACATACTAAACCAATTGATTGGTTGGGGGCCTCTATCGTGAACAAAGAATCAAGTAAATTATAAGGTAAGTATAGTGAATTTTGATCTTTTCTATAATTTCTCAATGATTCTCTCTTCTCAACCCCTCTCAAGCTTGAGAAGCTTAATTGGTATGGTTTTTGAAATGCTATTGAAGTTAATTAATTAATAATAGTAAAGAATTATATAAATTTCCATTTATGTTTAATTCTAATGGTTTTTTTCTCTCTCTCACCTAAGAAATGGTCATACTCATGACCCATTCTCAATCCAAATGAAGCTTTTTATAAAGCTTTTTCTTAATCCAAGATTAATCTATGCTTGAGAATAAACTAATAGTTTTTTTTATCTATGCTTTTAGTTTATGATTATTTTTTTTAAAATCCATTAAGGGTTAATGATACAATTAGGGATCATTCTAATCATTCCCTTAAAGATAACCTATCTTTTAAAATAATTGAGATTTATTAGTTATAGTAGCGGAGCTATGGTAAAATTTTATAAAAATATACACATAAAATAATTTCATTCAAAGCATGAAAAGAGGATTTCCTACCATTTTCTAGGAACTATCATCCTAGATTAATTAAAAGAATTTTATTATGCATGGAGATGTGGATGTTTGCATGTAGATGTAGATGTATGGATGTGAGTGTGAATGTGGACGTGGATGTATGCATGGAGATGTGGATGTATGCATGTAGATGTAGATGTATAGATGTGGATGTATGCATGTAGATGTAGATGTATAGATGTGGATGTGAATGGAGATGTGGATGTATGCATGTAGATGTAGATGTATAGATGTGGATGTGAATGTGGAGGTGGATGTATGCATGTAGACGTAGATGTATAGATGTGAGTGTGAATGTAGATGTGGATGTATGCATGGAGATGTGGATGTATGCACGTAGATGTAGATGTATAGACATGGATGTGATTGGAGATGTGGATGTATGCATGTAGATGTAGATGTATAGATGTGGATGTGAATGGAGATGTGGATGTATGCATGTAGATGTAGATGTATAGATGTGGATGTGAATGTGGAGGTGGATGTATGCATGTAGACGTAGATGTATGGATGTGAATGTGAATGTGGAGGTGGATGTATGCATGGAGATGTGGATGTATGCATGTAGAAGTAGATGTATAGATGTGGATGTAAATGGAGATGTGGATGTATGCATGTAGATGTAGATGTATAGATGTGGATGTGAATGGAGATATGGATGTATGCATGTAGATGTAGATGTATAGATATGGATGTGAATGGAGATGTGGATGTATGCATGTAGATGTAGATGTATAGATGTGGATGTGAATGGAGGTGTGCATGTATGCATGTAGATGTAGATGTATAGATGTGGATGTGAATGGAGATGTGGATGTATGCATTTAGATGTATAGATGTGGATGTGAATAGAGATGTGGATATATGCATGTAGATGTAGATGTATAGATGTGGATGTGGATGTATGCATGGAGATGTAGATGTATGCATGTAGATGTAGATGTATGGATGTGAGCGTGAATGTGGATGTGGATGTATGCATGGAGATGTGGATGTATGCATGTAGATGTAGATGTATAGATGTGGATGTGAATGGAGATGTGGATGTATGCATATAGATGTAGATGTATAGATGTGGATGTGAATAGAGATGTGGATGTATGCATGTAGATGTAGATGTATAGATGTGGATGAGAACGTGGAGGTGGGTGTATGCATGTAGACGTAGATGTATGGATGTGAATATATGATATGTGATGTGAAGGAATCTAAAGTGAGGAGATGGAAAATCATGTGATTGGATGAGTACACATATAAATGGAATGTGGAATAAGTAATGTGGGTTTATGAGGGATAATGTGGAAAAATGAGAGTTAATATAGAAACTGTATTTGTAAACTGTTTGTAAATGACTGTTTTATGTCAAGAATGCTGGGAAAGCATTTTGACCGTCTTGTGATTAAGGTCGTGGACCTAACTGATAAAGTTGCAACTGCTGACGGAGAGTCAATGGAGGACATCTCGTGTAGCAAGGTCGGCCGAGGTCTTGACCAGCCTCGGTTCGATTAAAATGGTGAGCTTCCGATACGGTGGATGAGGGGCCAAGGAAGTGGCCTATGAGTGAAGCGCTAGGTCCCCTGCGAAGGATCCTAGAGGGTGCTGATCATACGGTGCTCGGGCTCTGGGTCGCCCAGGATACCCACGCGTGCGTCGAGGAAGATATTGGAACAAGGAGTAAGAGTTGTTTTCTGAAACCGGGCATGGATCTGGTTGATTGACCTTGCTGGTCTTCAATGGATGAGTCCATGGCTCTTTATATGGATCTGTTGGTTGATCTTGCTGATCTTCAACGAGAGTCCATCTTGATTTTTATAAGTGATTATATTGCCGAGTATTATGGGCTAGGAACTATTGAAAAGGCCCCTACGTGGACAGGTGGTGAGCGTTCTAGTTGCCAATGATGCCATAGATACTCTGATGAAGGAATGATGGGAAATTATGAATCAACCGGATAAATTGGAAGATTGTGATCAGTGATACTATGGTTTTATTAAAGGATTGTTTTAAACTGGTTGAATCTGTGAAAAGGCAATTTCATATTGGGTGTGTGAGTGGTGTGACTAGTTTTATTTTTGCATGAACATCCGGCTAGGGGGCCTTGGAACTCTTTTCCTTGGTACCCGGGACAAAACCTAACCAAATTCTTAATTAGATCCCATCACTACAGTGGTTGGGCGGTTAGCTAACCCATGGGACTGGATGGGGTTAGGCTGGACTGATGGATCCGTAAATCGAGACTCAACTTCTGTTTACGATAGAAAAGTAAATCCCGGATAGTAATTGTTCTATGGATAGGAATCAACGGCTGTGCCTCTTAATGGGGAAAAAAGCGTTGATCCCAATGATCCAAGTGCAAGTTTCTTCCTTGATCTCACCGAGTATCTTTATAGGTGCAATCGGTAGATCAGCTTGATCAGTAATGGTCTTGACTACGTTAGAATAAAGAGTTATCCTGGTGGAATCACCCGTGCTTTCCGAGTGAAGGAAGTTTTTTCGGGTTCAGTTTTGGAAAAATTAGTCTCTTGTCCGGATATCCGTGGGTGAGGCCACGAATGTAGGACCCCCGCGCAAGAAGTGCTACTTCCGCTGCTAGTACCCCGAATCCGTTGCTCGATGGGAACAGGGATCTTACAAAAATTATGTTATATTCAATGACTAATGATTTGTGTGATGTAATAGTCCTCGTGATAGAAACTAAATAACTACTCTCACTGAATGGTTCCGAGCTGGTCAATTGCACGAAGATTCAAATAGCGTGCTATCTAACTTTTTGATCATGGACTAAAATAAAAAAGGAAATATGATTGGACATATGTATAATGTTAGCCCGAGTGTGCATGTGAGCAATATTATCTATACATGTTACTTATAGTGTGTAAAGGCTCCATATCTTTTGAGGATGTACAAACAGTGAATGGACATTTGTATTGTTGTTTTAAGATTTCATGTGAAGCCAGAGGAATGCTGGAGAGATACGAGTGGTATATATGTCTTAAAGAAGCTGCATTTCAAAAAACCAAATTCTAATTACATCTTTTTGTCATAATTCTACTTTTTTGTGAGCCTATATCTCTTGCACAAATTCTCTACCGAACTTTCAAATATTTTTTTCATGGCTTGGAGAGAAGGTGTGTTGACATTGGTGTTTGTCATTCTATAGCTAATAATCAATCTCTATTACACATGCAAGACCTCTTACAATAATATGAAAAACGTCTACATGATTTTAAAGGGTTGTCTCTTCCCGATAGATCAACTCTTGCTACTGAAAACAATGGTTTGTTGATGGAAAGAGATGTTGTTTGATTCTGTTCTCTGTTCTCAACAGGATAATTTCGCTTTTTCCAAAAAAGGAGTCTTAATAGTTGTCAATCAAGAGCATTTCATACCATCTTTGAGGCTGTTTATTTGAACAATGGCAGTGTTTTTGCCATTGTTTTTTTTCCTTGATAGACCAAGTGGATTAGGCAAAATATATATTTATAATGCCTTTCTATCTTGATTACGTGGATAGAATCAAGTTGCTTTCGCATGTGCATCTTCTAGAATAGCTGCATTGTTACTTTTAAATGGATGTACTGCACACTTACGTTTCAAAATCCCATTGGTTTTCAATGCTTTTTAGCGTGCATGGTCTCTAAATATGTAAAAGTACTCTAAATATGACCTCCTATCACCTAAATTCGAATTTCTATTTTTGGAGATACTTATCTCTAAATAGAACTATTCTTGTCTTCTTATTTCTTTTAGGATTTTATGGAGCTAATATTTTTACTCTTATCATTTTCCTAATGTTTCTAGCCTTATTGTCTCAGCCTTCTCTAAGTGCGCTCTCTTTCCTTCTTGAAATCTATATTAAAAGGGACACATAAATGGCTTGGGAGGGACCTTATAAGAGAAAATGAAGGACTCTGATGATGCTCAAAGGAGGCCCTTGAAATTAAAAGGGTATTTTGTGTTCTTGAGGATTCCCAAGTCCAGATATGGCTCACTAAAGGGAAATACCAACACCAAGCTTTCTCATCACTTCTATAAGCATTATAAAGTATTTAGAAGGGTTAGGATGCCACCATTTAAGGATATGCATGGTTATAATGTGAACTTGCCCGTTGTGGTTTTCAAGCAAATGGAGTCAATCCGATTGCAAAGAAGGAGGTTGAGAGAATGCAACCTCTCCTCCAAAGAGGCTATGTACATAAGGTTATAAGGTAAACTTGCCCGTGGCGGTTTTCAAGCAAGATGGAGTCAATCCGAGTGAAAAGAAAGAGGTTGAGAGAATGAAACCTCTCCTCCAAATGCAAGGACAATCCTCCTCCTACATTGGTTGATCTGTTACTTGGTGATGATAATGCAAGTAAGGAACATAGAAAGAATATATGCTCTTATAAAAACAATGCCTTAGCATTCGTTTCACTGGGTACTCACTTGGATAATCAAATCACTAGGGGGAGGTATGTATTTAATTTTCGAATCCATGGTATTACATATCATCATGTTGGCTCTGTAATACCTAATAGAATATGAGATGCGGCTCTTCAAATTTTCTAATTTTATATATATATATATATATATATATATATATATATATATGATACGGAGCATGAATAAGAGAATAGACTTCATGGGATGCTTTTTGTAAATCATAACATGCTTGAAAGCTTACAAATAATGATGTATAAACACAATCCATCTGCATGTGCATTTCATACAATAAGAGAAATGTTACAGTCCAGTCCACATGTAGATTTGAGAATGGTCACTGAAGTTGGATCAATATTAAGGAAATAATTGGTTCCTATGGGTAGTAAGATAGCTGCTATCATACTAGGTCAAGGGGATGCTCTTCATGTAGGTCATAGAGATATTCAAATAATGTCTCGCACAAATACTATAAAAAAATATGTTCTGTTTACTCGAGGAGAGGATGGTTAGCATGTTAGAATTTCACTCCATGGTAGGAATAGACAAGGTTCAAATGAGGAGACAAATACTATAATTCAACGGTGATATTATGCATATAGATTACAAATAAGGGAAGATACAAATGTGTGCCTTCTACGTGGTGGTCGACTTTTGTAACAATACATTGTTGATACTCATAGCAGCATGGAAGAATCAAGATTACTATGGATACATAATAGCCAGAAAGCATTGTGTGCTAAAGTATACTAAGGGCTTGCATATATGATTAATATAAGCGATGCTGCCAATAGAGTCTCCGTGGCAGTGATAGATGCAAGATAGTTCTACCATCTATATATATACTAGGGGCCTTGATATATGCACCAATTGTATCAAGATTAAAAGGTTATTTTGTTAGGAATATGGAAAAGCCTAACCTCTTTATTACCTTTACTTAAAATCCTAAGTGGGATGAAATAAGCAAAGCTTTACTGCCAAGTCAGGTTGTCCAAGATCGACTTGACTTGATTGCACGAGTTTTCTATAAGAAGCATAAGGATATGATGCACTTATTGGTGAGTGAAAAAAGAATTATTTGGAAGGGTGGTGGGATTTGTTTTTGTTGTTGAATTTTAAAAAGAGACTTTCTACATGCACATATACTATTGATATTGGAAAGTGGACGTAAACCTACTGAGATTGCTCACTATGATAAGTTTGTATGTGTTGAACTTCCAGATAAGGCGATGTTTCCTAAGTTGCACAACATAATTAGTCATTGTAATGTACATAGACCATGTGGAAAACTAAATATGCTCTCTCCTTATATGGTAAATGGAACTTGCAAACATCGTTATTCTCGAATGTTTTCTGAGACTACTATTGATGACAATGTGTATCCAACTTACATGCGGCAAGACGAAAGTAGTTTCATACAAGTAAAGGATCATGCGGTGGATAGTCAACGTGGGTTGTTCCATATAACCCTTTTCTCTCTATGAGGTACAAAGTCTATATTAACATAGAAGTATGCTCTACCATTATCGTAATGAAAATATTCATATAAGTATGTATACAAAGAACATGATAGATCTACTTCAGAGAGTTGCAAGATACACATGGGGTTATTGATGAGGTTAGTCAATATCTGGATGCACGGTATGTGTCTACGTCAGAGGCAAGTTGACACTTATTGATGAGGTTAGTCAATATCCATCCGGATGCATGGTATTATGTGTCTATGTCAGAGAGGCAAGTTGGCGTTTATACCAATATGATTTACATAATGAAAACCATATATACAAAGGTTGTCTATTCATTTTTCGATGCAAAATTATGTTATATTCAATGACTAATGATTTGTGTGATGTAATAGTCCTCGTGATAGAAACTAAATAACTACTCTCAGTGAATGGTTCAGAGCTGGTCAATTGCACGCAGATTCAAATAGTGTTCTATCTAACTTTTTGATCATGGACTAAAATAAAAAAGGAAATATGATTGGACATATGTATAATGTTAGCCCGAGTGTGCATGTGAGCAACATTATCTATACATGTTACTTATAGTGTGTAAAGGCTGCATATCTTTTGAGGATGTACAAACAGTGAATGGACATTTGTATTATTGTTATAAGATTTCATGTGAAGCCAGAGGAATGCTGGAGATATACGAGTGGTATATATGTCTTCAAGAAGCTGCATTTCAAAAAACCAGATTCTAATTACATCAACTTTTTGTCATTATTCTACTTTTTTGTGAGCCTATATCTCTTGCACAAATTCTCTACCGAACTTTCAAATATTTTTTTCATGGCTTGGAGAGAAGGTGTGTTGACATTGGTGTTTGTCATTCTATAGCTAAGAATCAATCTCTATTACACATTCAAGACCTCTTACAATAATATGAAAAATGTCTACATGATTTTGAAGGGTTGTCTCTTCCTGATAGATCAACTCTTGCTACTGAAAACAATGGTTTGTTGATGGAAAGAGATGATGTTTGAATCTGTTCTTTGTTCTCAACAGGATGATTTCGCTCTTTCCAAAAAAGGAGTCTTAATAGTTGTCAATCAAGAGCATTTCATACCATCTTTGAGGCTGTTTATTTGAACAATGGCAGTGTTTTTTGCCATTGTTTTTTTTCCTTGATAGACCAAGTGGATTAGGCAAAATATATATTTATAATGCCTTTCTATCTTGATTACGTGGATAGAATCAAGTTGCTTTCGCATGTGCAACCTCTAGAATAGCTGCATTGTTACTTTTAAATGGATGTACTGCACATTTACGTTTTAAAATCCCATTAATTTTCAATGCTTTTTAGCGTGCATGGTCTCTAAATATGTAAAAGTACTCTAAATATGACCTCCTATCACCTAAATTCAAATTTCTATTTTTGGAGATACTTATCTCTTAATAGAACTATTCTTGTCTTCTTATTTCTTTTAGGATTTTATGGAGCTAATATTTTTACTCTTATCATTTTCCTAATGTTTCTAGCCTTATTGTCTCAGCCTTCTCTAAGTGCGCTCTCTTTCCTTCTTGAAATCTATATTAAAAGAGACACATAAATGGCTTGGGAGGGACCTTACAAGAGAAAATAAAGGACTCTGAAGATGCTCAAAGGAGGCCCTTGAAATTAAAAGGGTATTTTGTGTTCTTGAGGATTCCCAAGTCTAGATATGGCTCACTAAAGGGAAATACCAACACCAAGTGTTTAGAAGGGTTAGGATGCCACCATTTGAGGATATGCATGGTTATAATGTGAACTTGCCCGTGGTGGTTTTCAAGCAAATGGAGTCAATCCTATTGCAAAGAAGGAGGTGGAGAGAATGCAACCTCTCCTCCAAAGAGGCTATATATATAAGGTTATAAGGTAAACTTGCCCGTGGCGGTTTTCAAGCAAGATGGAGTCAATCCTAGTGAAAAGAAAGAGGTTGAGAGAAGAAAACCTCTCCTCCAAATGCAAGGACAATCCTCCTCCTACATTGGTTGATTTGTTACTTGGTGATCATAATGCAAGTAAGGAACATAGAAAGAATATATGCTCTTATAAAAACAATGCCTTAGCATTCGTTTCACTGGGTACTCACTTGGATAATCAAATCACTAGGGGGAGGTATGTATTTAATTTTCGAATCCATGGTATTACATATCATCATGTTGGCTCTGTAATACCTAATAGAATATGAGATGCGGCTCCTCAAATTTTCCAATTATATATATATATATATATATATGATACGGAGCATGAATTAGAGAATAGACTTCATGGGATGCTTTTTGTAAATCATAACATGCTTGAAAGCTTACAAATAATGATGTATAAACACAATCCATCTGCATGTGCATTTCATACAATAAGAGAAATGTTACAGTCCAGTCCACATGTAGATTTGAGAATGGCATTAGGGAAAATTTGGACTCAAAAAGGGGCCTTGTAAGAGATCCCTTGGGATGGTGATGTGGACAAAGCAAGCCAATAAATCCACATATAATATTGGAGGGCACGTGCGTCGTTTTTGAGTTCTTTATTCCATTAACTGACATGTAGGGTGTTTTTTAATTCAAAACAATGCATCTTGAGTATAGTTTTTTATTCCCACTATGGTGCCTTATTTTATTGAAAAAAGACACCACTCTCTTTCTTCATTACACTTTTGAATGTAACGAAGCCAACTCTGCTAACCGAACTTCGTCCCTGCAACCCATCATCTTGCATTGTCTCCCTCATTGTCTTCCCGATTGCACAACCACTACCACTCCAAATCCGAGTTTTTTTGAGCGGGAGGTTTTTGATTTTCTCTTCTTCTCAAGGCGGCAAGTTTTGAAAAAGGATGGAAAAGTATTTGTTCTTCATGCGCCATACCTGCTTGTGCATGAATAACAATCCCATTTCTTACCTTTTTCAAGTGAGGGTTGTGCTTACAAGTACTCTGTACATTTTGGTTCATCCAGGATACCAACAAGTTTGTTTGATGGACAAGGAGGTATTATTTAGTGATGTTGTCTTTTGGTTTTAATGAAGCAATCTTCTTCACGGGAGATAAGCGTAATATCTTTGGTTTTTTTTGGTTAAAGTGTGAGTTCATTATGCTTTTTGGTGTTGTTAAAGCACAGAACAATGCAATGGAACCTGTGCAGCAAAAGAGGAAAAAGGTGGACATCCACTTCCAAGTAGAACCCGATTATGCTCCCTGCTGTAAGAGAAATTGGTTTAGGCCAGCATGCGAAGCCCGCATTACTGAGCTTCGAAATGAAGGAAAGAAAAATATGGACCTTTGGTTGGATGGTAGTATTTACCCACCAGATCCAACCTCCTCTCAATCTCCATCATTCTTTGGGTTGACAAGTTTCTTCAAGTTTGTGTGTGAGGGTGAAAATGGATTGCTTGGGTATTGCAAAAGACTGTTTGGCCAATGTCAAAGTATCTTTGAAAGACATTTGAGTGATAGAGATGCCACGATAAAAATGCTTGAAGGTGCGAATTTTTACTTGGCATCGATCACAACAGCTTTGCAAGCTTCAAACGAGGACAAGGCAAAAGTTTGTGCTGGGTTACAAAAAGAGTTTGATCATTTGCAGCAGACTATTTGTAAGATGCAGGACACTATTAAGGAGAAGAATGAAATTTTGGCAGTTCGAGAAATCAACAATTTCACATTGGAGAGTGAGAATGCACACCTTCGAAAACAACTTGAAAAGTTCAACAGAAAATTGCAATATTTGAAAGACACGCCATTGGGTGCTCGATTACGCAAGAGACAGATCAAACCATTGGAAGAACTCAATGTTGGAGGTGGCCAATGGAAGCGTCGTGTAAAAGCTTGCAGGTATTGGGATCTATAATTTCTTTGAGCTTAAATTTCTTTGAGCACTCACTTTCATTTTCATCTTTAGTTCCTTTCTTGGAGATGGGGGATTGGGTGTGGGGGTGGTATAGTTAGATGAATGGTGGACTGAAATAGCTATCGTTGTTGCTTCAGGATGGTCACAGATATTGTGGGTCCAAAAGAGCAAGGTTCTGATATATTTGGCAAAGTTCTGACAAAAGACATCGTGGAGTCAGCAATACAGCATCCTAAGTTTGCAAGACTTTGATCAGACATAGCAAAGCAATCCTTGCAGGAGGTGAGTGAAGCATTCACGCCTGCAGATGCACAAGGTATATGTGACATGGCTGGTATAAGCACAAAGTCTTATAGGATGTTGTTTAATAAAGTAAAAGAGGGTTTCAATTGCAAGCTTGGAAAAAAAACAGTAATTCCCATTCCAAAACCATTTCACGTAAACAAAGCTCGAAATATTCTCAACTTGGGAATGGTCAAACTTGTTGGAGAGCCTTGTCACGTGTCTAGCACATTGACAGTGACTAAAAAGAGCGGGGAACAGAAAATTATAGAGCTTACAGAGTTCAACAATTTCATCATGGATGTTCGGAAATTACAAATGGCTATGGTGAAATTTTATGACATCAGTGTACATGAGTGCAATGGAAGGCTGAAATTTGTTTTGAAACTTGATGAGAGTGAGGTGATCAAAGGACAGAAGCTGGAAAGGGTTAGCATTACTTTAATGAATAGAGCTTTGGATGCAAGTATCAGTAATGCTGATGAGAAGCACTTTAGTGTACAATCCGAAAATGAGATTTGGTGGCTGGCTGCATTTGAGGTGACATGCTATCCATTTTTAAATAAAGAATATTATGTTGCTATCCTCTTGTTATGATGTTGTAGACAATCTAACAGTTGTTGTTAACAGGTTCCAACAGAGACCCATGAAATTCTGAAGTGGTACTTCAACCAGACTGAGCTTCCTTCCACTATCCAGCAGCAGTCGAATGGCGAAAAGCTTTATGTAGAAGGATATGGTGAATATGAGGTTGAATGGCACCTGGCTGCAGATCTTAAAACCTTGAAATGCATGTTTGGTATTTCCCAAGGAGCAATGGCCAAGTATCCTTGCCTGTATTGTATGACCGAACGAGGTGTCTCCAAAGGAGGAAAAGAGAGAGAATGGAAATGCCTAAATGCAATCAGTAATAGGCGTGAACCCCCAAATCGTGATGCTCCAGGAGTGGATCCTACTTGGGATCCAATTCTTCCTATCCCTTTGATCAGAGTTCATATTTGTGTTTTGCATGCGCTGGTTAGAATAATTGAGAAACTAGTCTACATGTACATCGAATTTTCATGGAATATGAAACCAGCAGTAGAGAGTGAAAGAACTATTAAAAAAATAGAGCAAGTGCTTTCAGATGCAGGTTTACATTGTGGTCAAGTGAAGATTGAGAAGGACTTGAGAAGATCAGGGAAGACCGAAAATG
This sequence comes from Cibotium barometz, assembly GCF_041138505.1. NCBI lineage: Eukaryota > Viridiplantae > Streptophyta > Polypodiopsida > Cyatheales > Cibotiaceae > Cibotium > Cibotium barometz. The sequence goes on along the minus strand of NC_141082.1, from coordinate 1,790,288 downwards.
TTCCTAGCAAACCATGTTTTGGAGGTGCAAAAGCCAGAAAGTTCTTATCTAATCATACCCAGAGAGGTCATCTGGGTACAGATTTTGAGGTGTGGAGGAAGCTTCATGCAGCTGTACCTGACCGAGGCTCTTTAGGACAAGCAAGGGTGGCAAAGGCCAAAGCGTGGTTGGCACTTGATCGCCTAGCACCTTTGTTGCAAAAAGCAAGGTTTAAAGATGGGGATGTTGAGAAATTTGAGGCAGTTGTGACAGAGTTCTACACTAGCTATGAAAAGGCATGGGGTGCGACAAACTTGACACAATACATGGTTATTACTTCAAAACCTACAGCTTTGAGTATTTTTTGTTGTTCAAAAAATATTGTACGATACTAAATGTCTTGTTGTTGTTGAGCATTTGTAGCACATTTTGCATGCACATGGAACCTTTTTTGCGGAAGAGTTTGGAAGCCTTGGGATTTGGTCTACCCAAGGCATGGAAAGATCTCATTGGCAAGCACGTTGTGCCTATCAAAGGGCCACTCAACATGGAGGAGGAATAAAGAAAAGTAATCCCATGAAGCAACTATGTCAGTGGTGGTATAGGCGGATTCAAGTGAGGGCTCGTGTGAAGATCAAACATGCTGAATCAGCTATGTCATGTGCAATAAGAAAGGTTCAGGCTGAACAGAGATGTTCAATATATGTCTCCTCACAGGGAAAGCAGAATCATGCTGAATGGCTAAGACAACGACAAAGACAGGGCAGAGTGTGGAAGAAAATTGATCATTGAAATATATATTGTAAAACAATGATGTAACTGTGAAAGATTTTAAAAGAACAAGAGCTTTCATCTATGTCCCATATAAATGTTTCCAATATATATACATTTCATAGTTTGCAATGGTAAACAAGAAGAGTATTGAGAAATATGACGAAACTTCTTAGCAACTGGAACAATCTAAATTTGTTAATCTAGAACAGAGACTTCCCCCAGTCGAGCCTTTTTTGTTGACGTTTCTGCATCATCTTCTTCATCCTCTATCAATGGCACAAGAGGGACCTTTGGCCTTGCTGTTCTAAGAAGATGCTTCTTCCCGCAATCACTCAACAGATTAGGATCTGTGATTCCACATGCCAACCCGTAAGCAGCATACGTTAAATAATATTTACATCTTAACGAATATACTCCAGGTCCCTCTCCAAAAATTCGAACAGCTGCTTGCCGCTCTAGAAGTATTGCCTTGTTTGCATTCAGCCTTACGTGGTAGCCACCTAAATACCTGGATAAAGTCTTTATCGCCATCAGAGGAAAACTGGCGTTGTCCTTGGAGTAGCTAGCGTGAAATATCACAATTTGAGGGAATTTTAGGCGGTGTATATATGTTCCTAGTGTCGAATCGTGGCCCAATCCCGCCATACGCTTGCCTGAAGCACGTTTGAGGAATGTGTCTTCATATATTTCCAACTGAAAAAATAAAGGAGCATTAGCCAGAAACAACATCACCAAACATTTCAGGACAAAGTTGATAAAGCCAAATCCACAACAAAAAAAAACTAACCTCTTGGTTCTCATCTGCTTCAAGCAAGGCGTCTTGCCATAAATTAGTGCTCGAACTAGGAACGGTTTCCGCTGACTTATTTGGCACATCCCTACACCCTCCCATGTTGGTGATATTCAGTCTGTCCCTTGCTTCTTGTAGCTCTTCCTCTGTGGCATCTTTTCCTTCATATCTAAGGGCATCAGCATAGATCATATTTAGTGTTGCTGCAGCAGAAAGGAACTCGGTGTCTTTCACATGGCTATCCACTAGTAGGTACTTGTCTATCCCATCATCATCTACAAAATTGTCATCGACCTCCAGATTCTGGGCTATGAAAGCTATGCAATGATCCTCCCTTAAGTTAAATACACGTTGTATGTCTATCAGCAATATATACTCTGAATCTCCTACTTGGTAGGAGGGGAGTAATGGCGTTGGAATGGGGGAGGAGTCATCTGATTCAATCACAAGCTGACCTACATCACTGTTTTGTTCTCTAACTGCCTCAATATCAATCACCGAACTGAACTTCCTCTCTTCTTCAACATTGAACTCCTCAATGACATGAGGAGTGTCCTCCTCTTCAGCAGCATCCTCAACGGTGGGACTAGCCTGACGAGAAATCGTGTCTTCACTTTCAATTTTTGCAGGCGGCTCTGTACATTCTTCATCTGTTAATTGCACGTTCATGTGCAAGAAGCATAAGAAGGCGTAGGAGTATTCCATCAAGCGGCATTTTCTTTTGTGAAAAGGGCATAGCAAGGCTCTCTTCTTATCACATGGCACCTTGTGCCAATCCCTGTTTAACCTCTGCTTCTTCTCCGGCGACACCTTGAGATTAAAATGAATGTGACTTTTCCCATCAATCATCATTGGTTCTTCATTTGTGAGCTCGTCAAACTCTTGCTTTGCCTCTTCGAAGTATCCATGATGGCTAGACAATGTATCCTCCAGAGAAAAATCGCAATTGAACATCAACGAAATTGCAGGGTGCAAATCATGATGTCGACATTTGTAGAGAAAGTCATATAATAGAGTTGCAGGTGTTTCTTTAATCTCTTCGTCCACATCAAATTCAACTTGAACTTGCGCCATAGCTGAATTCAAGTCTGTAGAAAAGACATGGAAAATATTAGTTCAGGCAATGAATCAAGAGACAGTCGATCTTAAACAACAAATCTCTGTGTGGTGTAAATGGATTCAACATAACGCGAGAGGAGATGCCAGAGGAATCCAGGTATTCCTCCTCGCGTTGTAGTGAATCTATTTTCCCTAACGCAAATAAAAATGCAGCTAAGTCAAGGACCTCTTCTCGCGTTATGGTGAATCGATTCACCATAATGCGAGGAGGAATATTGTGCTTCCTATGGGACCTTCGCTCGCGTTATGGTGAATTGATTCACCGCAACATGACGACTTTATCATCCTTTGGCAACGCCTCTAACGTTATGGTGAATTAAAAATAAAGATAGTTCTCCAGTACCCATACTGAGAGAGGAGGTGTCAAACGAATTAAAATACTCTTCTTCGCAGTCAATTCACCATAAGGCGAGGAGTCATAGGTTTTCAATTCACCTTAACGCGATGAAAAGACAAAGCAAGAAGTTCTCCACGACTGAAACCAAAACAACGAAATAACAAAAGAAGAAAAAAGCACAAAGGAGATAAAAATACCAGGAAAACGAATTGTATACAATCGTCGCAGGAGATGGAGATGAAGGAGGTTGGAGGTTTGTCTTTGACGTTGGATACAGGAGGATGATTGATGAAGGAGGGTTGGAGGAGATAGTCAGTCGTTGATGGAGATGAAGGCCGTTGGTGGGGAGATAAATGAGAATACGAACTCCAAGAGAGGCAATAAATGAGATGAGTATCCTAGAAAATCCGTTTTAAATGCTACGCGACACGTCAGCGCCGCATTTTCACCCGCCATTCCATGAATGCCACGTGGCATCCTGCCGTGTACCTAGCACGTGTACAAGCTATAAAGTTTAATCAAAGCCCTTTTTAATGCTATACGACACGTCAGTGCCGCCTAGTCGCCCTGGCAGCCCGCCAGCACGTGTGTTCGCTCTAAAGACTAATCAAAGCCGTTAATCACGCCACCTTTTCGTCCTCTTATCGATTTTGCCTTGTCCGTCCTCCTGCTTGCCTCCAGGTGACTTCCGACTACCGCCACAGTACTGAACCGACTTTCCAACTCCTGCACGACAGTCTCCATCCATTCACACGCAAGAAATGTAAGTTCTTGTATAATACTTGATTGTTTTGTAAGTTTCTTGTATATTGCTTGTTTGTTTTGTTTTTTCTTCGACTATTTGCCCTGTGCCATTGTTTCTTCTTTGACTGTTTGCCTTCTGCCGTGGTGATTCGATTCACCTTAAAGCACATGACGGGCCATTAGAATCTCAATAAGCTCCATGTCTTATGGTGGATCGAATCACCATGGCAGAAGGCAAACGTAAGAGATTCGCGAAAATCGATTCACTATAACGCGAGGAGGATTGTTTTGCTTTGACTGGCCCTTAGACTCGCATTATGGTGAATTGATTCACCATAACGCATGACCAAGGGGCAAAGGATTCACGATAATCCACCTCTTATTGGTGTCAATTAATTCACCTCCTACACGACAGTCTCCATCCATTCCCACTCATAGAATGTGATGAAAGTGTATTACTTGATTGTTTTGTGAGTTTCTTGTATAATACTTGATTGTTTTGTTTTTCCTTCGACTGTTTGCCCTCTGCCATTGTTTTCTCTTCGACTGTTTGCCCTCTGTCATGGTGATTCGATTCACCGTAAAGCAGACGACGAGTCATTAGAATCTCAATACTGCTCTATGTGTTATGGTGAATCGAATCACCAAAATGCAAGACGGAATGGTAAGAGATTCGGGAGAACCCTCCTCCCGTTGTAGTAGATCGATTCACTATAACGCGAGGAGGATTGTTTTGCTTTGACTGGCTCTTACTCTCGCGTTATAGTGAATCAAATCACTATAACGCAAGATCAAAGCTCAAAGGATGCACGATAATCCGCCTCTTATTGGTGTCAATGAATTCACCATAATGCGAGAAGGATTATTGTGTTTCTGTGGGCCTTCATCTCGCGTTATGGTGAATGGATTCACCATAACGCGAGGAAGTGCATATTGCTTTCTTGGCCACCCTCTCTCGCTTTATGGTGAATTGTTAATCGTGTACTACTGAATAGCAAAGTTTTTTGCTTTTTCTTGCGTTTTCAGATGGCTCGTGTAAGACATACAGCTAGACCCATTGACAGTGCAGCTCCCTCATCTACTGGGAAGAAGATGGGCATTCTGAAAGCCTCAAGATCAAGAAAATCAAGCAGTCCTTCCCGATTGTCCAAAACGCAGCCTAGACTAAGGCGTTTCGCAGAGCATTCGTCAGCCCTGCGAGAAATCAAAAAGTTTATGAAGCACCCGACAGCTGCTATTCCCAGATTGCCATTCTAGAGGCTTGCCAGGAGAATTTGTGAGCAGAATGGAATTTTGTTTAGGTGGAAGGCATCGGCCTTGTTTTGCTTGCAAGAGGCCACAGAAGATTGGATGATTGAATTTTTTTTGGATAGTTACGTTCTTGCTGCCCACGCACACAGGGTGACAGTAATGAACAAAGATTTTTTCAGCCTAATGGCCCTTCGTTTCAGATACGATAAGTTACTTAGACCAGTTACGTTTACTGATGAACGAATGTTACAAATTTTGGATGTCCGGCCTGTACAAAAAGTGAGAATTGAAGAGGTGACCGAGGGAGGTCCAGATCATGCGCATCAGACTCGGGCAAATTTAATGACAAGCGCTCAAAGGGAACATCAAGCTGCAATGCTTGCATTGCAAACAAAAAGGGAAAATGTTCGCGCACTCCACGCCATGAATCGGGAGGCACTGCAATTTTTGTTGCCGGAGTTCTATGTACCCTTTAATATTAGAGGGCATAGATGTTATTTCCCGATTCATGCTGAAGAAATCAACATTTTGTTTGATCCCAAAACTGAAGTCAACGACAAAGTGCTCAGATGTGTTTTAAGGTATACTCTTTTCTCTGTCCTCCCACAATTTTTCATTCTTGGCTCTTAAAGTTGATGCCTCACTCTTGATATGTTTCCTTGTGAAGTTTTGTTATTTCGCTATTGCCCGAGGATGTACAGCAACGAGTGTTCTAGATTGATTCACTGGTCTCAACACTGTTGCTAGTAGAGTCAGTTCCGTACCTCGATGTGCTGAACTGGTTTCGGGAGGTCCAGCTGGACGATGCCCGAGTATTTTTTTTGGCATATCATGAAAAGTGAGTTTGTCTCTCTCTCTCTCTCTCTCTCTCTCTCTCTCTCTCTCTCTCTCTCTCTCTCTCTCTCTCGCATGATGTTTATAGGAATCACTGTACACGAGTTATATAGTGCTTCCTTTGGATTGAAACTAATAGAATTCTATTGTGCAGTTCCCATTGGAGTCTTCTACTAGTCGACGTGCAAGAAAATGTCATTTACCTTGCAAATTCGACATCTGGTGTCCATGGAAATGTTTTGCTGTAAGTAAAAATCATTAAGATACATATTATTGTTTGAGTTAGAAGTCCGGATTGATCAGGATAATGATTGGTCTCTGTTTACAGTGGAGTCAGGAAACTAATGGCAGCTTACGAGAGCCTCAGCATGGACATCGACACCCTGGATCGATCGACCATCCGTAGGGTTAGTGTCCCCAAACAAGAAGATGGCTACAGCTGTGGGTAGAGGGTTGCACTTAATGCAATGTTGCTGCTACGAAGCATTTTTCAGCTCCCTTCAGAGGATGTAAGCATTTTCAGCTCCCATACGCATTTGTGCTCTTGTTTATCTTCTTATATATTGTCATGTTGATCTTATTTATGCCTTGATGAATTGTGATGGCAGTTTCCATCAATGTCTCGCTACGTGGACCTAGACGTCCAAACGTTTAGGGAGGAAACGATTGCGAAATTGATCGAGGTCGCTGAAGTTATGCCTCCAGACGGGCCAGTGGACTTCATCCCGCCCAATCCACGAGGGGGGATAGGCCCCCCTGAGCCTCTTACATGGGCTCCATACTTGGGAGAAGAGCCCTGGCTCCATCCTGAAGCCGATACCTATGGGTTCCAGCCATAAATAGTTTTTTCCTTCTTCCAACAAATGTACGTTTGTAAATATGCAGCTATACATGTATTGGAGGGAGAACATCAAATGTAAATACACTTATCATTTGAAAATCAGAGGATCAAATTTGCTACTGTGTTCCTTCACTGCTTGCTTTCTTACTTTAAGCCTTTTTTTGTGTACATAAAAATTCAATTGGGGAATTCTTGCCTTCATTACATTGTTTTAAACAATAAAGCATTACAAAAGCAATGTTCTGAATAGATAAGTTTATTGCATATGGAAAATACATTGTCACCGTATACATGGTCACATCATATATCTTCTAGTGCCTCCAATTCATGTGGGGCTGCAACATCTTTACAAATGATCTGATGCTCTCTTCTTTTACTTAGCTTCCGACCATCGAGCTTGAAGCAAAATTGATCTGGAGGATTCTGAATAGCTACTTCTAATTCCTTCCTAACATATTCGAGAGTCCAATTCTCTTCCACTTCCAATGTCAAAGATGGGTGACCCTGTCGAATCATAACTATATCTATCAAGCAAGAGTGGCTGCCATCTCTTGTATCTTGGTTAATGCTTTCCCAGTTGTTGTTGATCCATCGCCACCTTCTATAAGTAAATGACATGCACAGATGTTGCCTGGCAATATAGTATCTGATTCCAAAATATCATTAGGATAATTTTCCGAGTATAATCAAATAAGCGTTGTAACTGTTTCACAAAAATACATTTTAATGTTTTAACACTCACCGAAATGCAATGTCGGAGGTGTTGAATCGACATTCGATCAAATCATCTCCCTTTGATGATTTCACTCTCCAACCTTTGTCAAACAAATGATCAAGCCAGGCTTCATCTACATCTTTGCACACAAAAGTTGTTCTAGTTTTTCTCAATTGTTTACAATCAGAAAATAAATGAACAAAGCATGCAATTGGAACAAACAAACTTAAGTGCACATTTCTTGCACCAATGCTAGGCTTCATAGCACATTTAATATCATTAAACATTTTGGTCCTGTATGACTCTATCACTTCTGTGTCAAGCAATGGCCACTCCGGACTATTAAGTGCGGGCAACGGAATACGTTCCAACTTTCCATGTCGACTCGATTGAGTGGGCAAGGTATAAAATGAGTCATAGAAATATGTTCTACTTCTTGCGAGATCACTTGGTGCACGACCTTCATATTGAAGTTCCCCCACCTCACCATGTACGACATTCAAGAACCTCGTCAAGCATTGTGCAGCTCCTGAAGATTGGATGGGTACAAATCTGTGCAAGGCAGAAAAATGTATATCAATCACCTTATTTGCAACATTGAAATACAAAACACAAGCACTTACAATGTGGTCTGTGTCTTGGAAGTCCTTCCAATGGTCCCACGTTGATCTCTTTTTTCATGAATACATGCTAAATCAACACTTCTTTGACAGTTTTCCCTCCTGGTGCCATCTTAAAGTCAAGGATCCTTCCTTTCCAATGTTTGGCCAAGTCTTCACATGCCTTTCCCTTCACTCGGTAGTGGCCTTGTTTTCCTGGCTGCATAGTGACCCAAGAGTACTTCTTGTATACTTGGGGAATCCATTCTTCGTTCTCGTCTTTTATGTTATACAACACAACAGATGAGATACTGCTCCTTGCTCGTTTCAGTCCACTTTCGGGTGCCATGATAGAATAACAGACGTATGAGAAAGAAGAAGTAGCAGAAAGTGGATGACAAGGCTAACCGCTTTTGTGGATCAAGGAGGGAGGATGAAATGAGGGACGGTGTGTTCTTTTTGGGCGCCAAAGATGTTTCAAGATTCAAAAGTGGAACCAAGTTGAGGGAATAACCGGGAGAATGTGTATCTATCTATTCCAAGCCTTCAAGCTTCATTAGTTCTAGGGGTGGTGGAAAGAATTTTTTAGTGCTCCACGTCTAACACAGGAATGTGGAAAACATTCTTTTATTGTGTTAGTTTCTGACAAAAAAACGGTTTTAAATATTTTAAGACAAGGTGATGGTTTTTTTTAATATTTCATGAAGATAAGAGTTTCTCCACGTTTTGGGTGGGTTTGTACAGAGGTCCCACCACCGGTGAATCTCGTTCGTAGATTACATGTCACTCAATCTATGTGTCTATTATTATATTATTGTTGAAACAGCCCTCTTTTGAGTCCAGAATTTTCCTAATGTCACTGAAGTTGGATCAATATTAAGGAAATAATTGGTTCCTACGGGTAGTAAGATAGCTGCTATCATACTAGGTCAAGGGGATGCTCTTCATGTAGGTCATAGAGATATTCAAATAATGTCTCGCACAAATACTATAAAAAAATATGTTCTATTTACTCGAGGAGAGGATGGTTAGCATGTTAGAATTTCACTCCATGGTAGGAATAGACAAGGTTCAAATGAGGAGACAAATACTATAATTCAACGGTGATATTATGCATATAGATTACAAATAAGGGAAGATACAAATGTGTGCCTTCTACGTGGTGGTCGACTTTTGTAACAATACATTGTTGATACTCATAGCAGCATGGAAGAATCAAGATTAGTATGGATACATAATAACCAGAAAGCATTGTGTGCTAAAGTATACTAAGGGCTTGCATATATGATTAATATAAGCGATGCTGTCAATAGAGTCTCCGTGGCAGTGATAGATGCAAGATAGTTCTACCATCTATATATATACTAGGGGCCTTGATATATGCACCAATTGTATCAAGATTAAAAGGTTATTTTGTTAGGAAGATGGAAAAACCTAACCTCTTTATTACCTTTACTTAAAATCCTAAGTGGGATGAAGTAAGCAAATCTTTACTGCCAGGTCAGGTTTGACCTGACTTGATTGCACGAGTTTTCTATGAGAAGCATAAGGATATGATGCACTTGTTGGGTGAAAAAAGAATTATTTAGAAGGGTATTGGGATTTGTTTTTGTTATTGAATTTTAAAAAGAGAATTTCTACATGCACATATATTATTGATATTCGAAAGTGGACGTAAACCTACTGTGATTGCTCACTATGATAACTTTGTATGTGTTGAACTTCCAGATAAGGCGATGTTTCCTAAGTTGCACAACATAATTAGTCATTGTAATGTACATGGACCATGTGGGAAACTAAATATGCTCTCTCCTTATATGGTAAATGGAAGTTTTCTGAGACTACTAATGGGCATCCAACTTACATGCGGCAAGACGAAAGTAGTTTCATACAAGTAAAGGATCATGAGGTGGATAGTCAATGTGGGTTGTTCCATATAACCCTTTTCTCTCTATGAGGTACAAAGTCTATATTAACATAGAAGTATGCTCTACCATTATCGTAATGAAAATATTCATATAAGTATGTATACAAAGAACATGATAGATCTACTCAGAGAGTTGCAAGATACACATGGGGTTATTGATGAGGTTAGTCAATATCTGGATGCACGGTATGTGTCTACGTCAGAGGCAAGTTGACACTTATTGATGAGGTTAGTCAATATCTGGATGCGTTGTATGTGTCGTCTATGTCAGAGAGGCAAGTTGGCGTTTATACCAATATGATTTACATAATGAAAACCATATATACAAAGGTTGTCTATTCATTTTTCGATGCAAAATTATATTATATTCAATGACAAATGATTTGTGTGATGTAATAGTCCTCGTGATAGAAACTAAATAACTACTCTCACTGAATGGTTCAGAGCTAGTCAATTGCACGCAGATTCAAATAGCGTGCTATCTAACTTTTTGATCATGGACTAAAATAAAAAAGGAAATATGATTGGACATATGTATAATGTTAGCCCGAGTGTGCATGTGAGCAACATTATCTATACATGTTACTTATAGTGTGTAAAGGCTGCATATCTTTTAAGGATGTACAAACAGTGAATGGACATTTGTATTGTTGTTTTAAGATTTCATGTGAAGCCAGAGGAATGCTCGAGAGATACGAGTGGTATATATGTCTTCAAGAAGCTGCATTTCAAAAAACCAGATTCTAATTGCATCAACTTTTTGTCATTATTCTACTTTTTTGTGAGCCTATATCTCTTGCACAAATTCTCTACCGAACTTCCAAATATTTTTTTCATGGCTTGGAGAGAAGGTGTGTTGACATTGGTGTTTGTCATTCTAAAGCTAAGAATCAATCTCTATTACACATTCAAGACCTCTTACAATAATATGAAAAACGTCTACATGATTTTGAAGGGTTGTCTCTTCCCGATAGATCAACTCTTGCTACTGAAAACAATGGTTTGTTGATGGAAAGAGATGATGTTTGATTCTGTTCTCTGTTCTCAACAGGATGATTTGGCTCTTTCCAAAAAAGGAGTCTTAATAGTTGTCAATCAAGAGCATTTCATACCATCTTTGAGGCTGTTTATTTGAACAATGGCAGTGTTTTTTGCCATTGTTTTTTTTCCTTGATAGACCAAGTGGATTAGGGAAAATATATATTTATAATGCCTTTCTATCTTGATTATGTGGATAGAATCAAGTTGCTTTCGCATGTGCATCTTCTAGAATAGCTGCATTGTTACTTTTAAATGGATGTACTGCACACTTACGTTTCAAAATCCCATTGGTTTTCAATGCTTTTTAGCGTGCATGGTCTCTAAATATGTAAAAGAACTCTAAATATGACCTCCTATCATACCTAAATTCGAATTTCTATTTTTGGAGATACTTATCTCTAAATAGAACTATTCTTGTCTTCTTATTTCTTTTTACTCTTATCATTTTTCTAATGTTTCTACCCTTATTGTCTTAGCCTTATTGTCTCAGCCTTCTCTAAGTGCGCTCTCTTTCCTTTTCTAATGTTTCTAGCCTTATTGTCTCAGCCTTCTCTAAGTGCGCTCTCTTTCCTTCTTGAAATCTATATTAAAAGAGACACATAAATGGCTTGGGAGGGACCTTACAAAAGAAAATGAAGGACTTTGATGATGCTCAAAGGAGGCCCTTGAAATTAAAAGGGTATTTTGTGTTCTTGAGGATTCCCAAGTCTAGATATGGCTCACTAAAGGGAAAGAGACACATAAATGGCTTGGGAGGGACCTTACAAGAGAAAATGAAGGACTCTGATGATGCTCAAAGGAGGCCCTTGAAATTAAAAGGGTATTTTGTGTTCTTGAGGATTCCCAAGTCTAGATATGGCTCACTAAAGGGAAATACCAACACCAAGCTTGCTCATCACTTCTATAAGCATTATAAAGTGTTTAGAAGGGTTTGTTCGGATGCCACCATTTGAGGATATGCATGGTTATAATGTGAACTTGCCCGTGGTGGTTTTCAAGCAAATGGAGTCAATCCTATTGCAAAGAAGGAGGTGGAGAGAATGCAACCTCTCCTCCAAAGAGGCTATGTATATACGGTTATAAGGTAAACTTGCCCGTGGCGGTTTTCAAGCAAGATGGAGTCAATCCTAGTGAAAAGAAAGAGGTTGAGAGAAGGAAACCTCCCCTTTTAAATGCAAGGACAATCCTCCTCCTACATGGGTTGATCTGTTACTTGGTGATGATAATGCAAGTAAGGAACACAGAAAGAATATATGCTCTTATAAAAATAATGCCTTAGCATTCGTTTCACTGGGTACTCACTTGGATAATCAAATCACTAGGGAGAGGTATGTATTTAATTTTCGAATCCATGGTATTACATATCATCATGTTGGCTCTGTAATACCTAATAGAATATGAGATGCGGCTCCTCAATTTTTCCAATTAATTATATATATATATATATATATATATGATACGGAGCATGAATTAGAGAATAGACTTCATGGGATGCTTTTTGTAAATCATAACATGCTTGAAAGCTTACAAATAATGACGTATAAACACAATCCATCTGCATGTGCATTTCATACAATAAGAGAAATGTTACAGTCCAGTCCACATGTAGATTTGAGAATGGTCACTGAAGTTGGATCAATATTAAGGAAATAATTGGTTCCTACAGGTAGTAAGATAGCTGCTATCATACTAGGTCAAGGGGATGCTCTTCATGTAGGTCATAGAGATATTCAAATACTGTCTCGCACAAATACTATAAAAAAATATGTTCTGTTTACTCGAGGAGAGGATGGTTAGCATGTTAGAATTTCACTCCATGGTAGGAATAGACAAGGTTCAAATGAGGAGACAAATACTATAATTCAACGGTGATATTATGCATATAGATTACAAATAAGGGAAGATACAAATGTGTGCCTTCTACGTGGTGGTCAACTTTTGTAACAATACATTGTTGATACTCATAGCAGCATGGAAGAATCAAGATTAGTATGGATACATAATAGCCAGAAAGCATTGTGTGCTAAAGTATACTAAGGGCTTGCATATATGATTAATATAAGCGATGCTGTCAATAGAGTCTCCGTGGCAGTGATAGATGCAAGATAGTTCTACCATCTATATATATACTAGGGGCCTTGATATATGCACCAATTGTATCAAGATTAAAAGGTTATTTTGTTAGGAAGATGGAAAAACCTAACCTCTTTATTACCTTTACTTAAAATCCTAAGTGGGATGAAATAAGCAAAGCTTTACTGCCAGGTCAGGTTGTCCAAGATTGACTTGACTTGATTGCATGAGTTTTCTATGAGAAGCATAAGGATATGATGCACTTGTTGGGTGAAAAAAGAATTATTTGGAAGGGTAGTGGGATTTGTTTTTGTTATTGAATTTTAAAAAGAGACTTTCTACATGCACATATATTATTGATATTGGAAAGTGGACGTAAACCTACTGAGATTGCTCACTATGATAAGTTTGTATGTGTTGAACTTCCAGATAAGGCAATGTTTCCTAAGCTGCACAACATAATTAGTCATTGTAATGTACATAGACCATGTGGGAAACTAAATATGCTCTCTCCTTATATGGTAAATGGAAGTTGCAAACATCGTTATTCTCGAAAGTTTTCTGAGACTACTATTGATGACAATGGGTATCCAACTTACTTGCGGCAAGACGAAAGTAGTTTCATACAAGTAAAGGATCATGAGGTGGATAGTCAATGTGGGTTGTTCCATATAACCCTTTTCTCTCTATGAGCTACAAAGTCTATATTAACATAGAAGTATGCTCTACCATTATCGTAATGAAAATATTCATATAAGTATGTATACAAAAGGACATGATAGATCTACTCAGAGAGTTGCAAGATACACATGGGGTTATTGATGAGGTTAGTCAATATCTGGATGCACGGTATGTGTCTACGTCACAGGCAAGTTGACACTTTTTGATGAGGTTAGTCAATATCCGGATGCGTGGTATGTGTCTATGTCAGAGAGGCAAGTTGGCGTTTATACCAATATGATTTACATAATGAAAACCATATATACAAAGGTTGTCTATTCATTTTTCGATGCAGAATTATATTATATTCAATGAATAATGATTTGTGTGATGTAATAGTCCTCGTGATAGAAACTAAATAACTACTCTCACTGAATGGTTCAGAGCTAGTCAATTGCATGCAGATTCAAATAGCGTGCTATCTAACTTTTTGATCATGGACTAAAATAAAAAAGGAAATATGATTGGACATATGTATAATGTTAGCCCGAGTGTGCATGTGAGCAACATTATCTATACATGTTACTTATAGTGTGTAAAGGCTGCATATCTTTTGAGGATGTACAAACAGTGAATGGACATTTGTATTGTTGTTTTAAGATTTCATGTGAAGCCAGAGGAATGCTGGAGAGATACGAGTGGTATATATGTCTTCAAGAAGCTGCATTTCAAAAAACCAGATTCTAATTGCATCAACTTTTTGTCATTATTCTACTTTTTTGTGAGCCTATATCTCTTGCACAAATTCTCTACCGAACTTCGAAATATTTTTTTCATGGCTTGGAGAGGTCAATATCTGGATGCACGGTATGTGTCTACGTCAGAGGCAAGTTGACACTTATTGATGAGGTTAGTCAATATCCGGATGCGTGGTATGTGTCTATGTCAGAGACGCAAGTTGGCGTTTATTATACCAATATGATTTACATAATGAAAACCATATATACAAAGGTTGTCTATTCATTTTTCGATGCAAAATTATGTTATGTTCAATGACTAATGATTTGTGTGATGTAATAGTCCTCGTGATAGAAACTAAATAACTACTCTCACTGAATGGTTCAGAGCTGGTCAATTGCACGCAGATTCAAATAGCGTGTTATCTAACTTTTTGATCATGGACTAAAATAAAAAAGGAAATATGATTGGACATATGTATAATGTTAGCCCGAGTGTGCATGTGAGCAATATTATCTATACATGTTACTTATAGTGTGTAAAGGTTGCATATCTTTTGAGGATGTACAAACAGTGAATGGACATTTGCATTGTTGTTTTAAGATTTCATGTGAAGCCAGAGGAATGCTGGAGAGATACGAGTGGTATATATGTCTTCAAGAAGCTGCATTTCAAAAAACCAGATTCTAATTGCATCAACTTTTTGTCATTATTCTACTTTTTTGTGAGCCTATATCTCTCGCACAAATTCTCTACCGAACTTCCAAATATTTTTTTCATGGCTTGGAGAGAAGGTGTGTTGACATTGGTGTTTGTCATTCTATAGCTAAGAATCAATCTCTATTACACATGCAAGACCTCTTACAATAATATGAAAAACGTCTACATGATTTTGAAGGGTTGTCTCTTCCCGATAGATCAACTCTTGCTAATACCTAATAGAATATGAGATGCGGCTCCTCAATTTTTTCAATTATATATATATATATATATATATGATACGGAGCATGAATTAGAGAATAGACTTCATGGGATGCTTTTTGTAAATCATAACATGCTTGAAAGCTTACAAATAATGATGTATAAACACAATCCATATGCATGTGCATTTTATACAAGAAGAGAAATGTTACAGTCCAGTCCACATGTAGATTTGAGAATGGTCACTGAAGTTGGATCAATATTAAGGAAATAATTGGTTCCTATGGGTAGTAAGATAGCTGCTATCATACTAGGTCAAGGGGATGCTCTTCATGTAGGTCATAGAGATATTCAAATAATGTCTCGCACAAATACTATAAAAAAATATGTTCTGTTTACTCGAGGAGAGGATGGTTAGCATGTTAGAATTTCACTCCATGGTAGGAATAGACAAGGTTCAAATGAGGAGACAAATACTATAATTCAACGGTAATATTATGCATATAGATTACAAATAAGGGAAGATACAAATGTGTGCCTTCTATGTGGTGGTCGACTTTTGTAACAATACATTGTTGATACTCATAGCAGCATGGAAGAATCAAGATTAGTATGGATACATAATAGCCAGAAAGCATTGTGTGCTAAAGTATACTAAGGGCTTGCATATATGATTAATATAAGCGATGCTGTCAATAGAGTCTCCGTGGCAGTGATAGATGCAAGATAGTTCTACCATCTATATATATACTAGGGGCCTTGCTTATATGATTAATATAAGCAATGCTGTCAATAGAGTCTCCGTGGGCAGTGATAGATGCAAGATAGTTCTACCATCTATATATATACTAGGGGCCTTTATATATGCACCAATTGTATCAAGATTAAAAGGTTATTTTGTTAGGAAGATGGAAAAACCTAACCTCTTTATTACCTTTACTTAAAATCCTAAGTGGGATGAAATAAGCAAAGCTTTACTACCACGTCAGGTTGTCCAAGATCGACCTCACTTGATTGCACGAGTTTTCTATGAGAAGCATAAGGATATGATGCACTTGTTAGTGAAAAAAGAATTATTTGGAAGGGTAGTGGGTTTTGTTTTTGTTATTGAATTTGAAAAAGAGACTTTCTACATGCACATATATTATTGATATTGGAAATTTATATTGGAAAGTGGACGTAAACCTACTGAGATTGCTCACTATGACAAGTTTGTATGTTTTGAACTTCCAGATAAGGCGATGTTTCCTAAGTTGCACAACATAATTAGTCATTGTAATATACATGGACCATGTGGGAAACTAAATATGCTCTTTCCTTAAATGGTAAATGGAAGTTGCAAACATCGTCATTCTCGAAAGTTTTCTGAGACTACTATTGATGACAATGGGTATCCAACTTACATGCGACAAGACGAAAGTAGTTTCATACAAGTAAAGGATCATGAGGTGGATAGTCAATGTGGGTTGTTCCATATAACCCTTTTCTCTCTATGAGGTACAAAGTCTATATTAACATAGAAGTATGCTCTACCATTATCGTAATGAAAATATTCATATAAGTATGTATACAAAGGACATGATAGATCTACTATAGAGCTGCAAGATACACATGGGGTTATTGATGAGGTTAGTCAATATCTGGATGCACGGTATGTGTCTACGTCAGAGGCAAGTTGACACTTATTGATGAGGTTAGTCAATATCCATCCGAATGCGTGGTATTATGTGTCTATGTCAGAGAGGCAAGTTGGCATTTATACCAATATGATTTACATAATGAAAACCATATATACAAAGGTTGTCTATTCATTTTTTGATGCAAAATTATGTTATATTCAATGACTAATGATTTGTGTGATGTAATAGTCCTCGTGATAGAAACTAAATAACTACTCCAATTTGGAATTTGGTTAGGTTTTGTCCCGGGTAACAAGGAAAAGAGTTCCAAGGCCCCCTAGCCGGAAGTTCATGCAAACATAAAATTAGGCACACCACTTACACACCCAATATGAAATTGCCTTTTTCTTAGCATCAGCTAACTTTAAAACAATCCTTTAATGAAACCATAGTACCACTGATCATAGTCTTCCAAATTATCCGGTTGATTCTCAAATTTCCCATCATTCCTTCATCAGAGTATCTATGGTATCATTGGCAACTAGAACGCTCACCACCTGTCCACTCAGGGGCCTTTTCAATAGTTCCCAGCCCATAATACTTGGCAATATAATCACTTATAAAAATCAAGATGGACTCTCGTTGAAGATCAGCAAGATCAACCAACAGATCCATAAAAAGAGCCATGGACTCATCCATTGAAGACCAGCAAGGTCAATCAACCAGATCCATGCCCGATTTCAAAAAACAACTCTTACTCCTTGTTCCAATATCTTCCTCGATGCACGCGTGGGTATCCTAGGTGACCCAGAGCCCGAGCACCGTATGGTCAGCATCCTCTAGGATCCTTTCGCAGGTGACCTAGTGCATCACTCATAGGCCGCTTCCTTGGTCCCTCATCCACCGTACCGGAAGCTCATTATTTTAATCGAACCGAGGCTGGTCAAGACCTCGGCCGACTTTGCTACGCGAGACGTCCTCCATTGACTCTCTGTCAACAGTTACAACTTTATCAGTTAGGTCTCCACGACCTTAATCACACAAGACAGTCAAAATTCTTCCCCAGCATTCTTGACATAAAACAACCATTTACAAACAGCATTTACAAACAGTTTACAAATACAGTTTCTATATTAACTCTCATTTTTCCACATTATCCCTCGTTAATCCACATTACTTATTCCACATTCCATTTATATGTGTACTCATCCAATCACCTCATTTTCCATCTCTTCACTTCAGATTCCTTCACATCACATATCATATATTCACATCCACATCCACATCCACATTCACATCCATACATCCACATCTACATGCTTATCTCCATTTTCACATCCTCATTTATACATCCACACCCCATATCCACATTCATACATACACATCCATATCCACATCCACATGCATACATCCATTATCATGTCCTCATTCATACATCCACATCCACGTACATACATACATCCACATCCACATTCACATTCCCATTCAAATCTATACATCCATATCTACATGCACATTCACATCCCTACATCCACATCTATATCCTCATTCACATCCATACATCCACATCTATATCCTCATTCACATCCATACATCCACATTCATGCATCCACATCTACATGCATACATCCATACATACACATCCACATTTACATCCATGCATCCACATCCACATTCTCATTCACATCCATACATCCACATTCATGCATCCACATCTACATGCATACATCCACACATACCCATCCACATTCACATCCATATTCTCACTCTATCACAACCCATATACATCTTATCCCATCACATACACTTCTTACCTCATCCCATACACATCCTATCACTTCTTAACTCATCTTATCACATCCTAACTCATCTCATATGCATCTTATCATATCTTATCACTTCCCATATCTTTTATGCATACTTCTATGCATGAAATTTAATTATACTAAAAGTAACACTTTTATAAAATAATCATCTCTTATGCATACCTCTATGCATGAAATTCAATTATGCTAAAAGTAACACTTTTATAATAAAATATTTATCTCTTATGCATACCTCTATGCATGAAATTCAATTATGCTAAAAGTAACACTTTTATAATAAAATATTCATCTCTTATGCATACCTCTATGCATGAATTTCAATTATGCTAAAAGTAACACTTTTATAATAAAATATTCATCTCTTATGCATACCTCTATGCATGAATTTCAATTATGCTAAAAGTAACACTTTTATAATAAAATATTCATCTCTTATGCATACCTCTATGCATGAATTTCAATTATGCTAAAAGTAACACTTTTATAATAAAATATTCATCTCTTATGCATACCTCTATGCATGAATTTCAATTAAGCTAAAAGTAACTCTTTTATAATAAAATATTCATCTCTTATGCATACCTCTATGCATGAAATTCAATTATGCATAATATAAAAATCAATTTCTCTAGGATTACAATGAATATCTTTCAATTAATCTAGGATGATAATTCCTAGAATATGGTTGGAAGTCCTCTTTTTATGCTTTGAATGAAATTATTTTATGAGTAATTTTTATAAAAATTTTGCCATAGCTCCGCTGCTATGACTAATAAATCTCAATTTTTCTAAGGGATAAAGCTTATCTTTAAGGAAATAATTAGAATGATCCCTAATTGGATCATTAATCCCTAATGGATTGAATCATCAATATTCATGAAATACATAAACTAAAAGCATAGAAAAAAGCCATTAATTTGGCCTCAAGCATAGATTAATCTTGGATTAAGGAAAAGCTTTATGAAAAGCTTCATTTGGATTGAGAATGGGTCATGAGTATGACCATTTCTTGAGTGAGAGAGAGAAATTACATAAAAACCATTTGAATTAAGCATAAATGGAAATTTATGTAATTCTTAACTATCATTAATCAATTAACTTCAATAGCATTCATCAATTTATGTAACTCTTCACTACCATTCATCAATTAACTTCAATAGCATTCAAAAACCATTCCAATTAAGCTTCTCAAGGCTGAGAGGGGTTGAGAAGAGAGAAGCATTGAGAAATTATAGAAGAGATCAAAATTCACCATTTACCTTACAAATTGCTTGATTCTTTGTTCACGGTAGAGGCCCCCAACCAATCAATTGGTTAAGTATGTTGATGGAGCCACCAATGGGGATTGAAGAAAGAGGGAAGTTCCAATTTCTTCAATTTGGAGAGAATTTTAGAGAATAGTAGAAACTAGCATTATTTCAGCATAACTCTAGTATAGTAAAATTCTTCTCCCTTTTTCAAAGGACTCATGTTCTATTTATAAGAGAGGGAAGCTCTAACTAAAGCTAACTGAATTCTAGAATTTTCCAAATTCAGTTTGGTTGAATTTGGACTAGATTTGGACCTAGTTTGGTTACTTTTTGATTCGGTTTGGTTCCATTTTGATTTGGTTTGGTTCAAGAGAGAGGAGAGATAAAAATATCACATTATTTTAGAGTTTAAAACTCATTCAAGCATGTGAAATATGCACCTCCTTTAAAGAATTCCCCTTCCTTACATATGTGTCAAAATGGAATGATTATACCCAAAATATCTCATATTTTTAATATTGCTCATAGTTTTTTACTAATAAACCTTGTACATATTCAACTCTTCATCTTATGTGAGCATTTACTCATTTTTGGGTATCTTCTTTTACAAATAGGATTTATCTCCTCTCTACACATGGATTGATGCTATTGGTCCATAGGAACCTTAATTGGACCATAATCCAAAAATTTCTGAAAATCTAGACCCTTAGGCTAAGGTCCTTCATATCCATTTTCAATTAATTCTAATTGCACATTGGAAAGTTCTTTTTGAATTTCTGTTTCAGGGAAACTTATTTTAATAAGATGAGTTATTTTTCTATCCAAAAATATTCATAATCTGAATATTCTCTCTCTAGAATATTTTCTCTCTCTATGCCAAAACAGGCAGAGACAAGATCTCTTATATTTTAGAAAAGGGAATTGATTACAGGGGAATATGCTGGACAATTTGACAGGCTGGGGAGGAATCTTATAGGAATGCTGGAGAGATACGAGTGGTATATATGTCTTCAAGAAGCTGCATTTCAAAAAACCAAATTCTAATTGCATCAACTTTTTGTCATTATTCTGCTTTTTTGTGAGCCTATACCTCTTGCACAAATTCTCTACCAAACTTCCAAATATTTTTTTCATGGCTTGGAGAGAAGGTGTGCTGACATTGGTGTTTGTCATTCTATAGCTAAGAATCAATCTCTATTACACATGCAAGACCTCTTACAATAATATGAAAAACGTCTACATGATTTTGAAGGGTTGTCTCTTCCCGATATATCAACTCTTGCTACTGAAAACAATGGTTTGTTGATGGAAAGAGATGATGTTTGATTCTGTTCTCAACAAGATGATTTGGCTCTTTCTAAAAAAGGAGTCTTAATAGTTGTCAATCAAGAGCATTTCATACCATCTTTGAGGCTGTTTATTTGAACAATGGTAGTGTTTTTTGCCATTGTTTTTTTTTTTCGTTGATAGAGCAAGTGGATTAGGCAAAATATATATTTATAATGCCTTTCTATCTTGATTACGTGGATAGAATCAAGTTGCTTTCGCATGTGCATCTTCTAGAATAGCTGCATTGTTACTTTTAAATGGATGTACTGAACACTTACGTTTCAAAATCCCATTGGTTTTCAATGCTTTTTAGTGTGCATGGTCTCTAAATATGTAAAAGAACTCTAAATATGACCTCCTATCACCTAAATTTGAATTTCTATTTTTGGAGATACTTATCTCTTAATAGAACTATTCTTGTCTTCTTATTTCTTTTAGGATTTTATGGAGCTAATATTTTTACTCTTATCATTTTCCTAATGTTTCTAGCCTTATTGTCTCAGCCTTCTCTAAGTGCGCTCTCTTTCCTTCTTGAAATCTATATTAAAAGAGACATATAAATGGCTTGGGAGGGACCTTACAAGAGAAAATGAAGGACTCTGATGATGCTCAAAGGAGGCCCTTGAAATGAAAAGGGTATTTTGTGTTCTTGGGGATTCCCAAGTCTAGATATGGCTCACTAAAGGGAAATACCAATTCCAAGCTTGCTCATTACTTCTATAAGCATTATAAATGTAATAAAGTAGGAACTTTATTCAATAGGGTTAATAATGGGACAAGTCCATGTATAAAAGAGGGGACTTGGACCATGGTTGTAACTTTTGATGATCATTTTTAGAAATGGAAATTTATGTTTCTTGGAGCTCATGGCTTCTCTCTTGGCTTGTGGAAGGCTATTTCCATTCTCTTGGTGAGAGACTAAACACACTTAGGCATCATGTTTACATGGTGATTACTCATATTTTTCATGCATTACATCCCTTCATTCCAATTGGTATCAGAGCTCTTGATTTTGATCATGGGCATGCATGGGTTGTTGGGAAAATTTGCTTGAAAATTTGAGTTTCTTTCATTTTTTTTCTCATTTTCTTGTAATCCTTGAGTGATTCTTGACAAATCTTCTCTAATCTTGCTTAATCTCATGGAGATGGTGAGCATTTCATGGAAATTGCTTGAATTTTGAGTGATTTTGGCCAATTTTGCCATTTTGGACCAAATTTTGGACCTCTGGACCAAAAATTTGGGGCAGTCGGGCCAAAACTTAGGGCAAGTGACTAATTGCAATTAACTTTTCTGCTAATCACATTTAGTAATCATCTTCTTCTTCCTCAAGCTTTCCATAGCCATGGGATGCTCTTCCTTTACCCGTTTTGATGCCAAACCTTAGGGTTTTTGTAGAGCTCCTTGAGATCTTTCATTTGAGCCTCTTTCTTGCAAATTTTTCTCAAGATTGGAGAGCTTTTGTTCATTCTTCCATGGCTATGAGAAATCTTGCATTGCTAAGCTCTTAGACACTTGAGAAGCATCATATTATGGTGATTTCTTCTCTCAATGAGCATGGAGACTAGCAATGGGACTGATTTTCACTTCCACGCTGAATTTTGGGCTGATTTTCGCTGATTTTTGTCGCCTCTTCCATGCCTCCTCCAAGCTATGAAGCTTAGCCACAAGCTTCATGAAGGATTTGCTAAGTGTTTTAGCCCTTTTTGGTGAGATTTTGGGGAGCATTTCATGGCCAATGGAGAGGGAGAAATGGTGTTCCTTGGCTGCAAATTTGAGAGCAAAGAGAGGCCACGTTTTTCTTCAACAAGAGGCTTCTTCAACATTTTCTACCATTGAAGCTTTCCGGATGACATTGGTGAGTGATTTGATCAATTTCTTGCAAATTTGAACCATTTGGTGGAGCTTGGGAATGGATTAGGGTTGGACACATTCAAACTTCCCTAATTTTCAGAAATTAACCATTAAAGCTTGACCATTCACATGCCAATATTGCTTTTCCATGCATTATTGATGGCAATGGTGAAAGGAATTGATTCCACATGAGCTTGGCCAATTCATAGATCACATTTTGGGGGATTTTCTTCATTATGTCTCATTTGGCATGCCATTGATGGAATAGCAAGCTTATGCAATGTTTTTGGAGTCCCTCATGCTCATCTTGATGCCATATGGACACTATGGATGCTATACATAGCCATGCCAATGCTATGTTAAACACATGGGCATAAGAGAGCATAAGTTTTGGAAGCATGCATTTGTCAATATGATGTGAAAGGGATTGTTGGAATGCAATTGCAAATGCCTTGATTGTGGTTAACAAATGCTTATGCAAATGCCATGGTGAGGGCATTGTGAATTGTTGGTTTGTGTTGGAGCTTTTGGATGATGGATTGAGGCACGAGTCCATGCTTTATTGATGAGTTCTAAATTGTAAAAGGGCATGAGTCATGCTCAATACTTGTAAGCCAACAAACTTGTTCTATCATTTGATATTATCCACATCATTTTGTACCTACACTCACCATTGCTACCACTTCAAGTTTCTATAGAATCTAGCAATGTGTGAGGGTACCTTGGCATTGGTTGGAGAGGCCAAGGGGAGAATGGCTTGAACTCTTTGTGCCGTGATTGCTTGGTAAAGCGGTACAAAGGGGGATTAGGTACACCGGTGTGAAGAAATGGCCTCAACCTTCACCTTGGAGGAAAACTCGGTGAAGGGGTGAGAAGAGCTTGGCCGGGAGATCGGCAAGCTTCAACGCGCATCCTCAACAATCCTCACCATCGACTTTGTGGATGCATTTGGGCAATGGGGCCCCTTTTCTGTCATATTGTGTGGATATTGCAAATGCTTTGATGGACAAAGAGTGCATATGATCTTTCATGACATTGTGGGATACAAATAGTATTGCATTGTGATTTGAGAAGTTGCATTTTCATTTGAGATTTGGTTCCAATTACAAAGGAGACTCTGGCGGAATTTTTCCAACAAGGGAGCCAAACAAGCTTATTGATTGGAGATTTACCCCATGGATACACTTGAAGAGTTATTCACAACTACCAAGGGGAGAAACACCAATCATTTGTAGCCGGATTGAGCTTTGGGACCGAATTTTGGAAATTTCTGGGATTTTACAAAACCATAATTCAGTCCTAGGGTTTTTGGGATTAGGTCCGAGTGATTACACGACTCTATTCTACTCCTTGAGAGTTTTCAAATGAGCCATAGAACCCCTTAATTGGATATCACAATCTCGGTCAAAGTAGTCATGTTGACTTTCTGGTCAAAGTCAAACAGAATATACTTCCACTTTGACTGAATCAAAATGCTTTTAGGGGTAGGTTCTATCTTCCGTTAGCTTTCTATAGAGCCGTCAAAATCCTAATTCCGACATATATTTTGCGTTTTAGAGCCAAATTACTACTTTCAGCTGTCCCGCACAAACCCTAAAACAGAGAGTACTTGCCCACACCTAATTCTTACTGTGTTCATTTGGGAGGATAGTAGACACCATTACCTACCCATAGAACCTTCTTTTGTCCAATTCCGACATCATTTGGGCATTCTACCAACATCTTGCATTTCTTCACTATGCCAAAGGGAAGACCACGCAAGGGTGGGGATGTTGTGCAAGAAATGATCATTGGTGATGAGGACATGGAAGGTAATATGGATGCAAGGGATGCATTCATCAATGAAGACAATGGGGGCAATGTACATAATCAAATTTCTCAAGGGACACAAGCGGAGGTTAACCATGACACCCTCATGCAAATGCTTGTACAACGGTTGGAGACCTTAGACTCCAAGCTTGATTCTCATTTTGAAACATTATCCTCACGGATTGGTGTGATGGAGGACAAGTTTGGGAAGTCTCAAGCACAAGAAAAGCATGGGAATTATGGTGACTATGAGCAAAGAAAAGGCAAGGGCATCTTGAATGAGGATTCCATGAAGGCCGTACAAGAGGATCCATTGGGAGCATCCACTCGGGGATTCATGGCGGATGCACGGAGACCTCTTGTCAAGGACATGTTTCCTCCTTCTTTTCATTCGGGTTTGTCTCACGTCAATGCATCAAAGGGTCCTACCTTTTCTAGGGCAATGCATTCAAGGGAAGAGGATGAGGTGTTTGTGAATGATGAGGAGATTGCACTCGATTGGAATCAAATGTCCTTTGCCCAAAGACAAAGGGATGCTCATGAGAAGTGGATGGAATTGTCGAATATCATCAAGAGGGATTACAAAGACTTTGCACAATTTATGGAGTCATACTCGAAGATGCAAAGATTCAATCCCTCTACCCAACATGATAACCCATCCCACATATCTTCCAAGGATGTCAAAGACAAAATCTCACTATCAAAGTTCAAAGGTGACGGGTCATCTCCGCAAGAGTTGGAGGAGTGGGCTACCAAGCTTGACACCTATTTCCAACTTTACCCAAAAAGTGAGCGTGATATGGTACAATTTTCCTCCTTACATCTTGAAGATTATGCTCATCAATGGTGGAGGCACTTGGTCAAACAAGGGAACACGCCATCAACTTGGGAAGGATTGAAGCGGGAGATGAACTTGGCCTTCATTTCACCCTTAGTGCTCGACCGATACCATGAAGAATGGTATAAGCTTTCTCAAAAGGGGATGATGGTGAGAGGTTACATCAAGAGATTTTTGAAGCTTTCAATGTACGTGGAAGGCTTAAGTGAAGACATGAAGATGAAAAAGTTTGTGCATGGGCTTGAACACTTCATCAAGGCGGATGTGTCGGCTCAAAGGCCTAGCTCTCTCAAAGAAGCTATGAGGTTAGCCGAACTCTATGAGCCAAAGTACAAGAGGTCTCAGCCCATGACCTTCACCAAAGACACACTCAAACCAACCACTACTTCTTACAATTTTGGGAAAGGTCCTACCTCTACATTACCATCCTCTAATCCAAGAACTCCTACATCATTTGGGTGGACAGCCAAAGAATGGGATACATCAATTTGATGCCAAAAAGAGTAGTGACTTCATGAAGAAGAAGCCCTTTCAACCCTTCAAGAAGACTCAAAGAATGGATGATCCAAAGATTGAGGAGTTGAGAAAGCAAAGGGCTATGTTTCAAGTGCAAAGAGAGGTGGTCACTCGGGCATGTGTGCAAATCAAAGAAGATTGTGGCCACTATGATCCTCATGGATGAGGAAGAGAACAAGGATGACTCTCATGACATTGAGGAATGGGAGGATTGCAATGAAGAAGCACATGAGGAGTCACTTGAATACCATTCTTTCATCACGGAGGATGGTGAGTTTCCGTTTGATCCAGGAGGAGAAGTATACATGCTGTAATTTCTGGACAGCTTTGGGAAGGTCTACTATTGGGCCTATTTTTCTACTCCAACAAGCTTCATGGCGTATCCTAATGAGAGATTATGTGGGCTACATATGGCTGAGTGTACATATCATTTTCAGCCCAATATATGGAGTCTAAATGAAGGATTTTCAAGGGTCTTCATCGACTAGAAGGGCTGTCATAACAGTCCCACTCATACACTTTGGGCTTGAAGCTTTGTGGACTTGTATACATCCGGATTTTCATTGTATATGTGCTTTGGATGTACTTGAGAACTCTTAACCACTTCCCATTGATTACATTAGAGTCTCATACTTTGAGATTGTACATGTTATTGATTTTGAGGACAAAATCTTTGGGAAGGGATGGTTTGTAATAAAGTAGGAACTTTATTCAATAGGGTTAATAATGGGACAAGTCCATGTATAAAAGAGGGGACTTGGACCATGGTTGTAACTTTTGATGATCATTTTTAGAAATGGAAATTTATGTTTCTTGGAGCTCATGGCTTCTCTCTTGGCTTGTGGAAGGCTATTTCCATTCTCTTGGTGAGAGACTAAACACACTTAGGCATCATGTTTACATGGTGATTACTCATATTTTTCATGCATTACATCCCTTCATTCCAATAAAGTGTTTAGAAGGGTTAGGATGCCACCATTTGAGGATATGCATGGTTATAATGTGAACTTGCCCGTGGTGGTTTTCAAGCAAATGGAGTCAATCCTATAGCAAAGAAGGAGGTGGAGAGAATGCAACCTCTCCTCCAAAGAGGCTATGTATATACGGTTATAAGGTAAACTCGCCCGTGGCGGTTTTCAAGCAAGATGGAGTCAATCCTAGTGAAAAGAAAGAGGTTGAGAGAATGAAACCTCTCCTCCAAATGCAAGGACAATCCTCCTCCTACATTGGTTGATCTGTTACTTGGTGATGATAATGCATGTAAGATTCCTCCCCAAACCCCTTTTTGATGTCTAGTATCTTCTTCTATAATCAATCCCTCTTCAGAAATATAAAAGACTTGTTTCTAACTGTTTTAACCTAGAGAGAGAAAATATTCTAGAGAGAGAATATTCAGATTTTGAATATTTTTGGATAGAAAAATATCTCTTCTAATTCAGATGAGTTCCCCTGAAACAGAAATTCAAAAAGAATTTTCCAATGTGCAATTGGAATTAATTGAAAATAGCTATAAAGAACCTTAGCCTAAGGGTCTAGATTTTCAGAAATCTTTAGACTATGATCCAATTAAGGTTCCTATGGACCAATAGCATCAATCCATGTGTAGGAAGGAGATAAATCCAACTTGTAAAAAGAAAATACCCAAAAATGAGTAAATGCTCACATGAGGTGAAGAGTTGAAAATGTACAAGGTTTATTAGTAAAAAAACTATGAGCAATATTAAAAGTATGACATATGTAAGAAAGAGGAGTTCTTTAAAGGAGGTGCATATTTCACATAAGATGAAGAGTTGAAAATGTACAAGGTTTATTAGTAAAAAAATTATGAGCAATATTAAAAGTATGACATATGTAAGGAAGAGGAGTTCTTTAAAGGAGGTGCATATTTCACATAAGATGAAGAGTTGAAAATGTACAAGGTTTATTAATAAAAAATTATGAGCAATATTAAAAGTATGACATATGTAAGGAAGGGGAGTTCTTTAAAGGAGGTGCATATTTCACATAAGATGAAGAGTTGAAAATGTACAAGGTTTATTAGTAAAAAACTATGAGCAATATTAAAAATATGACATATGTAAGGAAGGGGAGTTCTTTAAAGGAGGTGCATATTTCACATGCTTGAATGAGTTTTAAACTCATAAAAATTGAGATATTTCATCTCTCCTCTCTCCTCATTTAAGTCTAGTTCCAAAAAATTAGCTTAACTGACCTAAAAATGGTCAAAAATTGACCAAACTGATTTGGAAAATTCTAGAATCAGTTTGTTTGGTTAGGAGCTCAATTTTTCCTATAAATAGAAGCCTCCCCCTTGTTGAAAAATATATAGTGTTTATGCATCGTTACTCTACTCCACCTAAGCCAAGAACTGTGAATTCATTTAATAATTCACTAGTTTTTGGAGCTTCCCTCTTTCTTCAATCCCCATTAGTGGCTCCATCAACATACTTAACCAATTGATTGGTTGGGGGCCTCTACCGTGAACAAAGAATCAAGCAAGTTGTAAGGTAATTAGTGAATATTGATCTTTCTATAATTTCTTAATGTTTCTCTCTTCTCAACCCCTCTCAAGCTTGAGAAGCTTAATTGGTATGTTGTTTTTAAATGCTATTGAAGTTTATTGGTGAATAGTAGTGAAGAGTTACATAATTTAATAAATGCTATTGAGGTTAATTTTCATTTATGTTTAAATTCTAATGATTTTTATGTAAATTCTCTCTCTCACTCAAGAAATGGTCATACTCATGACCCATTCTCAATCCAAATCAAGCTTTTCATAAAGCTTTTCCTTAACCCAAGATTAAGCTATGCTTGAGACCAAATTAATGGCTTTTTTCTATGCTTTTAGTTTATGTATATTGATGATTCAATCCATTATGGATTAAGGATCCAATTAGAGATTATTTTAATTATTTCCTTAATGATAAGCTTTATCCCTTAGAAAAATTGAGATTTATCAGTCATAGCAGCGGAGCTATGGCAAATTTTTTATAAAAATTATGCATAAAATAAATTCATTCAAAGTATAAAAAGAGGACTTCCTACCATATTCTAGGAATCATCATCCTAGATTAATTGAAAGAATTTCATTATAATCATGGAGAAATTGAATTTTAATATTATGCATAAAGGATAAATTTTTATATCAAAAGTGTTATTTTTACCATTTTTATTTTCATGCATAGAAGTATGCATAATGGATAAATTTTTATATCAAAAGTGTTATTTTTACCATTTTTATTTTCATGCATAGAAGTATGCATAATGGATAAATTTTTATATCAAAAGTGTTATTTTTACCATTTTTATTTTCATGCATAGAAGTATGCATAATGGACAAATTTTTATATCAAAAGTGTTACTTTTATCATTTTTATTTCATACATAAAAGTATGCATAAAAGAAAATTTTTATATCAAAAGTGTTACTTTTATCATTTTTAATTTTCATGCATAGAAGTATGCACAAAGGAAAATTTTTATATCAAAAGTGTTACTTTTATCATTTTTAATTTTCATGCATAGAAGTATGCATAAAGGAAAATTTTTATATCAAAAGTGTTACTTTTATCATTTTTAATTTTCATGCATAGAAGTATGCATAAAGGAAAAAATTTTATATCAAAAGTGTTACTTTTATCATATTGGATTTCATGCATATAGGTATGCATAAAAGATATTCTTTTTATACTAAAAGTATGATTTTCCTCATAAATGGATTTTATGCTTAACTTAGATGCATAAGAGAAATTCTTTTATTCTAAAAGTATAATTCCCTACCAAATTGAAATCATGCATAAGAAGATGCATAAAAGATTGATTTTAATTTCGAAAGTGTTAGTCTCCCTAAATGGAATTTATGTATAAATAAATGTGTAGAGAAATCTTATATCAAATAAAAGAATTCTCTTAAAAAAAAAAAAAAGATATGAAATGTGATAAGATGTGATAAGAGGTGTATGAGATGTGATAAGAATTGATAAGATGCGTATGGAAAGTGATAGGATGTGATAAGAGGTGTGATAAGAGGTGATAAGATGCTTATGAAATAAGTTAGGATGTGATAAGATGAATTAAGATGTGTATGGGGGGATGAGGTAAGAAGTGTATGTGATAGGATAAGATGTATATGGGTTGTGATAGGGCGAGAATGGATGTGATGTAAAAGATTAGATGTGAAGGTATATGGGGTTATATAAATGGGAATGTGAAAATGGATGTATGTATGTGGATGTGTGGATATGGAGATGGGAGTGTGGATGTATGAACATGAAAATGGATATATGCATGAAGATGTATATGCATAGATGTAAATGTGGATGTAGATGTGGATGTATAGATGTGGATGTATGGGAATGTGGATGTGGATGTATGTGAATGTGAATGTAGATGTGGATGTATAGATGTGAATGTGGAATGTGGATGTGGATGTATGTATGTATGTGGATGTAGATGTGGATGTATGGATGTGTATGTATGAATGTGGATATGGGATGTGGATGTATAAATGAGGATGTGAAAATGGAGGTAAGCATGTAGATGTGGATGCATGTATGTGAATGTGAATGTAGATGTGAATGTGGAATGTGGATGTATAGATGTGGATGTATGGGAATGTGGATGTGGATGTATGTGAATGTGAATGTAGATGTGGATGTATAGATGTGAATGTGGAATGTGGATGTGGATGTATGTATGTATGTGGATGTGGATGTGGATATGGATGTGTATGTATGAATGTGGATATGGGATGTGGATGTATAAATGAGGATGTGAAAATGGAGATAAGCATGTAGATGTGGATGTATGGATGTGAATGTGGATGTGGATGTGGATGTATGGATGTGGATATGGATGTGAATATATGATATGTGATGTGAAGGAATCTGAAGTGAAGAGATGGAAAAGGAGGTGATTGGATGAGTACACATATACATGGAATGTGGAATAAGTAATGTGGATTAATGAGGGATAATGTGAAAAAATAGAGTTAATATAGAAACTGTATTTGTAAACTGTTTGTAAATGCTGTTTGTAAATGGCTGTTTTATGTCAAGAATGCTGGGGAAGCATTTTGACCGTCTTGTGATTAAGGTCGTGGAGACCTAACTGATAAAGTTGCAACTGCTGACGGAGAGTCAATGGAGGACGTCTCGCGTAGCAAGGTCGACCGAGGTCTTGACCAGCCTCGGTTCGATTAAAATGGTGAGCTTCCGGTACGGTGGATGAGGGACCAAGGAAGCGGCCTATGAGTGAAGCGCTAGGTCACCTGCGAAGGATCCTAGAGGGTGCTGACCATACGGTGCTCGGGCTCTGGGTCGCCTAGGATACCCACGCGTGCGTCGAGGAAGATATTGGAACAAGGAGTAAGAGTTGTTTTGTGAAATCGGGCATGGATCTGGTTGATTGACCTTGCTGGTCCTCAACGGATGAGTCCATGGCTCTTTTATATGGATCTGTTGGTTGATCTTGCTGATCTTCAACGAGAGTCCATCTTGATAAGTGATTATATTGCCGAGTATTATGGGCTAGGAACTATGGAAACGGCCTCTGTGTGGACAGGTGGTGAGCGTTCTAGTTGCCAATGATGCCATAGATACTTTGATGAAGGAATGATGGGAAATTATGAATCAACTGGATAAATTGGAAGATTGTGATCAGTGGTACTATGGTTTCATTAAAGGATTGTTTTAAAGTTAGCTGATGCTAAGAAAAAGGCAATTTTCATATTGGGTGTGTAAGTGGTGTGGCTAGTTTTATGTTTGCATGAACTTCCGGCTAGGGGGCCTTGGAACTCTTTTCCTTGGTACCCGGGACAAAACCTAACCAAATTCCAAATTGGATCCCATCACTACAGTGGTTGGGCGGTTGGCTAACCCATGGGATCGGATGGGGTTAGGCTGGACTGATGGATCCGTAAACCGAGACTCAATTTCTGTTATTACGATAGATGAAGTAAGTCCCGGATAGTAATTGTTCTATGGATAGGAATCAACGGCTGTGCCTCTTGATGGGGAAAAAAGCGTTGATCCCAATGATCCAAGTGCAAGTTTCTTCCTTGATCCGACCGAGTATCTTTATAGGTGCAGTTGGATCAGCGTGATCAGTAATGATCTTGACTACGTTAGAGTAAAAAATTATCCTGGTGGAATCGCCCGTGCTTTCCGGGAAAGGGAAGTTTTTCCCGGGTTCGGTTTTGGAAAAACCGACGGATTAGTCTCTTGTCCGGATATCCGTGGACGAGGCCCCGAATGTGGGACCCCTATCCCGTGCGAGAAGTGCTACTTCCGCTGCTAGTACCCGAATCCGTTGCTCGGTGGGAACAGGGGGATCTCACAATGCAAGTAAGGAACACAGAAAGAATATATGCTCTTATAAAAACAATGCCTTAGCATTCGTTTCACTGGGTACTCACTTGGATAATTAAATCACTAGGGGGAGGTATGTATTTGATTTTCGAATCCATGGTATTACATATCATCATGTTGGCTCTGTAATACCTAATAGAATATGAGATGTGGCTCCTCAATTTTTCCAATTTTATATATATATATATATATATATATATATTATACGGAGCATGAATTAGAGAATAGACTTCATGGGATGCTTTTTGTAAATCATAACATGCTTGAAAGCTTACGAATAATGATGTATAAACACAATCCATATGCATGTGCATTTCATACAATAAGAGAAATGTTACAGTCCAGTCCTCATGTAGATTTGAGAATGGTCACTGAAGTTGGATCAATATTAAGGAAATAATTGATTCCTATGGGTAGTAAGATAGCTGCTATCATACTAGGTCAAGGGGATGCTCTTCATGTAGGTCATAGAGATATTCAAATAATGTCTCGCACAAATACTATAAAAAAATATATTCTGTTTACTCGAGGAGAGGATGGTTAGCATGTTAGAATTTCACTCCATGGTAGGAATAGACAAGGTTCAAATGAGGAGACAAATACTATAATTCAACGGTAATATTATAGATTACAAATAAGAAGGGAAGATACAAATGTGTGCCTTCTACGTGGTGGTCAACTTTTGTAACAATACATTGTTGATACTCATAGCAGCATGAAAGAATCAAGATAAGTATGGATACATAATAGCCAGAAAGCATTGTGTGCTAAAGTAATCTAAGGGCTTGCATATATGATTAATATAAGCGATGCTGTCAATAGAGTCTCCGTGGCAGTGATAGATGCAAGATAGTTCTACCATCTATATATATACTAGGGGCGTTGATATGTGCACCAATTGTATCAAGATTAAAAGGTTATTTGTTAGGAAGATGGAAAAACCTAACCTCTTTATTACCTTCACTTAAAATCCTAAGTGGGATGAAATAAGCAAAGCTTTACTGCCACGTCAGGTTGTCCAAGATCGACCTGACTTGATTGCACGAGTTTTCTATGAGAAGCATAAGGATATGATGCACTTGTTGGTGAAAAAAGAATTATTTGGAAGGGTAGTGGGATTTGTTTTTGTTACTGAATTTTAAAAAGAGACTTTCTACATGCACATATATTATTGATATTGGAAAGTGGACGTAAACCTACTGAGATTGCTCACTATGATAAGTTTGTATGTGTTGAACTTCCAGATAAGGCGATGTTTCCTAAGTTGCACAACATAATTAGTCATTGTAATGTGTACATGGACCATGTGGGAAACGAAATATGCTCTTTCCTTATATGGTAAATGGAAGTTGCAAACATCGTTATTCTCGAAAGTTTTCTGAGACTACTATTGATGACAATGGGTATCCAACTTACATGCGGCAAGACGAAAGTAGTTTCATACAAGTAAAGGATCATGAGGTGGATAGTCAATGTGGGTTGTTCCATATAACCCTTTTCTCTATATGAGGTACAAAGTCTATATTAACATAGAAGTATGCTCTACCATTATCGTAATGAAAATATTCATATAAGTATGTATACAAAGGACATGATAGATCTACTATAGAGTTGCAAGATACACATGGGGTTATTGATGAGGTTAGTCAATATCTGGATGCACAGTATGTGTCTACGTCAGAGGCAAGTTGACACTTATTGATGAGGTTAGTCAATATCCATCCGGATGCATGGTATTATGTGTCTACGTCAGAGAGGCAAGTTGGCATTTATACCAATATGATTTACATAATGAAAACCATATATACAAAGGTTGTCTATTTATTTTTCAATGTAAAATTATGTTATATTCAATGACTAATGATTTGTGTGATGTAATAGTCCTCGTGATAGAAACTAAATAACTACTCTCATTGAATGGTTCAGAGCTTATTGCACGACGCAGATTCAAAAAGCGTGCTATCTAACTTTTTGATCATGGACTAAAATAAAAAAGGAAATATGATTGGACATATGTAGAATGTTAGCCCAAGTGTGCATGTGAGCAATATTATCTATACATGTTACTTATAGTGTGTAAAGGCTACATATCTTTTGAGGATGTACAAACAGTGAATGGACACTTATGTTGTTGTTTTAAGATTTCATGTGAAGCCAAAGGAATGCTGGAGAGATACGAGTGGTATATATGTCTTCAAGAAGCTGCATTTCAAAAAACTAGATTCTAATTGCATCAACTTTTTGTTATTATTCTGCTTTTTTGTGAGTCTATATCTCTTGGACAGGTTTGGCACAAATTCTCTACTGAACTTCCAAATATTTTTTTCATGGCTTGGAGAGAAGGTGTGCTGACATTGGTGTTTGTCATTCTATAGCTAAGAATCAATCTCTTTTACACATGCAAGACCTCTTACAATAATATGGAAAACGTCTACATGATTTTGAAGGGTTGTCTCTTCTCGATAGATCAACTCTTGCTACTGAAAACAATGGTTTGTTGATTGAAAGAGATGATGTTTGATTCTGTTCTCTGTTCTCAACAGGATGATTTGGCTCTTTTTAAAAAAGGAGTCTTAATAGTTGTCAATCAAGAGCATTTCATACCATCTTTGAGGCTGTTTATTTGAACAATGGCAGTGTTTTTTGCCATTGTTTTTTTTTTCGTTGATAGAGCAAGTGGATTAGGCAAAATATATATTTATAATGCCTTTCTATCTTGATTACGTGGATAGAATCAAGTTGCTTTTGCATGTGCATCTTCTAGAATAGCTACATTGTTACTTTTAAATGGATGTACTGCACACTTACGTTTCAAAATCCCATTGGTTTTCAATGCTTTTTAGCGTGCATGGTCTCTAAATATGTAAAAGTACTCTAAATATGACCTCCTATCACCTAAATTTGAATTTCTATTTTTGGAGATACTTATCTCTTAATAGAACTATTCTTGTCGTCTTATTTCTTTTAGGATTTTATGGAGCTAATATTTTTACTCTTATCATTTTCCTAATGTTTCTAGCCTTATTGTCTCAGCCTTCTCTAAGTGCGCTCTCTTTCCTTCTTGAAATCTATATTAAAAGAGACACATAAATGGCTTGGGAGGGACCTTACAAGAGAAAATGAAGGACTCTTATGATGCTCAAAGGAGGCCCTTGAAATTAAAAGGGTATTTTGTGTTCTTGAGGATTCCCAAGTCTAGATATGGCTCACTAAAGGGAAATACCAACACCAAGCTTGCTCATCACTTCTATAAGCATTATAAAGTGTTTAGAAGGGTTAGGATGCCACCATTTGAGGATATGCATGGTTACAATAATGTGAACTTACCCGTGGTGGTTTTCAAGTGAATGGAGTCATGAATCTTATTGCAAAGAAGGAGGTGGAGAGAATGCAACCTCTCCTCCAAAGAGGCTATGTATATACGGTTATAAGGTAAACTAGCTTGCCCGTGGCGGTTTTCAAGCAAGATGGAGTCAATCCTAGTGAAAAGAAAGAGGTTGAAAGAATGAAACCTCTCCTCCAAATGCAAGGACAATCCTCCTCCTACATTGGTTGATCTATTACTTGGTGATAATAATGCAAGTAAAGAACACAGAAAGAATATATGCTCTTATAAAAACACAATGCCTTAGCATTTGTTTCACTGGGTACTCACTTGGATAATCAAATCACTAGGGGGAGGTATGTATTTGATTTTCGAATCCATGGTATTACATATCATCCTGTTGGCTCTGTAATACCTAATAGAATATGAGATGCGGCTCCTCATTTTTTCCAATTATATATATATATATATATATATATATATATATATATGATACGGAGCATGAATGAGAGAATAGACTTCATGGGATGCTTTTTGTAAATCATAACATGCTTGAAAGGTTACAAATAATGATGTATAAACACAATCCATATGCATGTGCATTTCATACAATAAGAGAAATGTTACAGTCCAGTCCACATGTAGATTTGAGAATGGTCACTGAAGTTGGAATAATATTAAGGAAATAATTGGTTCCTATGGGTAGTAAGATAGCTGTTATCACACTAGGTCAAGGGGATGCTCTTCATGTAGGTCATAGAGATATTCAAATAATGTCTCACATAAATACTATAAAAAAATATGTTCTGTTTACTCGAGGAGAGGATGGTTAGCATGTTAGAATTTCACTCCATGGTAGGAATAGACAAGGTTCAAATGAGGAGACAAATACTATAATTCAACGGTGATATTATGCATATAGATTACAAATAAGGGAAGATACAAATGTGTGCCTTCTACGTGGTGGTAGACTTTTGTAACAATACATTGTTGATACTCATAGTAGCAGCATGGAAGAATCAAGATTAGTATGGATACATAATAGCCAGAAAGCATTGTGTGCTAAAGTATACTAAGGACTTGCATATATGAGTAACATAAGCGATGCTGTCAATAGAGTCTCCGTGGCAGTGATAGATGCAAGATAGTTCTACCATCTATATATATACTAGGGGCCTTCATATATGCACCAATTGTATCAAGATTAAAAGGTTATTTTGTTAGGAAGATGGAAAAACCTAACCTCTT
This sequence comes from Cibotium barometz, assembly GCF_041138505.1. Classification (NCBI taxonomy): domain Eukaryota; kingdom Viridiplantae; phylum Streptophyta; class Polypodiopsida; order Cyatheales; family Cibotiaceae; genus Cibotium; species Cibotium barometz. Next base: position 1,752,964 of record NC_141082.1, on the reverse strand, counting down.
TATTACCTGTACTTAAAATCCTAAGTGGGATGAAATAAGAAAAGCTTTACTGCCACGTCAGGTTGTCCAAGATCGACCTGACTTGATTGCACGAGTTTTCTATGAGAAGCATAAGGATATGATGCACTTGGTGAAAAAAGAATTATTTGGAAGGGTAGTGGGATTTGTTTTTGTTATTGAATTTTAAAAAGAGACTTTCTACATGCACATATATTATTGATATTGGAAAGTGGACGTAAACCTACTGAGATTGCTCACTATGATAAGTTTATATGTGTTGAACTTCCAGATAAGGCGATGTTTCCTAAGTTGCACAACATAATTAGTCATTGTAATGTACATGGACCATGTGGGAAACTAAATATGCTCTTTTCCTATATGGTAAATGGAAGTTGCAAACATCGTTATTCTTGAAAGTTTTCTGAGACTACTATTGATGACAATGGGTATCCAACTTACATGCCGCAAGACGAAAGTAGTTTCATACAAGTAAAGGATCATGAGGTGGATAGTCATTGTGGGTTTTTCCATATAACCCTTTTCTCTCTATGAGGTACAAAGTCTATATTAACATAGAAGTATACTCTACCATTATCGTAATAAAAATATTCATATAAGTATGTATACAAAGGACATGATAGATCTACTATAGAGTTGCAAGATACACATGGGGTTATTGATGAGGTTAGTCAATATCTGGATGCATGATATGTGTCTACGTCAAAGGCAAGTTGACACTTATTGATGAGGTTAGTCAATATCCATTCAGAAGCGTGGTATTATGTGTCTATGTCAGAGAGGCAAGTTGGCGTTTATACCATTATGATTATCATAATGAAAACCATATATACAAAGGTTGTCTATTCATTTTTCGATGCAAAATTATGTTATATTCAATGAATAATGATTTGTGTGATATAATAGTCCTCGTGAAAGAAACTAAATAACTACTATCACTGAATGGTTCAGAGCTGGTCAATTGCACGCAGATTCAAATAGCGTGCTATCTAATTTTTTTATCATGGACTAAAATAAAAAAGGAAATATGATTGGACATATGTAGAATGTTAGCCCGAGTGTGCATGTGAGCAATATTATCTATACATGTTACTTATAGTGTGTAAAGGCTACATATATTTTGAGGATGTACAAATAGTGAATGGACATTTATGTTGTTGTTTTAAGATTTCATGTGAAGCCAGAGGAATGCTGGAGAGATACGAGTGGTATATATGTCTTCAAGAAGCTGCATTTCAAAAAACCAGATTCTAATTGCATCAACTTTTTGTCATTATTCTGCTTTTTTGTGAGCCTTTATCTCTTGGACAGGTTTGGCACAAATTCTCTACCGAACTTCCAAATATTTTTTTCATCGCTTGGAGAGAAGGTGTGCTGACATTGGTGTTTGTCATTCTATAGCTAAGAATCAATGTCTATTACACATGCAAGACCTCTTACAATAATATGAAAAACATTTACATGATTTTGAAGGGTTGTCTTTTCCCAATAAATCAACTCTTGCTACTGAAAACAATGGTTTGTTGATGGAAAGAGATGATATTTGATTCTATTCTCTGTTCTCAACAGGATGATTTGGCTCTTTCCAAAAAAGGAGTCTTAATAGTTGTCAATCAAGAGCATTTCATACCATCTTTGAGGCTGTTTATTTGAACAATGGCAGTGTTTTTTGCCATTGTTTTTTTTTCCTTGATAGACCAAGTGGATTAGGCAAAATATATATTTATAATGCCTTTCTATCTTGATTACGTGGATAGAATCAAGTTGCTTTCGCATGTGCATCTTCTAGAATAGCTGCATTGTTACTTCTAAATGGATGTACTGCACACTTACGTTTCAAAATCCCATTGGTTTTCAATGCTTTTTAGCGTGCATGGTCTCTAAATATGTAAAAGTACTCTAAATATGACCTCCTATCATACCTAAATTTGAATTTCTATTTTTGGAGATACTTATCTCTTAATACAACTATTCTTGTCTTCTTATTTCTTTTAGGATTTTATGGAGCTAATATTTTTACTCTGATCATTTTCCTAATGTTTCTAGCCTTATTGTCTCAGCCTTCTCTAAGTGCGCTCTCTTTCCTTCTTGAAATCTATATTAAAAGAGACACATAAATGGCTTGGGAGGGACCTTACAAGAGAAAATGAAGGACTCTGATGATGCTCAAAGGAGGCCCTTGAAATTAAAAGGGTTTTTGTGTTCTTGAGGATTCCCAAGTCTAGATATGGCTCACTAAAGGGAAATACCAACACCAAGCTTGCTCATCACTTCTATAAGCATTATAAAGTGTTTAGAAGGGCTAGGATGCATGGTTATAATAAGGTGAACTTGCCCGTGGTGGATTTCAAGCAAATGGAGTCAATCCTATTGCAAAGAAGGAGGTGGAGAGAATGCAACCTCTCCTCCAAAGAGGCTATGTATATACGGTTATAAGGTAAACTTGCCCGTGGCAGTTTTCAAGCAAGATGGAGTCAATCCTAGTGAAAAGAAAGAGGTTGAGAGAATGAAACCTCTCCTCCAAATGCAAGGACAATCCTCCTCCTACATTGGTTGATCTGTTACTTGGTGATGATAATGCAAGTAAGGAACACAGAAAGAATATATGCTCTTATAAAAACAATGCCTTAGCATTCGTTTCACTGGGTACTCACTTGGATAATCAAATCACTAGGGGGAGGTATGTATTTAATTTTCGAATCCATGGTATTACATATCATCATGTTGGCTCTGTAATACCTAATAGAATATGAGATGCGGCTCCTCAATTTTTTCAATTTTATATATATATATATATATATATATATATATATATGATACGGAGCATGAATTAGAGAATAGACTTCATGGGATGGTTTTTGTAAGTCATAACATGCTTGAAAGCTTACAAATATTGATGTATAAACACAATCCATATGCATGTGCATTTCATACAATAAGAGAAATGTTAGAGTCTAGTCCACATGTAGATTTGAGAATGGTCACTGAAGCTGGATCAATATTAAGGAAATAATTGGTTCCTACGGGTAGTAAGATAGCTGCTATCATACTAGGTCAAGGGGATGCTCTTCATGTAGGTCATAGAGATATTCAAATAATGTCTCGCACAAATACTATAAAAAAATATGTTCTGTTTACTCGAGGAGAGGATGGTTAGCATGTTAGAATTTCACTCCATCGTAGGAATAGACAAGGTTCGAATGAGGAGACAAATACTATAATTCAACAGTAATATTATGCATATAGATTACAAATAAGGGAAGATACAAATGTGTGCCTTCTACGTTGTGGTCGACTTTTGTAACAATACATTGTTGATACTCATAGTAGCAGCATGGAAGAATCAAGAATAGTATGGATACATAATAGCCAGAAAGCATTGTGTGCTAAAGTATACTAAGGACTTGCATATATGATTAACATAAGCGATGCTGTCAATAGAGTCTCCGTGGCAGTGATAGATGCAAGATAGTTCTACCATCTATATATATACTAGGGGCCTTCATATATGCACCAATTGTATCAAGATTAAAAGGTTATTTTGTTAGGAAGATGGAAAAACCTAACCTCTTTATTACCTGTACTTAAAATCCTAAGTGGGATGAAATAAGCAAAGCTTTACTGCCACGTCAGGTTGTCCAAGATCGACCTGACTTGATTGCACGAGTTTTCTATGAGAAGCATAAGGATATGATGCACTTGTTGGTGAAAAAAGAATTATTTGGAAGGGTAGTGGGATTTGTTTTTGTTATTGAATTTTAAAAAGAGACTTTCTACATGCACATATATTATTGATATTGGAAAGTGGATGTAAACCTACTGAGATTGCTCACTATGATAAGTTTGTATGTGTTGAACTTCTTGATAAGGCGATGTTTCCTAAGTTGCACACAACATAATTAGTCATTGTAATGTACATGGACCATGTGGGAAACTAAATATGCTCTTTCCTTATATGGTAAATGGAAGTTGCAAACATCGTTATTCTCGAAAGTTTTCTGAGAATACTATTGATGACAATGGGTATCCAACTTACATGCGGCAAGACGAAAGTAGTTTCATACAAGTAAAGGATCATGAGGTGGATAGTCAATGTGGGTTGTTCCATATAACCCTTTTCTCTCTAGGAGGTACAAAGTCTATATTAACATAGAAGTATGCTCTACCATTATCATAAAATGAAAATATTCATATAAGTATTTATACAAAGGACATGATAGATCTACTATAGAGTTGCAAGATACACATGGGGTTATTGATGAGGTTAGTCAATATCTGGATGCACGGTATGTGTCTACGCCAGAGGCAAGTTGACACTTATTGATGAGGTTAGTCAATATCCATCCGGATGCGTGGTATTATGTGTCTACGTCAGAGAGGCAAGTTGGTGTTTATACCAATATGATTTACATAATGAAAACCATATATACAAAGGTTGTCTATTCATTTTTTGATGCAAAATTATGTTATATTCAATGACTAATGATTTGTGTGATGTAATAGTCCTCGTGATAGAAACGAAATAACTACTATCAGTGAATGGTTCAGAGCTGGTCAATTGCACGCAGATTCAAATAGCGTGCTATCTAACTTTTTAATCATGGACTAAAATAAAAAAGGAAATATGATTGGACATATGTATAATGCTAGCCCGAGTGTGTATGTGAGCAATATTATCTATACATGTTACTTATAGTGTGTAAATGCTGCATATCTTTTGAGGATGTACAAACAGTGAATGGACATTTATATTGTTGTTTTAATATTTCATGTGAAGCCAGAGGAATGCTGGAGAGATACGAGTGGTATATATGTCTTCAAGAAGCTGCATTTCAAAAAACCAGATTCTAATTGCATCAACTTTTTGTCATTATTCTGCTTTTTTGTGAGCCTATATCTCTTGGACAGGTTTGGCAAAAATTATCTCTTGGATAGGTTTGGCCAAAATTCTCTACCGAACTTCCAAATTTTTTTTTCATGGCTTGGAGAGAAGGTGTGCTGACATTGGTGTTTGTCATTCTATAGCTAAGAATCAATCTCTCTTACACATGCAAGACCTCTTACAATAATATGAAAAACATTTACATGATTTTGAAGGGTTATCTCTTCCCGATAGATCAACTCTTGCTACTGAAAATAATGGTTTGTTGATGGAAAGAGATGATGTTTGATTCTGTTCTCAACAGGATGATTTGGCTCTTTCCAAAAAAGGAGTCTTAATAGTTGTCAATCAAGAGCATTTCAAACCATCTATGAGGCTGTTTATTTGAACAATGGCAGTGTTTTTTGCCATTATTTTTTTTCCTTGATAGACCAAGTGGATTAGGCAAAATATATATTTATAATGCCTTTCTATCTTGATTACGTGGATAGAATCAAATTGCTTTCGCATGTGCATCTTCTAGAATAGTTGCATTGTTACTTTTAAATGGATGTACTACACACTTACGTTTCAAAATCCCATTGGTTTTCAATGCTTTTTAGCGTGCATGGTCTCTAAATATGTAAAAGTACTCTAAATATGACCTCCTATCACCAAAATTCGAATTTCTATTTTTGGAGATACTTATCTCTTAATAGAACTATTCTTGTCTTCTTATTTCTTTTAGGAATTTACGGAGCTTATATTTTTACTCTTATCATTTTTCTAATGTTTCTAGCCTTATTATCTCAGCCTTCTCTAAGTGCGCTCTCTTTCCTTCTTGAAATCTATATTAAAAGAGACACATAAATGGCTTGGGAGGGACCTTACAAGAGAAAATGAAGGACTCTGATGATGCTCAAAGGAGGCCCTTGAAATTAAAAGGGTATTTTGTGTTCTTGAGCATTCCCAAGTCTAGATATGGCTCACTAAAGGGAAATACCAACACCAAGCTTGCTCATCACTTCTATAAGCATTATAAAGTGTTTAGAAGGGTTAGGATGCCACCATTTGAGGATATGCATGGTTATAATGTGAACTTGCCCGTGGTGGTTTTCAAGCAAATGGAGTCAATCCTATAGCAAAGAAGGAGGTGGAGAGAATGCAACCTCTCCTCCAAAGAGGCTATGTATATATGGTTATAAGGTAAACTTGCCCGTGGCGGTTTTCAAGCAAGATGGAGTCAATCCTAGTGAAAAGAAAGAGGTTGAGAGTGTAAGATTCCTCCCCCAACCCCCTTTTTGATGTCTAGTATCTTCCCCTGTAATCAATCCCTCTTCAGAAATATAAAGACCTTGTTTTTAACTGTTTTAACCTAGAGAGAGAAAATATTCTAGAGAGAGAATATTCAGATTTTGAATATTTTTGGATAGAAAAATATCTCATATAATTAAGATGAATTCCCCTGAAACAGAAATTCAAAAAGAATTTTCAAATGTGCAATTAGAATTAATTGAAAATAGGTATAAAGAACCTTAGTCTAAGGGTCTAGATTTTCAGAAATCTTTAGACTATGGTCCAATTAAGGTTCCTATGGGCCAATAGCATCAATACATGTGTAGGGAGGAGATAAATCCAATTTGTAAAAAAGAAGATACCCAAAAATGAGTAAATGCTCATATAAGGTGAAGAGTTGAAAATGTACAAGGTTTATTAGTAAAAAACTATGAGCAATATTAAAAATATGAGATATTTTGGGTATCCAAAAATGAGTAAATGCTCACATAAGATGAAGAGTTGAAAATGTACAAGGTTTATTAGTAAAAAAACACATATGTAAGGAAGGGGAGTTCTTTAAAGGAGGTGCATATTTCACATAAGATGAAGAGTTGAAAATGTACAAGGTTTATTAGTAAAAAAAAACTATGACACAAATGTAAGGAAGAGGAGTTCTTTAAAGGAGGTGCATATTTCACATAAGATGAAGAGTTGAAAATGTACAAGGTTTATTAGTAAAAAACTATGAGCAATATTAAAAATATGAGATATTTTGGGTATCCAAAAATGAGTAAATGCTCACATAAGATGAAGAGTTGAAAATGTACAAGGTTTATTAGTTAAAAAAAACACATATGTAAGGAAGGGGAGTTCTTTAAAGGAGGTGCATATGTATTTCACATAAGATGAAGAGTTGAAAATGTACAAGGTTTATTAGTAAAAAAAACTATAAGGAAGGAGAGTTCTTTAAAGGAGGTGCATATTTCACATGCTTGAATGAGTTTTAAACTCGTAAAAATTGAGATATTTCATCTCTCCTCTCTCCTCATTCAAGTCTAGTTCCAAAAAGTTAGCTTAACTGACCTAAAAATGGTCAAAAAGTGACCAAACTGACTTGGAAAATTCTAGAATCAGTTTGTTTGGTTAGGAGCTCAAATTTTCCTATAAATAGAAGCCTCCCCTTGTTGAAAAAAAGGGAGTGTCATGCATTGTTACTCTACTCCACCTAAGCCAAGAACTGTGAATTCTTTAATAATTCACTAGTTTTTGATACTTCTCTCTTTCTTCAATCCCCATTGGTGGCTCCATCAACATACTAAACCAATTGATTGGTTGGGGGCCTCTACCGTGAACAAAGAATCAAGCAAATTATAAGATAAGTATAGTGAATTATGATCTTTTCTATAATTTCTCAATGATTCTCTCTTCTAAGAAATGGTCATACTCATGACCCTTTTCAATCCAAATGAAGCTTTTCATAAGGCTTATCCTTAATCCAAGATTAAGCTATGCTTGAGGCCAAATTAATGGCTTTTTTCTATGCTTTTAGTTTATGTATAATGATGATTCAATCCATTATGGATTGATGATCCAATTAGAGACTATTCTAATTATTTCCTTAATGATAAGCTTTATCCCTTAGAAAAAATTGAGATTTATCAGTCATAGTAGCGGAGCTATGGCAAAATTTTTATAGAAATTACGCATAAAACAATTTAATTCAAAGCATAAAAAGAGGACTTCCTACCATATTCTAGGAACTATCATCCTAGATTAATTAAAAGAATTTTATTATGCATGGAGATGTGGATGTATGCATGTAGATGTAGATGTATAGATGTGGATGTGGATGTGGAGGTGGATGTATGCATGTAGATGTAGATGTGGATGTGGATGTGGATGTGGAGGTGGATGTATGCATGTAGATGTAGATGTATAGATGTGGATGTGAATGTGGAGGTGGATGTATGCATGTAGATGTAGATGTATGAGGAGAATGTGAATGTGGATGTGGATGTATGCATAGAGATGTAGATATATGCATGTAGATGAGAATGCACACATATAGATGTGGATGTATGGATGTGAATGTGCATGTAGATGTGGATGTATGGATGTGGATGCATGAATGTGCATGTAGATGTGGATGTGAAAATAGATGTATGGATGTAGATGTGGATGTATGGATGTGAATGTGGATGTGGATGTGGATATATGTATGGATGTGAATATACGATATGTGATGTGAAGGAATATGAAGTGTTGAGATGGAAAATGATGTGATGGGATGAGTATACATATAAATGGAATATGGAATAAGTAATGTGGATTGATGAGGGATAATGTGGAAAAATGAAAGTTAAAATAGAAACTGTATTGTAAACTGTTTGTAAATGCTGTTTGTAAATGACTGTTTTATGTCAAGAATGCTGGGGGAGAATTGTGACCATCTTGTGATTAAGGTCGTGGACACCTAACTGATAATGTTACAACTGCTGACGGAGAGTCAATGAAGGACCTCTCGCGTAGCAAGGTAAATCGAGGTCTTGACCAGCCTCGGTGCGATTAAAATGGTGAGCTTCCGGTACGATGGATGAGGGGCCAAGGAAGCGGCCTATGAGTGAAGCGCTAGGTCACCTGCGAAGGATCCTAGAGGGTGCTGACCATACGGTGCTCGGGCTCTGGGTCGCCTAGGATACCCACGCGTGCGTCGAGGAAGATATTGGAACAAGAGTAGGAGTTGTTTTTTGAAATCGGGCATGGATCTGGTTGATTGACCTTGCTGGTCTTCAATGGATGAGTCCATGGCTCTTTATATGGATCTGTTGGTTGATCTTGCTGATCTTCAACGAGAGTCCATCTTGATAAGAGATTATATTGCCGAGTATTATGGGCTAGGGAGTAGAAAACGGCCCCTGTGTGTGGACAGGTGGTGAGCGTCCTAGTTGCCAATGATGCCATAGATACTCTGATGAAGGAATGATGGGAAAATTTAAGAATCAACTGGATGAATTGGAAGATTGTGATCAGTGATACTATGGTTTTATTAAAGGATTGTTTTAAACTGGTTGAATCTGTGAAAAGGCAATTTCATATTGGGTGTGACTAGTTTTATTTTTGAATGAACATCCGGCTAGGGGGCCTTGGAACTCTTTTCCTTGGTACCCGGGACAAAACCTAACCAAATTCTTAATTGGATCCCATCACTACAGTGCTTGGGCAGTTGGTTAACCCATGGGATTGGATGGGGTTAGGCTGGACTGATGGATCCGTAAATCGAGACTCAAACTTTTGTTTTTACGATAGAAAAAATAAATCCCGGACAGTAACTGTTCTATGGATAGGAATCAACGGCTGTGCCTCTTGAATGGGGAAAAAAGCGTTGATCCCAATGATCCAAGTGCAAGTTTCTTCCTTGAACTGACCAAGTATCTTATAGATGTAATTGGATCATCTTGATCAGAAATGATCTTGACTACGTTAGAGTAAAAAGTTATCCTGGTGGAATCGCCCGTGCTTTCCGGTAAAGGAAGTTTTTCCGGGTCCGGTTTTGGAACAACCGACGGATTAGTCTCTTATCCGGATATCCGTGGGCGAGGCCCCGAGTGTGGGACCCCTGTCCCGTGCGAGAAGCGCTACTTCCGCTGCCAGTACCCCGAATCCGTTGCTCGGTGGGAACAGGGATCTTACAGTAGAGAATGAAACCTCTCCTCCAAATGCAAGGACAATCCTCCTCCTACATCGGTTGATCTGTTACTTGGTGATGATAATGCAAGTAAGGAACACAGAAAGAATATATGCTCTTATAAAAATAATGCCTTAGCATTCATTTCACTGGGTACTCACTTGGATAATCAAATCACTAGGGGGAGGTATGTATTTAATTTTCGAATCCATGGTATTACATATCATCATGTTGGCTCTGTAATACCTAATAGAATATGAGATGCGGCTCCTCAACTTTCATAATTATATATATATATATATATATATATATATATATATATATATATATATATATGATATGGAGAATGAATTAGAGAATAGACTTCATGGGATGCTTTTTGTAAATCATAACATGCTTGAAAGCTTACAAATAATGATGTATAAACACAATCCATATGCATGTGCATTTCATACAATAAGAGAAATGTTACAATCCAGACCACATGTAGATTTGAGAATGGTCACTGAAGTTGGATCAATATTAAGGAAATAATTGGTTCCTATGGGTAGTAAGATAGCTGCTATCATACTAGGTCAAGGGGATGCTCTTCATGTAGGTTATAGACATATTCAAATAATGTCTCGCACAAATACTATCAAAAAATATGTCCTGTTTACTCGAGGAGAGGATGGTTAGCATGTTAGAATTTCACTCCATGGTAGGAATAGACAAGGTTCAAATGAGGAGACAAATACTATAATTCAACGGTAATATTATGCATATAGATTACAAATAAGAAGGGAAGATACAAATGTGTGCCTTCTACGTGGTGGTCGACTTTTGTAACAATACATTGTTGATACTCATAGCAGCATGGAAGAATCAAGATTAGTATGGATACATAATAGCCTGAAAGCATTGTGTGCTAAAGTATACTAAGGGTGGCAGTGATAGATGCAAGATAGTTCTACCATCTATATATATACTAGGGGCCTTGATATGTGCACCAATTGTATCAAGATTAAAAGGTTATTTTGTTAGGAAGATTAAAAAACCTAACCTCTTTATTACCTTTACTTAAAATCCTAAGTGGGATGAAATAAGCAAAGTTTTACTGCCAAGTCAGGTTGTCCAAGATCGACTTGACTTGATTGCACGAGTTTTCTATGAGAAGCATAAGGATATATGATGCACTTGTTGGTGAAAAAAGAATTATTTGGAAGGGTAGTGGGATTTGTTTTTGTTATTGAATTTTAAAAAGCGACTTTCTACATGCACATATATTATTGATATTGGAAAGTGGACGTAAACCTACTGAGATTGCTCACTATGATAAGTTTGTATGTGTTGAACTTCCAGATAAGGTGATGTTTCCTAAGTTCCACAACATAATTAGTCATTGTAATGTACATGGACCATGTGGAAAACTAAATATGCTCACTCCTTATATGGTAAATGGAAGTTGCAAACATCGTTATTCTCGAAAGTTTTCTGAGACTACTATTGATGACAATGGGTATCCAACTTACATGCGGCAAGACGAAAGTAGTTTCATACAAGTAAAGGATCATGAGGTGGATAATCAATGTGGGTTGTTCCATATAACCCTTTTCTCTCTATGAGGTACAAAGTCTATATTAACATAGAAGTATGCTCTACCATTATCGTAATGAAAATATTCATATAAGTATGTATACAAAGGACATGATAGATCTACTATAGAAATGCAAGATACACATGGGGTTATTGATGAGGTTAGTCAATATCTAGATGCACGGTATGTGTCTACATCAGAGGCAAGTTGACACTTATTGATGAGGTTAGTCAATATCCATCCGGATGCGTGGTATTATGTCTCTACGTCAGAGAGGCAAGTTGGCGTTTATACCAACATGATTTACATAATGAAAACCATATATACAAAGGTTGTCTATTCATTTTTCGATGCAAAATTATGTTATATTCAATGACTAATGATGTGTGTGATGTAATAGTCCTCGTGATAGAAACTAAATAACTACTCTCACTGAATGGTTCAGAGTTGATCAATTGCATGCAGATTCAAATAGCGTGATATCTAACTTTTTTATCATGGACTAAAATAAAAAAGGAAATATGATTGGACATATGTATAATGCTAGCCCGAGTGTGCATGTGAGCAATATTATCTATACATGTTACTTATAGTGTGTAAAGGCTGCATATCTTTTGAGGATGTACAAAGAGTGAATGGACATTTGCATTGTTGTTTTAAGATTTCATGTGAAGCCAAAGGAATGCTGGAGAGATACGAGTGGTATATATGTCTTCAAGAAGCTGTATTTCAAAAAAACCAGATTCTAATTGCATCAACTTTTTGTCATTATTCTGCTTTTTTGTGAGCCTATATCTCTTGGACAGGTTTGGCACAAATTCCTACCGAACTTCCAAATATTTTTTTCATGGCTTGGAGAGAGGGTGTGCTGACATTGGTGTTTGTCATTCTATAGCTAAGAATCAATCTCTATTGCACATGCAAGACCTCTTACAATAATATGAAAAACATTTACATGATTTTGAAGGGTTGTCTCTTCCCGATAGATCAACTCTTGCTACTGAAAACAATGGTTTGTTGATGGAAAGAGATGATGTTTGATTCTGTTCTCAACAGGATGATTTGGCTCTTTCCAAAAAAGGAGTCTTAATAGTTGTCAATCAAGAGCATTTCATACCATCTATGAGGCTGTTTATTTGAACAATGGCAGTGTTTTTTGCCATTGTTTTTTTTTGTTGATAGAGTAAGTGGATTAGGCAAAATATATATTTATAATGCCTTTCTATCTTGATTACGTGGATAGAATCAAGTTGCTTTCGCATGTGCATCTTCTAGAATAGCTGCATTGTTACTTTTAAATGGATGTACTGCACACTTATGTTTCAAAATCCCATTGGTTTTCAATGCTTTTTAGCGTGCATGGTCTCTAAATATGTAAAAGTACTCTAAATATGACGTCTTATCACCTAAATTCGAATTTCTATTTTTGGAGATACTTGTCTCTTAATAGAACTATTCTTGTCTTCTTATTTCTTTTAGGATTTTATGGAGCTAATATTTTTACTCTTATCATTTTCCTAATGTTTCTAGCCTTATTGTCTCAGCCTTCTCTAAATGCGCTCTCTTTCCTTCTTGAAATCTATATTAAAAGAGACACATAAATGGCTTGGGAGGGACCTTACAAGAGAAAATGAAGGACTCTGATGATGCTCAAAGGAGGCCCTTGAAATTAAAAGGGTATTTTGTGTTCTTGAGGACTTCCAAGTCTAGATATGGCTCACTAAAGCGAAATACCAACACCAAGCTTGCTCATCACTTCTATAAGCATTATAAAGTGTTTAGAAGGGTTAGGATGCCACCATTTGAGGATATGCATGGTTATAATGTGAACTTGCCCCTGGTGGTTTTCAAGAAAATGGAGTCAATCCTATAGCAAAGAAGCAGGTGGAGAGAATGCAACCTCTCCTCCAAAGAGGCTATGTATATACGGTTATAAGGTAAACTTGCCCGTGGCGCTTTTAAAGCAAGATGGAGTCAATCCTAGTGAAAAGAAAGAGGTTGAGAGAATGAAACCTCTCCTCCAAATGCATGGACAATCCTCCTCCTACATTGGTTGATCTGTTACTTGGTGATGATAATGCAAGTAAGGAACACAGAAAGAATATATGCTCTTATAAAAACAATGCCTTAGCATTCGTTTCACTGGGTACTCACTTGGATAATCAAATCACTAGAGGGAGGTATGTATTTGATTTTCGAATCCATAGTATTACGTATCATCATGTTGGCTCTGTAATACCTAATAGAATATGAGATGCGGCTCCTCAAATTTTCCAATTATATATATATATATATATGATACAGAGCATAAATTAGAGAATAGACTTTATGGGATGCTTTTTGTAAATCATAACATGCTTGAAAGCTTACAAATAATGATGTAAAAACACAATCCATATGCATGTGCATTTCATACAATAAGAGAAATGTTACAGTCCAGTCCTCATGTAGATTTGAGAATGGTCACTGAAGTTGGATCAATATTAAGGAAATAATTGGTTCCTACGGGTAGTAAGATAGTTGCTATCATACCAGGTCAAGGGGATGCTTTTCATGTAGGTCATAGAGATATTGAAATAATGTCTCGCACAAATACTATAAAAAAATATATTCTATTTACTCGAGGAGAGGATGGTTAGCATGTTAGAATTTCACTCCATGGTAGGAATAGACAAGGTTCAAATGAGGAGACAAATACTATAATTCAACGGTAATATTATGCATATAGATTACAAATAAGGGAAGATACAAATGTGTGCCTTCTACGTGGTGGTCGACTTTTGTAACAATACATTGTTGATACTCATAGCAGCATGGAAGAATCAAGATTAGTATGGATACATAATAGTCAGAAAGCATTGTGTGCTAAAGTATACTAAGGGCTTGCATATATGATTAATATAAGCGATGCTGTCAATAGAGTCTCCGTGTGGCAGTGATAGATGCAAAATAGTTCTACCATCTCTATATATACTACGGGCCTTGATATATGCACCAATTGTATCAAGATTAAAAGGTTATTTTGTTAGGAAGATGGAAAAACGTAACCTCTTTTTTACCTTTACTTATAATCCTAAGTGGGACAAAAAAAACCAAAGCTTTACTTCTAGGTCAGGTTGTCCAAGATCGCTGACTTGATTGCACGAGTTTTCTATGAGAAGCATAAGGATATGATGCACTTGTTGGGTGAAAAAAGAATTATTTGGAAGGGTAGTGGGATTTATTTTTGTTATTGAATTTTAAAAAGAGACTTTCTACATGCACATATATTATTGATATTGGAAAGTGGACGTAAACCTACTAAGATTGCTCACTATGATAAGTTTGTATGTGTTGAACTTCCAGATAAGGCGATGTTTCCTAAGTTGCACAACATAATTAGTCATTGTAATGTACATGGAGCATGTGGGAAACTAAATATGCTCTCTTCTTATATGGTAAATGGAAGTTGCAAACATCGTTATTCTCGAAAGTTTTCTGAGACTACTATTGATGACAATGGGTATCCAACTTACATGCGGCAAGACGAAAGTAGTTTCATACAAGTAAAGGATCATGAGGTGGATAGTCAATGTGGGTTGTTCCATATAACCCTTTTCTCTCTATGAGGTACAAAGTCTATATTAACATAGAAGTATGCTCTACCATTATCGTAATGAAAATATTTATATAAGTATGTATACAAAGGACATGATAGATCTACTATAGAGTTGCAAGATACACATGGGGTTATTGATGAGGTTAGTCAATATCTGGATGCACGGTATGTGTCTACGTCAGAGGCAAGTTGACACTTATTGATGAGGTTAGTCAATATCCATCCGGATGCGTGGTATTATGTGTCTACGTCAGAGAGGCAAGTTGGCATTTATACCAATATGATTTACATAATGAACAATGGCAGTGTTTTTTGCCATTGTTTTTTTTTCGTTGATAGAGCAAGTGGATTAGGCAAAATAGATATTTATAATGACTTTCTTTCTTGATTACGTGGATAGAATCAAGTTGCTTTTGCATGTGCATCTTCTAGAATAGCTGCATTGTTACTTTTAAATGGATGTACTGCACACTTGCGTTTCAAAATCCCATTGGTTTTCAATGCTTTTTAGCGTGCATGGTCTCTAAATATGTAAAAGTACTCTAAATATGACCTCCTATCACCTAAATTCGAATTTTTATTTTTGGAGATACTTATCTCTTAATACAACTATTCTTGTCTTCTTATTTCCTTTAGGATTTTATGGAGCTAATATTTTTACTCTTATCCATTTCCTAATGTTTCTAGCCTTATTGTCTCAGCCTTCTCTAAGTGCGCTCTCTTTCCTTCTTGAAATCTATATTAAAAGAGACACATAAATGGCTTGGGAGGGACCTTACAAGAGAAAATGAAGGACTTTGATGATGCTCAAAGGAGGCCCTTGAAATTAAAAGGGTATTTTGTGTTCTTGAGGATTCCCAAGTCTAGATATGGCTCACTAAAGGGAAATACCAACACCAAGCTTGCTCATCACTTCTATAAGCATTATAAAGTGTTTAGAAGGGTTAGGATGCCACCATTTGATTATATGCACGGTTATAATGTGAACTTGCCCGTGGTGGTTTTCAAGCAAATGGAGTCAATCCTATAGCAAAGAAAGAGGTGGAGAGAATGCAACCTCTCCTCCAAAGAGGCTATGTATGTACGGTTATAAGGTAAACTTGCCCGTGGTGGTTTTCAAGCAAGATGGAGTCAATCCTAGTGAAAAGAAAGAGGTTGAGAGAATGAAACCTCTCCTCCAAATGCAAGGACAATCCTCCTCGTACATTGGTTGATCTGTTACTTGGTGATGATAATGCAGGTAAGGAACACAAAAAGAATATACGCTCTTATAAAAACAATGCCTTAGCATTCGTTTCACTGGGTACTCACTTGGATAATCAAATCACTAGGGGGAGGTATGTATTTGATTTTCGAATCCATGGTATTACATATCATCATGTTGGCTCTGTAATACCTAATAGAATATGAGATGGGGCTCCTCATTTTTTTGAATTATATATATATATATATTATACGGAGCATGAATTAGAGAATAGACTTCATGGGATGCTTTTTGTAAATCATAACATGCTTGAAAGCTTACAAATAATGATGTATAAACACAATCCATATGCATGTGCATTTCATACGATAAGAGAAATGTTACAGTCACGTCCACATGTAGATTTGAGAATGGTCATCACCAAAGTTGGATCAATATTAAGGAAATAATTGGTTCCTACGTGTAGTAAGATAGCTACTATCATACTAGGTCAAGGGGATGCTCTTCATGTAGGTCATAGAGATATTCAAATAATGTCTCGCACAAATATTATAAAAAAATATGTTCTGTTTACTCGAGGAGAGGATGGTTAGCGTGTTAGAATTTCACTCCATGGTAGGAATAGACAAGGTTCAAATGAGGAGACAAATACTATAATTCAACGGTAATATTATGCATATAGATTACAAATAAGAAGGGAAGATACAAATGTGTGCCTTCTACGTGGTGGTCGACTTCTGTAACAATACATTGTTGATACTCATAGCAGCATGGGAGAATCAAGATTAGTATGGATACATAATAGCCAGAAAGCATTGTGTGCTAAAGTATACTAAGGTCTTGCATATATGATTAATATAAGCGATGCTGTCAATAGAGTCTCCGTGGCAGTGATAGATGCAAGATAGTTCTACCATCTATATATATACTAGGGGCCTTGATATGTGCAACAATTGTATCAAGATTAAAAGGTTATTTTGTTAGGAAGATGGAAAAACCTAACCTCTTTATTACCTTTACTTAAAATCCTAAGTGGAATGAAATAAGCAAAGCTTTACTGCCAGGTCAGGTTGTCCAAGATCGACCTGACTTCATTGCATGAGTTTTCTATGAGAAGCATAAGGATATGATGCACTTGTTGGTTGAAAAAAGAATTATTTGGAAGGGTAGTGGGATTTGTTTTTGTTATTGAATTTTAAAAAGAGACTTTCTACATGCACATATATTATTGATATTGGAAAGTGGACGTAAACCTACTGAGATTGCTCACTATGATAAGTTTGTATGTGTTGAACAGATAAGGCGATGTTTCCTAAGCTGCACAACATAATTAGTCATTGTAATGTACATGGACCATGTGGGAAACTAAATATGCTCTCTCCTTATATGGTAAATGGAAGTTGCAAACATCATTATTCTTGAAAGTTTTCTGAGACTACTATTGATGACAATGGGTATCTAACTTACATGCGACAAGACGAAAGTAGTTTCATACAAGTAAAGGATCATGAGGTGGATAATCAATGTGGGTTGTTCCATATAACCCTTTTCTCTCTATGAGGTACAAAGTCTATATTAACATAGAAGTATGCTCTACCATTATCGTAATGAAAATATTCATATAAGTATGTATACAAAGGACATGATAGATCTACTATAGAGTTGCAAGATACACATGGGGTTAGTGATGAGGTTAGTCAATATCTGGATGCACGGTATGTGTCTACGTCAGAGGCAAGTTGACACTTATTGATGAGGTTAGTCAATATCCGGATGCGTGGTATGTGTCTATGTCAAAGAGGCAAGTTGGCGTTTATATCAACATGATTTACATAATGAAAACCATATATACAAAGTTTGTCTATTCATTTTTCGATGAATGGTTCAGAGCTGGTCAATTGCACGCAGATTCAAATAGCGTGATATCTAACTTTTTGATCATGGACTAAAATAAAAAAGGAAATATGATTGGACATATGTAGAATGTTAGCCCGAGTGTGCATGTGAGCAATATTATCTATACATGTTACTTATAGTGTGTAAAGGCTGCATATCTTTTGAGGATGTACAAACAATGAATGGACATTTGCATTGTTGTTTTAAGATTTCATGTGAAGCCAGAGGAATGCTGGAGAGATACGAGTGGTATATATGTCTTCAAGAAGCTGCATTTCAAAAAACCAGATTCTAATTGCATCAACTTTTATTATTATTCTACTTTTTTGTGAGCCTATATCTCTCACACAAATTCTCTACCGAACTTCCAAATATTGTTTTCATGGCTTGGAGAGAAGGTGTGCTGACATTGGTGTTTGTCATTCTATAGCTAAGAATCAATCTCTATTACACATACAAGACCTCTTACAATAATATGAAAAACGTCTATATGATTTTGAAGGGTTGTCTCTTCCCGATAGATCAACTCTTGCTACTAAAAACAATGGTTTGTTGATGGAAAGGGATTATGTTTGATTTTGTTCTCAATAGGATGATTTGGCTCTTTCCAAAAAAGGAGTCTTAATAGTTGTCAATCAAGAGCATTTCATACCATCTTTGAGGCTGTTTATTTGAACAATGGCAGTGTTTTTTGCCATTGTTTTTTTTCGTTGATAAAGCAAGTGGATTAGGCAAAATATATATTTATAATGCCTTTCTATCTTGATTACGTGGATAGAATCAAGTTGCTTTTGCATGTGCATCTTCTAGAATAGGTGCATTGTTACTTTTAAATGGATGTACTGCACACTTACGTTTCAAAATCCCATTGGCTTTCAATGTTTTTTATCGTGCATGGTCTCTAAATATGTAAAAGTACTCTAAATATGACCTCCTATCACCTAAATTCGAATATCTATCTTTGGAGATACTTATCTCTTAATAGAACTATACTTGTCTTCTTATTTCTTTTAGAATTTTATGGAGCTAATATTTTTACTCTTATCATTTTCCTAATGTTTCTAGCCTTATTGTCTCAGCCTTCTCTAAGTGCGCTCTCTTTCCTTCTTGAAATCTATATTAAAAGAGACACATAAATGGCTTGGGAGGGACCTTACAAGAGAAAATGAAGGACTCTGATGATGCTCAAACGAGGCCCTTGAAATTAAAAGGGTATTTTGTGTTCTTGAGGACTCCCAAGTCTAGATATGGCTCACAAAAGGGAAATACCAACACCAAGCTTGCTCATCACTTCTATAAGCATTATAAAGTGTTTAGAAGGGTTAGGATGCCACCATTTGAGGATATGCATGGTTATAATCTGAACTTGCCCCTGGTGGTTTTCAAGAAAATGGAGTCAATCCTATAGCAAAGAATCAGGTGGAGAGAATGCAACCTCTCCTCCAAAGAGGCTATGTATATACGGTTATCAGGTAAACTTGCCCGTGGCGATTTTCAAGCAAGATGGAGTCAATCCTAGTGAAAAGAAAGAGGTTGAGAGAATGAAACCTCTCCTCCAAATGCATGGACAATCCTCCTCGTACATTGGTTGATCTGTTACTTGGTGATGATAATGCAAGTAAGGAACACAAAAAGAATATATGCTCTTATAAAAACAATGCCTTAGCATTCGTTTCACTGGGTACTCACTTGGATAATTAAATCACTAGGGGGAGGTATGTATTTGATTTTCGAATCCATGGTATTACATATCATCATGTTGGCTCTGTAATACCTAATAGAATATGAGATGCGGCTCCTCAATTTTTCCAATTATATATATATATATATATATATATATATATATATTATACGGAGCATGAATTAGAGAATAGACTTCATGGGATGCTTTTTGTAAATCATAACATGCTTGAAAGCTTACGAATAATGATGTATAAACACAATCCATATGCATGTGCATTTCATACAATAAGAGAAATGTTACAGTCCAGTCCTCATGTAGATTTGAGAATGGTCACTGAAGTTGGATCAATATTAAGGAAATAATTGATTCCTATGGGTAGTAAGATAGCTGCTATCATACTAGGTCAAGGGGATGCTCTTCATGTAGGTCATAGAGATATTCAAATAATGTCTCGCACAAATACTATAAAAAAATATATTCTGTTTACTCGAGGAGAGGATGGTTAGCATGTTAGAATTTCACTCCATGGTAGGAATAGACAAGGTTCAAATGAGGAGACAAATACTAAAATTCAACGGTAATATTATGCATATAGATTACAAATAAGGGAAGATACAAATGTGTGCCTTCTACATGGTGGTCGACTTTTGTAACAATACATTGTTGATACTCATAGCAGCATGGAAGAATCAAGATTAGTATGGATACATAATAGCCAGAAAGCATTGTGTGCTAAAGTATACTAAGGGCTTGCATATATGATTAATATAAGCGATGCTGTCAATAGAGTCTCCGTGGCAGTGATAGATGCAAGATAGTTCTACCATCTTTATATATACTAGGGGCCTTGATATATGCACCAATTGTATCAAGATTAAAAGGTTATTTTGTTAGGAAGATGAAAAAACCTAACCTCTTTATTACCTTTACTTAAAATCCTAAGTGGGATGAAATAAGCAAAGCTTTACTGCTAGGTCAGGTTGTCCAAGATCGACTTGACTTGATTGCACGAGTTTTCTATGAGAAGCATAAGGATATGATGCACTTGTTGGGTGAAAAAAGAATTATTTGGAAGGGTAGTGGGATTTGTTTTTGTTATTGAATTTTAAAAAGAGACTTTCTACATGCACATATATTATTGATATTGAAAAGTGGACATAAACCTACTGAGATTGCTCACTATGATAAGTTTGTATGTGTTGAACTTCCAAATAAGGCGATGTTTCCTAAGTTGCACAACATAATTAGTCATTGTAATGTACATGGAGCATGTGGGAAACTAAATATGCTCTCTTCTTATATGGTAAATGGAAGTTGCAAACATCGTTATTCTCGAAAGTTTTCTGAGACTACTATTGATGACAATGGGTATCCAACTTACATGCGGCAAGGCGAAAGTAGTTTCATACAAGTAAAGGATCATGAGGTGGATAGTCAATGTGGGTTGTTCCATATAACCCTTTTCTCTCTATGAGGTACAAAGTCTATATTAACATAGAAGTATGCTCTACCATTATCGTAATGAAAATATTCATATAAGTATGTATACAAAGGACATGATAGATCTACTATAGAGTTGCAAGATACACATGGGGTTATTGATGAGGTTAGTCAATATCTGGATGCACGGTATGTGTCTACGTCAGAGGCAAGTTGACGCTTATTGATGAGGTTAGTCAATATCCGGATGCGTGGTATGTGTCTATGTCAAAGAGGCAAGTTGGCGTTTATACCAACATGATTTACATAATGAAAACCATATATACAAAGGTTGTCTATTCATTTTTCGATGCAAAATTATGTTATATTCAATGACTAATGATTTGTGTGATGTAATAGTCCTCGTGATAGAAACTAAATAACTACTCTCACTGAATGGTTCAGAGCTGGTCAATTGCACGTAGATTCAAATAGCGTGATATCTAACTTTTTGATCATGGACTAAAATAAAAAAGGAAATATGATCGGATATATGTAGAATGTTAGCCTGAGTGTGCATGTGAGCACTATTATCTATACATGTTACTTACAGTGTGTAAAGGCTGCATATCTTTTGAGGATGTACAAACAGTGAATGGACATTTGTATCGTTGTTTTAAGATTTCGTGTGAAGCTAAAAGAATGCTGGAGAGATATGAGTGGTATATGTGTCTTCAAGAAGCTGCATTTCAAAAAACCAGATTCTAATTGCATCAACTTTTATTATTATTCTACTTTTTTGTGAGCCTATATCTCTCACACAAATTCTCTACCGAACTTCCAAATATTGTTTTCATGGCTTGGAGAGAAGGTGTGCTGACATTGGTGTTTGTCATTCTATAGCTAAGAATCAATCTCTATTACACATACAAGACCTCTTACAATAATATGAAAAACGTCTACATGATTTTGAAGGGTTGTCTCTTCCCGATAGATCAACTCTTGCTACTGAAAACAATGGTTTGTTGATGAAAAGAGATGATGTTTGATTTTGTTCTCAACAGGATGATTTGGCTCTTTCCAAAAAAGGAGTCTTAATAGTTGTCAATCAAGAGCATTTCATACCATCTTTGAGGCTGTTTATTTGAACAATGGCAGTGTTTTTTACCATTGTCTTTTTTTCCTTGATAGACCTGTAAGGTGCCTCCCAAGCCATGTATGTATGTGTCTCTTTTAATATATATTTCAATAAGGAAAGAGAGTGTATTTAGAGAAGAGTGAGACAATAAGGCTAGAAACATTAGGAAAGTGTTAGAATAAAAATATTAGCTCCAAAAATCCTAAAAGAAATAAGAACACAAGAATAGTTCTATTAAGAGATAAGTATCCCCAAAAATAGAATTTCGAGTTTAAGTGATAAGAGGTCATATTTAGAGTACTTTTACACATTTAGAGTCCATGCATACTAAAATGGTGGAAAAACAACGTGTTTCCAAAGATGGCGCGTTTGTGGCTATATACGGACGTTTGTTGGCTTGTAGACCAGATGCCTTCCCGTTCTTTTGACTGGTTATACAACTATATTCTGAGTTTTTATCAGAGAGTTATGGTCGAAACAGTTTGCTGTTTCTGTCAGGATCTCTACATAGAGAAAACTGTGAGAAGGCAGCAAGTAGCCTCAAGGTAATCCTAGAGTTTGAGATGCATATATCCCTTCATTCTTATCTAATATCTCAGAAAATAAGCTTAGATTTCTATGGTCTTTCGGAGGAAGAGACCGAAACTCCATAGCTTTTCTTTTAGAGAAAGAATACTATGCTGTAGACCTGTAGGAGAAGGCTATTTTGCCATAGATCTTAGAAAGAGAGAAAAATCACAGTATGAGTAAGAGGAGATAAAACTTGGAGATTATTGGATGATTTCAATCAAAGGACAAGGTATTAGAAGACTCTATTCTCATATGTCAAGTTTTAAAGCTCTTGTTAACAAGCAAGGACAATGAGATAAACGACAAAATTCTATAAGGTATATACATATTTTGTTTTTTATTTACATATCATTCTTAAGGGTTGAGGTATGGCCCCGGCTTCTCTATTTGATTGATTTACCATTTAAAGTTTGTATTCTTTTAAGCAATAGCATATGCCTTAATAAAGAATGACTTATCGCAATCTCAAGTTGAAATGCTAAAATCTTTGTGAAAAAGATTGTTTTCTTAAAGAAGGTGACATGGATCCTAGTCATATGGTTTAGTGAGTAAATGGATTGTTATCTTGGTTAAATTAAGGTACAGGTACAACTTCTCCCTGCCTTGACGCTGCCCCGTTCTTGTGCTTGTGTAGCCAGACGGCAGAGACGTTAGTAAGGCCCGGAGTTGGCCCATGGTATCCCTCATACCATCGGGAGAATGAGGTTTGCCGATTGAGGCAAGTGATTGTGATGATGCTGCCTAGTTCTGAGGGCCCAGGCTAGTGCGATAAATTAGCCCACCCTAGTGCGCAGACATCCCTCTGAGGGGCGGGAGGATCGAGCGACGGAGCCTGAGAGGGCGACAAGCCGGCTTGAGTCCTCGCCAGCGGGCCGACGATGAGGTGTATGGTCCCGTAGGGTTTTGCCCAGCATGTAGAGGCTGGAAGGCCGAATTCTAGATCATCGGCGGTATAAAGAAAAAGAATAAGAGAGCCGGTTTGGCTTGTATGAAATTGATTCATGTTTAAACTTTGTTTTTATAAATCTTGTCTTTGGTATGATTGTATTGTAGAAAAAGGGTGTTTTAACAAACCTTGTGAAAAGGGCCTTAATTAAGGAACATGTTTATTTATGTCAAACAGTGTGGTAGGATTAATTAGAAAACAAATTGACGCGTGAGTAGGGTGGAAAGTGGGAGGATGGAATGCCCCGACGGCACCATCCTACGGATGGGTGGACCCGATTAGTCGGGTAGCTTTCCAACAGATTAAGTGAAAGCCCTACGCTAGATAGTTAGGATTGTTTTCTTAAAGAAGGTGACATGGATCCTAGTCATATGGTTTAGTGAGTAAATGGATTGTTATCTTGGTTAAATTAAGGTACAGGTACAACTTCTCCCTGTCTTGACGCTGCCCCGTTCTTGTGCTTGTGTAGCCGAACGGCGGAGACGTTAGTAAGGCCCGGAGTTGGCCCATGGTATCACTCATACTATCAGGAGAATGAGGTTTGCCGATTGAGGCAAGTGATTGTGATGATGCTGCCTAGTTCTGAGGGCCCAGGCTAGTGCGATAAATTAGCCCACCCTAGTGCGCAGACATCCCTCTGAGAGACGGGAGGATCGAGCGATGGAGCCTGAGAGGGCGACAAGCCGGCTTGAGTCCTCGCCAGCGGGCCGACGATGAGGTGTATGGTCCCGTAGGGTTTTGCCCAGCATGTAGAGGCTGGAAGGCCGAATTCTAGATCATCGGCGGTATAAAGAAAAAGAATAAGAGAGCCGGTTTGGCTTGTATGAAATTGATTCATGTTTAAACTTTGTTTTTATAAATCTTATCTTTGGTATGATTGTATTGTAGAAAAAAGGTGTTTTAACAAACCTTGTGAAAAGGGCCTTAATTAAGGAACATGTTTATTTATGTCAAACAGTGTGGTAGGATTAATTAGAAAACAAATTGACGCGTGAGTAGGGTGGAAAGTGGGAGGATGTAATGCCCCGACGGCACCATCCTACGGATGGGTGGACCGGATTAGTCGGGTAGCTTTCCAACACATTAAGTGAAAGCCCTACGCTAGATAGTTAGGTTCCTGGACAACTCTATTCTAGAAGACTAGGCCAGCGGCTGTGTCTTGCATAAGATGAGGAAAAAAGCATTGTCCCTAGAAATCAAGTCTAGTAGTTGCCCAATTTATGATCAATTGCCCTATGGGTGATTTGATGTTTAGAAGATCACGCTTCCCCTGCGGGATAGAACTAGGTCTTACCTATGAATCATATCCTTGAATCTCTGCATGGTCAAGGTGTCGATGAATAGGAAATTTTCTCCAAGATAAGACTTAGTGGACTATCTCAAGTGTTTCCCCTATTTTTGGAAGGCGGGAACCTTACAAGACCAAGTGGATTAGGCAAAATATATATTTATAATGCCTTTCTATCTTGATTACGTGGATAGAATCAAGTTGCTTTCGCATGTGCATATTCTAGAATAGGTGCATTGTTACTTTTAAATGGATGTACTACACACTTACGTTTCAAAATCCCATTGGCTTTCAATGCTTTTTATCGTGCATGGTCTCTAAATATGTAAAAGTACTCTAAATATGACCTCCTATCACCTAAATTCGAATTTCTATTTTTGGAGATACTTATCTCTTAATAGAACTATTCTTGTCTTCTTATTTCTTTTAGGATTTTATGGAGCTAATATTTTTACTCTTATCATTTTCCTAATGTTTCTAGCCTTATTGTCTCAGCCTTCTCTAAGTGCGCTCTCTTTCCTTCTTGAAATCTATATTAAAAGAGACACATAAATGGCTTGGGAGGGATCTTACAAGAGAAAATGAAGGACTCTGATGATGCTCAAACGAGGCCCTTGAAATTAAAAGGGTATTTTGTGTTCTTGAGGATTCCCAAGTCTAGATATGGCTCACTAAAGGGAAATACCAACACCAAGCTTGCTCATCACTTCTATAAGCATTATAAAGTGTTTAGAAGGGTTAGGATGCCACCATTTGAGGATATGCATGGTTATAATAATGTGAACTTGCCCGTGGTGGTTTTCAAGCAAATGGAGTCAATCCTATTACAAAGAAGGAGGTGGAGAGAATGCAACCTCTCCTCCAAAGAGGCTATGTATATACGGTTATAAGGTAAACTTGCCTGTGGCGGTTTTCAAGCAAGATGGAGTCAATCCTAGTGAAAAGAAAGAGGTTGAGAGAATGAAACCTCTCCTCCAAATGCAAGGACAATCCTCCTCCTACATTGGTTGATCTAATACTTGGTGATGATAATGCAAGTAAGGAACACAAAAAGAATATATGCTCTTTAAAAACAATGCCTTAGCATTCGTTTCACTTAGTACTCACTTGGATAATCAAATCACTAGGGAGAGGTATGTATTTGATTTTCGAATCCATGGTATTACTTATCATCATGTTGGCTCTGTAGTACCTAATAGAATATGAGATGCGGCTCCTCATTTTTTTCAATTATATATATATATATATATATATATATGATGCGGAGCATGAATTAGAGAATAGACTTCATGGGATGCTTTTTGTAAATCATAACATGCTTGAAAGCTTACGAATAATGATGTATAAACACAATCCATATGCATGTGCATTTCATACAATAAGAGAAATGTTACAGTCCAGTCCACATGTAGATTTGAGAATGGTCATTGAAGTTGGATCAATATTAAGGAAATAATTGGTTCCTACGGGTAGTAAGATAGCTGCTATCATACTAGGTCAAGGGGATGCTCTTCATGTAGGTCATAGAGATATTCAAATAATGTCTCGCACAAATACTATAAAAAAATATGTTCTGCTTACTCGAGGAGAGGATGGTTAGCATGTTAGAATTTCACTCCATGGTAAAAATAGACAAGGTTCGAATGAGGAGACAAATACTATAATTCAATGGTAATAATATGCATATAGATTACAAATAAGGGAAGATACAAATGTGTGCCTTCTACGTGGTGGTCAACTTTTGTAACAATACATTGTTGATACTCATAGCAGCATGGAAGAATCAAGATTAGTATGGATACATAATAGCCAGAAAGCATTGTGTGCTAAAGTATACTAAGGGCTTGCATATATGATTAATATAAGCGATGCTGTCAATAGAGTCTCCGTGGCAGTGATAGATGCAAGATAGTTCTAGCATCTATATATATACTAGGGGCCTTGATATATGCACCAATTGTATCAAGATTAAAAGGTTATTTTGTTAGGAAGATGGAAAAACCTAACCTCTTTATTACCTTTACTTAAAATCCTAAGTGGGATGAAATAAGCAAAGCTTTACTGCCACGTCAAGTTGTCCAAGATCGACCTGACTTGATTGCACGAGTTTTCTATGAGAAGCATAAGGATATGATGCACTTGTTGGGTGAAAAAAGAATTATTTGGAAGGGTAGTGGGATTTGTTTTTGTTATTGAATTTAAAAAAGAGACTTTCTACATGCACATATATTATTGATATTGGAAAGTGGACGTAAACCTACTGAGATTGCTCACTATGATAAGTTTGTATGTGTTGAACTTCCAGATAAGGCGATGTTTCCTAAGTTGCACAACATAATTAGTCATTGTAATGTACATGGACCATGTGGGAAACTAAATATGCCCTTTCCTTATATGGTAAATGGAAGTTGCAAATATCGTTATTCTCGAAAGTTTTCTGAGACTACTATTGATGACAATGGGTATCCAACTTACATGCAGCAAGACGAAAGTAGTTTCATACAAGTAAAGGATCATGAGGTGGATAGTCAATGTGGGTTGTTCCATATAACCCTTTTCTCTCTATGAGGTACAAAGTCTATATTAACATAGAAGTATGCTCTACCATTATGGTAATGAAAATATTCATATAAGTATGTATACAAAGGACATGATAGATCTACTATAGAGTTACAAGATACACATGGGGTTATTGATGCACGGTATTTGTCTACGTCCGAGGTAAGTTGACACTTATTGATGAGGTTAGTCAATATCCGGATGCATGGTATGTGTCTATGTCAAAGAGGCAAGTTGGCGTTTATACCAACATGATTTACATAATGAAAACCATATATACAAAGGTTGTCTATTCATTTTTTGATGCAAAATTATGTTATATTCAATGACTAATGATTTCTGTAATGTAATAGTCCTCGTGATAGAAACTAAATAACTACTCTCACTGAATGGTTCAGAGCTGGTCAATTACACGTAGATTCAAATAGCGTGATATCTAACTTTTTGATCATGGACTAAACTAAAAAAGGAAATATGATTGGATATATGTAGAATGTTAGCCCGAGTGTGCATGTGAGCAATATTATCTATACATGTTACTTATAGTGTGTAAAGGCTGCATATCTTTTGAGGATGTACAAACAGTGAATGGACATTTGTATTGTTGTTTTAAGATTTCATGTGAAGCTAAAGGAATGCTGGAGAGATACGAGTGATATATATGTCTTCAAGAAGCTGCATTTCAAAAAACCAGATTCTAATTGCATCAAATTTTTTGTCATTATTTTGTTTTTTTGTGAGCCTATATCTCTTGCACAAATTCTCTACCGAACTTCCAAATATTGTTTTCATGGCTTTCAGAGAAGGTGTGCTGACATTGGTGTTTGTCATTCTATAGCTAAGAATCAATCTCTATTACACATATAAGACCTCTTACAATAATATGAAAAACGTCTATATGATTTTGAAGGGTTGTCTCTTCCCGATAGATCAACTCTTGCTACTAAAAACAATGGTTTGTTGATGGAAAGAGATGATGTTTGATTTTGTTCTCAACAGGATTATTTGGCTCTTTCCAAAAAAGGAGTCTTAATAGTTGTCAATCAAGAGCATTTCATACCATATTTGAGGTTGTTTATTTGAACAATGGCAGTGTTTTTTGCCATTGTTTTTTTTCCTTGATAGACCAAGTGGATTAGGCAAAATATATATTTATAATGCCTTTCTATCTTGATTACGTGGATAGAATCAAGTTGCTTTCGCATGTGCATCTTCTAGAATAGGTGCATTGTTACTTTTAAATGGATGTACTGCACACTTACGTTTTAAAATCCCATTGGCTTTCAATGCTTTTTATCGTGCATGGTCTCTAAATATGTAAAAGTACTCTAAATATGACCTCCTATCACCTAAATTCGAATTTCTATTTTTGGAGATACTTATATCTTAATAGAACTATTCTTATCTTCTTATTTCTTTTAGGATTTTATGGAGCTAATATTTTTACTCTTATCATTTTCCTAATGTTTCTAGCCTTATTGTCTCAGCCTTCTCTAAGTGCGCTCTCTTTCCTTCTTGAAATCTATATTAAAAGAGACACATAAATGGCTTGGGAGGGATCTTACAAGAGAAAATGAAGGACTCTGATGATGCTCAAACGAGGCCCTTGAAATTAAAAGGGTATTTTGTGTTCTTGAGGATTCCCAAGTCTAGATATGGCTCACTAAAGGGAAATACCAACACCAAGCTTGCTCATCACTTCTATAAGCATTATAAAGTGTTTAGAAGGGTTAGGATGCCACCATTTGAGGATATGCATGGTTATAATAATGTGAACTTGCCCGTGGTGGTTTTCAAGCAAATGGAGTCAATCCTATTACAAAGAAGGAGGTGGAGAGAATGCAAATCGTTTCACTGGGTACTCACTTGGATAATCAAATCACTAGGGAGAGGTATGTATTTGATTTTCGAATCCATGGTATTACTTATCATCATGTTGGCTCTGTAGTACCTAATAGAATATGAGATGCGGCTCCTCATTTTTTTCAATTATATATATATATATATATATATATGATGCGGAGCATGAATTAGAGAATAGACTTCATGGGATGCTTTTTGTAAATCATAACATGCTTGAAAGCTTACAAATAATGATGTATAAACAGAATCCATATGCATGTGCATTTCATACAATAAGAGAAATGTTACAGTCCAGTCCACATGTAGATTTGAGAATGGTCATTGAAGTTGGATCAATATTAAGGAAATAATTGGTTCCTACGGGTAGTAAGATAGCTGCTATCATACTAGGTCAAGGGGATGCTCTTTATGTAGGTCATAGAGATATTCAAATAATGTCTCGCACAAATACTATAAAAAAATATGTTCTGCTTACTCGAGGAGGAGAGGATGGTTAGCATGTTAGAATTTCACTCCATGGTAAAAATAGACAAGGTTCGAATGAGGAGACAAATACTATAATTCAACGGTAATATTATGCATATAGATTACAAATAAGGGAAGATACAAATGTGTGCCTTCTACGTGGTGGTTGACTTTTGTAACAATACATTGTTGATACTCATAGCAGCATGGAAGAATCAAGATTAGTATGGATACATAATAGCCAGAAAGCATTGTGTGCTAAAGTATACTAAGGGCTTCCATATATGATTAATATAAGCGATGCTATCAATAGAGTCTCCGTGGCAGTGATAGATGCAAGATAGTTCTAATCATCTATATATATACTAGGGGCCTTGATATATGCACCAATTGTATCAAGATTAAAAGGTTATTTTGTTAAGAAGATGGAAAAACCTAACCTCTTTATTACCTTTACTTAAAATCCTAAGTGGGATGAAATAAGCAAAGACTTACTACCACGTAAGGTTGTCCAAGATCGACCTGACTTGATTGCACGAGTTTTCTATGAGAAGCATAAGGATATGATGCACTTGTTGGTGAAAAAAGAATTATTTGGAAGGGTAGTGGGATTTGTTTTTGTTATTGAAATTTAAAAAGAGACTTTCTACATGCACATATATTATTGATATTGGAAAGTGGACGTAAACCTACTGAGATTGCTCACTATGATAAGTTTGTATGTGTTGAACTTCCAGATAAGGCGATGTTTCCTAAGTTTCAGAACATAATTAGTCATTGTAATGTACATGGACCGTGGGAAACTAAAACATCGTTATTCTCGAGAGTTTTTTGAGACTACTACTGATGACAATGGGTATCCAACTTACATGCAGCAAGACGAAAGTAGTTTCATATAAGTAAAGGATCATGAGGTGGATAGTCAATGTGGGTTGTTCCATATAACCCTTTTCTCTCTATGAGGTACAAAGTCTATATTAACATAGAAGTATGCTCTACCATTATCGTAATGAAAATATTCATATAAGTATGTATACAAAGGACATGATAGATCTACTATAGAGTTGCAAGATACACATGGGGTTATTGATGAGGTTAGTCAATATCTGGATGCACGGTATGTGTCTACGTCAGAGGCAAGTTGACACTTATTGATGAGGTTAGTCAATATCCGGATGCATGGTATGTGTCTATGTCAAAGAGGCAAGTTGGCGTTTATACCAACATGATTTACATAATGAAAACCATATATACAAAGGTTGTCTATTCATTTTTCGATGCAAAATTATGTTATATTCAATGACTAATGATTTGTGTAATGTAATAGTCCTCGTGATAGAAACTAAATAACTACTCTCACTGAATGGTTCAGAGCTGGTCAACTGCACTTAGATTCAAATAGCGTGATATCTAACTTTTTGATCATGGACTAAACTAAAAAAGGAAATATGATTGGATATATGTAGAATGTTAGCCCGAGTGTGCATGTGAGCAATATTATCTATACATGTTACTTATAGTGTGTAAAGGCTGCATATCTTTTGAGGATGTACAAACAGTGAATGGACATTTGTATTGTTGTTTTAAGATTTCATGTGAAGCTAAAGGAATGCTGGACAGATACGAGTGATATATATGTCTTCAAGAAGGTGCATTTCAAAAAACCAGATTCTAATTGCATCAACTTTTTTTCATTATTCTGTTTTTTTGTGGGCCTATATCTCTTGCACAAATTCTCTACCGAACTTCAAAATATTGTTTTCATGGATTTCAGAGAAGGTGTGCTGACATTGGTGTTTGTCATTCTATAGCTAAGAATCAATCTCTATTACACATACAAGACCTCTTACAATAATATGAAAAACGTCTATATGATTTTGAAGGGTTCTCTTCCCGATAGATCAACTCTTGCTACTGAAAACAATGGTTTGTTGATGGAAAGAGATGATGTTTGATTCTAATCTCAACAGGATGATTTGGCTCTTTCCAAAAAAGGAGTCTTAATAGTTGTCAATCAAGAGCATTTCATACCATCTTTGAGGTTGTTTATTTGAACAATGGCACTGTTTTTTGCCATTGTTTTTTTTCCTTGATATTTATGGAGCACTATGCATCAATTGCGGCACCTCTTACCGATCTACTTAAGAGAGAAGCTTTCTCTTGGGATGCCATTGCCGACAAGAGTTTCAATGAGCTCAAGGCTTTACTTACATCAGCTCCTATTCTTGTTTGTCCGGATTTCTCAAAGACATTCTATGTGAGAGCGGATGCAAGTGGAAGAGGTCTTGGGGTAGTTTTGTATCAAGAGCATGGTGTCATTGCATTTGAGAGTAGGAAGCTTTCCGAGAAGGAGATGGAATTGCATGTGTATGAACAAGAGATGTTGGCTATACTTCATGCAATTAAGAAATGGCATCACTATCTTTATGGTGCTCATTTCAAGGTGAGAAGTGATCATAGGGTGCTGAAATTTTTCCTCTCTCAACCCAATCTTTCTCCCAAGCAAAAGAGATGGTTGGCTACGCTTCAAGGATATGACTTTGAGATATCCTATACTCCAGGAAAGGACAATGTAGTAGCGGACGCATTGTCTAGAATGTGGGCTTGCACCTTGACATCAATTATGGAAGTGTATAGTGAATGGATAAAAGGGATACAAGAGGAGTATCTTGTCAATGAGAGTGCTGCCCATATTTATAGAAAATTACAGCAAGGAGATGGAGAAGAATTTCCTCATTATAAGCTTCGGAATGGTCTACTATGGCACAAGGATAAGGTGTATTTGGTTCCAACCTCATCCTACATTCCCAAGGTGCTTCATGAGATGCATTCTTCACCACTTTCGGGTCATCTTGGTGTTCTCAAGACATTTGACAAAGTGAGCAAAAGCTTCTATTGGAAAGGCATGTGGAGGGATGTCAAGAAGTTTGTTTTGGAATGTGTGTCATGCCAAAGGAATAAGGATAGTCACTAATTGCCAAGTGGTTTACTTCATCCTTTGCCTATTCTGGATGGAAAATGGACTCACATTTCCATGGACTTCATCACGGGCTTGCCAAAGACGAAGCATGGATGGGATCAAGTATTTGTGGTGGTGGATAGACTCAGCAAATCAGCTCATTTTATTGCTTCCAATACTACTTATGGGGCCTCTCACATTGCCAAGCAATTTATGGAGCATGTATTCAAGATACATGGTTTACCACTCAACATAGTTTGTGATAGAGATACCAAGTTCATGGGCACTTTTTGGAGGACATTGTATGAGAACTTGGGGACTCAAATCACTCCTTCTATAGCCTATCACCCTCAAACAGATGGGCAAACGGAGTGCACAAACAAATGGCTCGAAGTGTACTTGAGACACTATTGTCATGACATGCAAGCATCATGGGATGAATGGCTTTACCTTGCTGAATTTTGTCATAATTCAAGCAAGCATTTGAGTATTGGGATGTCACCCTTCGAGGCTCTTTATGGGTATCAAGTGCATATGCCATCTATTGCCTTCCATGAGGATAAAATGGTTAATCCTTTAGCCAAGGAAGAGTTGGAAAGGATGAGACAGCTTCTTCAATTATGCAAGGATAATATGAAGAAGGCACAAGAAGTCATGAAGGCAAATGCGGATGAGCATACACGCAAAATGGAGTTCAAGGAAGGTGATTATGTGTTGCTCAAGCTTCCTAAGAGCCGTCATAATATTCTCAAAGGGTCTTCCAATTCCAAGTTGGCACATAGATACTATGGACCATATTTGGTAGTCAAGAAAGTGGGAGATTTGGCTTATAAGCTTGACCTACCCCCTTCTACAAGGATTCATAATGTGTTTCATGTATCCAACCTTAAGAGGTTTGTGGGCTCTCTTCATCAAGAGATTGAAGAGTTACCACGGATGGATGAAGAAGGGGAGATTATCTATGAGCCGGAGAGGATTGTGGACAAGAGGACAAGGGTTTTGAGGAACCGGAACATTGATGAATTCCTTGTGAAATGGAAGCGCTTGCCCATAGATGAGGCTACTTGGCAATCAATGGAGTATGTTCAACAACATGGTTTACTTGATGGAAGTATTCCTTGATCAAGTGGCATGATTATTATATGAAGAATGGGCATATCATGAGGTTTCATATGTGCTGTAATTTCTGGACAGCTTTGGTTGGATCTATTGTTGGGGTTACCAATCTACTCCAACACACTTGGAAGATCATTTGGTTTGATGACACATATGTGGGATTTTTTTGGGTACGGCTACGCATCATTTGTAGCTCATTTTTATGGAGGTTTCATGAAGAATTTCAAGGGAAGCTTCATCGACAACATGGCTGCCATAACAGTCCTACATGCTATTTTTGGAGAAGGAGTTTGCCATCTTCACTACATTTGGTTTTCCTATTCCAAATGTATTCGAGGCACATTTTTGAAGACCTCTCTACTTCCCATGGGTTTACATTGAGTTTGAAATTCAATTGTAAATATCTTGTATGATTTTGAGGACAAAATCTTTGGGAAGGGATGGTTTGTCATGAACCATAGAGCTTGATTTCCACATGTACATAGGGGCCCATGGGCAAAAGGAGAAAGTGACTATAAATAGGGCTTGGGGTACATTGGTAGGAACCTTTTGACACTTTTACTAATTTTGGTCATCTTGTACCTTTGGGCTCCATCTATGGAGATATGGCCTTCCATGGTCATCCTCTTGGTGAGAGATTAAACACACTTAGGCTATTTGTGCATCTTCTCTTGCTACATGCACTTATAGATTTTCTCTCTCTTTTGTATATTCATGTGATGAGCCATTTGATCACTAATCTCATGATTAATGGATGATAGATTCTTGCTTTGATGTGTTTGATTCCATATTTTGCTCTAGATCCATTTCATCTTCTTATTTCTTTTAGGATTTTATGGAGCTAATATTTTTACTCTTATCATTTTCCTAATGTTTCTAGCCTTATTGTCTCAGCCTTCTCTAAGTGCGCTCTCTTTCCTTCTTGAAATCTATATTAAAAGAGACACATAAATGGCTTGGGAGGGACCTTACAAGAGAAAATGAAGGACTCTGATGATGCTCAAACGAGGCCCTTGAAATTAAAAGGGTATTTTGTGTTCTTGAGGACTCCCAAGTCTAGATATGGCTCACTAAAGGGAAATACCAACACCAAGCTTGCTCATCACTTCTATAAGCATTATAAAGTGTTTAGAAGGGTTAGGATGCCACCATTTGAGGATATGCATGGTTATAATGTGAACTTGCCCGTGGTGGTTTTCAAGAAAATGGAGTCAATCCTATAGCAAAGAAGGAGGTGGAGAGAATGCAACCTCTCCTCCAAAGAGGCTATGTATATACGGTTATAAGGTAAACTTGCCCGTGGCGGTTTTCAAGAAAGATGGAGTCAATCCTAGTGAAAAGAAAGAGGTTGAGAGAATGAAACCTCTCCTCCAAATGCAAGGACAATCCTCCTCGTACATTGGTTGATCTGTTACTTGGTGATGATAATGCAAGTAAGGAACACAGAAAGAATATATGCTTTTATAAAAATAATGCCTTAGCATTCGTTTCCTTGGGTACTCACTTGGATAATTAAATCACTAGGGGGAGGTATGTATTTGATTTTCGAATCCATGGTATTACATATCATCATGTTGGCTCTATAATACCTAATAGAATATGAGATGTGGCTCCTCAATTTTTCCAATTATATATATATATATATATATATATATATATATATGATACGGAGCATGAACTAGAGAATAGACTTCATGGGATGCTTTTTATAAATCATAACATGCTTGAAAGCTTACAAATAATGATGTATAAACACAATCCATATGCATGTGCATTTCATACAATAAGAGAAATGTTACAGTCCAGTCCTCATGTAGATTTGAGAATGGTCACTGAAGTTGGATCAATATTAAGGAAATAATTGGTTCCTATGGGTAGTAACATAGCTGCTATCATACTAGGTCAAGGGGATGCTCTTCATGTAGGTCATAAAGATATTCAAATAATGTCTCGCACAAATACTATAAAAAATAATATTCTGTTTACTCGAGGAGAGGATGGTTAGCATATTAGAATTTCACTCCATGGTAGGAATAGACAAGGTTTGAATGAGGAGACAAATACTATAATTCAACGGTAATATTATGCATATAGATTACAAATAAGGGAAGATACAAATGTGTGCCTTCTACGTGGTGGTCGACTTTTGTAACAATACATTGTTGATACTCATAACAGCATGGAAGAATCAAGATTAGTATGGATACATAATAGCCAGAAAGCATTGTGTGTGCTAAAGTATACTAAGGGCTTGCATATATGATTAATATAAGCGATGCTGTCAATAGAGTCTCCGTGGCAGTGATAGATACAAGATAGTTCTACCATCTCTATATATACTAGGGGCCTTGATATATGCACCAATTGTATCTAGATTAAAAGGTTATTTTGTTAGGAAGATGGAAAAACCTAACCTCTTTATTACCTTTACTTAAAATCCTAAGTGGGATTAAATAAGCAAAGCTTTACTGCCAGGTCAGGTTGTCCAAGATCGACCTGACTTGATTGCACGAGTTTTCTATGAGAAGCATAAGGATATGATACACTTGTTGGGTGAAAAAAGAATTATTTGGAAGGGTAGTGGGATTTATTTTTGTTATTGAATTTTAAAAAGAGACTTTCTACATGCACATATATTATTGATATTGGAAAGTGGACGTAAACCTACTGAGATTGCTCACTATGATAAGTTTGTATGTGTTGAACTTCCAGAAAAGGCGATGTTTCCTAAGTTGCACAACATAATTAGTCATTGTAATGTACATGGACCATGTGGGAAACTAAATATGCTTTCTTCCTATATGGTAAATGGAAGTTGCAAACATCGTTATTCTCGAAAGTTTTCTGAGACTACTATTGATGACAATGAGTATCCAACTTACATGCGGCAAGACGAAAGTAGTTTCATACAAGTAAAGGATCATGAGGTGGATAGTCAATGTGGGTTGTTCCATATAACCCTTTTATCTCTATGAGGTACAAAGTCTATATTAACATAGAAGTATGCTCTACCATTATCGCAATGAAAATATTCATATAAGTATGTATACAAAGTACATGATAGATCTACTATAGAGTTGCAAGATACACATGGGGTTATTGATGAGGTTAGTCAATATTTGGATGCACGGTATGTATCTATGTCAGAGGCAAGTTGACACTTATTGATGAGGTTAGTCAATATCCGGATGCGTGGTATGTGTCTATGTCAAAGAGGCAAGTTATCGTTTATACCAACATGATTTACATAATGAAAACCATATATACAAAGGTTGTCTATTCATTTTTTGATGCAAAATTATGTTATATTCTATGACTAATGATTTGTGTAATGTAATAGTCCTCGTGATAGAAACTAAATAACTACTCTCACTCAATGGTTCAGAGCTGGTTAATTGCACGTAGATTCAAATAGCGTGATATCTAACTTTTTGATCATGGACTAAAATAAAAAAGGAAATATGATTGGATATATGTAGAATGTTAGCCCGAGTGTGCATGTGAGCAATATTATCTATACATGTTACTTATAGTGTGTAAAGGCTGCATATCTTTTGAGGATGTACAAACAGTGAATGGACATTTGTATTGTTGTTTTAAGATTTCATGTGAAGCTAAAGGAATGCTGGAGAGATACGAGTGATATATATGTCTTCAAGAAGCTGCCTTTCAAAAAACCAGATTCTAATTGCATCAAATTTTTTGTCATTATTCTGTTTTTTTGTGAGCCTATATCTCTTGCACAAATTCTCTACCGAACTTCCAAATATTGTTTTCATGGCTTTCAGAGAAGGTGTGCTGACATTGGTGTTTGTCATTCTATAGCTAAGAATCAATCTCTATTACACATATAAGACCTCTTACAATAATATGAAAAACGTCTATATGATTTTGAAGGGTTGTCTCTTCCCGATAGATCAACTCTTGCTACTAAAAACAATGGTTTGTTGATGGAAAGAGATGATGTTTGATTTTGTTCTCAACAGGATTATTTGGCTCTTTCCAAAAAAGGAGTCTTAATAGTTGTCAATCAAGAGCATTTCATACCATATTTGAGGTTGTTTATTTGAACAATGGCAGTGTTTTTTGCCGTTGTTTTTTCTTCCTTGATAGAGCAAGTGGATTAGGCAAAATATATATTTATAATGCCTTTCTATCTTGATTACGTGGATAGAATCAAGTTGCTTTCGCATGTGCATATTCTAGAATAGGTGCATTGTTACTCTTAAATGGATGTACTACACACTTACGTTTCAAAATCCCATTGGCTTTCAATGCTTTTTATCGTGCATGGTCTCGAAATATGTAAAAGTACTCTAAATATGACCTCCTATCACCTAAATTTAAATTTCTTTTTTTGGAGATACTTATCTCTTAATAGAACTATTCTTGTCTTCTTATTTCTTTTAGGATTTTATGGAGCTAATATTTTTACTCTTATCATTTTCCTAATGTTTCTAGCCTTATTGTCTCAGCCTTCTCTAAGTGCGCTCTCTTTCCATCTTGAAATCTATATTAAAAGAGACACATAAATGGCTTGGGAGGGATCTTACAAGAGAAAATGAAGGACTCTGATGATGCTGAAAGGAGGCCCTTGAAATTAAAAGGGTATTTTGTGTTCTTGAGGATTCCCAAGTCTAGATATGGCTCACTAAAGGGAAATACCAACACCAAGCTTGCTTATCACTTCTATAAGCATTATAAAGTGTTTAGAAGGGTTAGGATGCCACCATTTGAGGATATGCATGGTTATAATAATGTGAACTTGCCGGTGGTGGTTTTCAAGCAAATGGAGTCAATCCTATTGCAAAGAAGGAGGTGGAGAGAATGCAACCTCTCCTCCAAAGAGGCTATGTATATACGGTTATAAGGTAAACTTGCCTGTGGCGGTTTTCAAGCAAGATGGAGTCAATCCTAGTGAAAAGAAAGAGGTTGAGAGAATGAAACCTCTCCTCCAAATGCAAGGACAATCCTCCTCCTACATTGGTTGATCTAATACTTGGTGATGATAATGCAAGTAAGGAACACAGAAAGAATATATGCTCTTATAAAAACAATGCCTTAGCATTCGTTTCACTGGGTACTCACTTGGATAATCAAATCACTAGGGAGAGGTATGTATTTGATTTTCGAATCCATGGTATTACATATCATCATGTTGGCTCTATAATACCTAATAGAATATGAGATGCGGCTCCTCATTTTTTTCAATTATATATATATATATATATATATATATATATATATATATATATGATACGGAGCATGAATTAGAGAATAGAGTTCATGGGATGCTTTTTGTAAATAATAACATGCTTGAAAGCTTACAAATAATGATGTATAAACACAATCCATATGCATGTGCATTTCATACAATAAGAGAAATGTTACAGTCCCGTCCACATGTAGATTCGAGAATGGTCATTAAAGTTGGATCAATATTAAGGAAATAATTGGTTCCTACGGGTAGTAAGATAGCTGCTATCATACTAGGTCAAGGGGATGCTCTTCATGTAGGTCATAGAGATATTCAAATAATGTCTCGCACAAATACTATAAAAAAATATCTTCTGTTTACTCGAGGAGAGGATGGTTAGCATGTTAGAATTTCACTCCATGGTAGGAATAGACAAGGTTTGAATGAGGAGACAAATACTAT
The DNA here is from genome assembly GCF_041138505.1 of Cibotium barometz. Classification (NCBI taxonomy): domain Eukaryota; kingdom Viridiplantae; phylum Streptophyta; class Polypodiopsida; order Cyatheales; family Cibotiaceae; genus Cibotium; species Cibotium barometz. The sequence goes on along the minus strand of NC_141082.1, from coordinate 1,713,182 downwards.
AATTCAACGGTAATATTATGCATATAGATTACAAATAAGGGAAGATACAAATGTGTGCCTTCTACGTGGTGGTCGACTTTTGTAACAATACATTGTTGATACTCATAACAGCATGGAAGAATCAAGATTAGTATGGATACATAATAGCCAGAAAGCATTGTGTGTGCTAAAGTATACTAAGGGCTTGCATATATGATTAATATAAGCGATGCTGTCAATAGAGTCTCCGTGGCAGTGATAGATGCAAGATAGTTCTACCATCTATATATATACTAGGGGCCTTGATATATGCACCAATTGTATCAAGATTAAAAGGCTATTTTGTTAGGAAGATGGAAAAACATAACCTCTTTATTACCTTTACATAAAATCCTAGGTGGGATTAAATAAGCAAAGCCTTACTGCCACGTCAGGTTGTCCAAGATCGACTTGACTTGATTGCAGGAGTTTTCTATGACAAGCATAAGGATATGATGCACTTGTTGGTGAAAAAAGAATTATTTGGAAGGGTAGTGGGATTTGTTTTTGTTATTGAATTTTAAAAAGAGACTTTCTACATGCACATATATTATTGATATTGGAAAGTGGACGTAAACCTACTGAGATTACTCACTATGATAAGTTTGTATGTGTTGAACTTCCAGATAAGGCGATGTTTCCTAAGTTGCACAACATAATTAGTCATTGTAATGTACATGGACCATGTGGGAAACTAAATATGCCCTTTCCTTATATGGTAAATGGAAGTTGCAAACATCGTTATTCTCGAAAGTTTTCTGAGACTACTATTGATGACAATGGGTATCCAACTTACATGCGGCAAGACGAAAGTAGCTTCATACAAGTAAAGGATCATGAGGTGGATAGTCAATGTGGGTTGTTCCATATAACCCTTTTCTCTCTATGAGGTACAAAGTCTATATTAACATAGAAGTATGCTCTACCATTATCGTAATGAAAATATTCATATAAGTATGTATACAAAGGACATGATAGATCTACTATAGAGTTGCAAGATACACATGGGCTTATTGATGAGGTTAGTCAATATCCATCCGGATGCGTGGTATTATGTGTCTACGTCAGAGAGGCAAGTTGGCGTTTATACCAATATGATTTACATAATGAAAACCATATATACAAAAGGTTATCTATTCATTTTTCGATGCAAAATTATGTTATATTCAATGACTAATGATTTGTGTGATGTGATAGTCCTCGTGATAGAAACTAAATAACTACTCTCACTGAATAGTTCAGAGCTGGTCAATTGCACGCAGATTCAAAAAGCGTGCTATCTAACTTTTTGATCATGGACTAAAATAAAAAAGGAAATATGATTGGACATATGTATAATGCTAGCCCGAGTGTGCATGTGAGCAATATTATCTATACATGTTACTTATAGTGTGTAAAGGTTGCATATGTTTTGAGGATGTACAAACAGTGAATGGACATTTATATTGTTGTTTTATGATTTTATGTGAAGCCAGAGGAATGCTGGAGAGATACGAGTGGTATATATGTCTTCAAGAAGCTGCATTTCAAAAAACCAGATTCTAATTGCATCATCTTTTTGTCATTATTTTGCTTTTTTATGAGCCTATATCTCGTGGACAGGTTTGGCACAAATTCCTACCGAACTTTCAAATATTTTTTTCATGGCTTGGAGAGAAGGTGTGCTGACATTGGTGTTTGTCATTCTATAGCTAAGAATCAATCTCTATTACACATGCAAGACCTCTTACAATAATATGAAAAACGTTTACATGACTTTGAAGGGTTGTCTCTTCCCGATAGATCAACTCTTGCTTACTAAAAACAATGGTTTGTTGATGGAAAGAGATGATGTTTGATTCTGTTCTCAACAGGATTATTTGGCTCTTTCCAAAAAAGGAGTCTTAATAGTTGTCAATCAAGAGCATTTCATACCATCTTTGAGGCTCTTTTTTTGAACAATGGTAGTGTTTTTTGCCATTGTTTTTTTTCCTTGATAGACCAAGTGGATTAGGCAAAATATATATTTATAATGCCTTTCTATCTTGATTCATGGATAGAATCAAGTTGCTTTCGCATGTGCATCTTCTAGAATAGCTGCATTGTTACTTTTAAATGGATGCACTACACACTTGCGTTTCAAAATCCCATTGGTTTTCAATGCTTTTTAGCGTGCATGGTCTCTAAATATGTAAAAGTACTCTAAATATGACCTCCTATCACCTAAATTCGAATTTCTATTTTTGGAGATACTTACTCTTAATAGAACTATTCTTGTCTTCTTATTTCTTTTAGGATTTTATGGAGCTAATACTTTTACTCTTATCATTTTCCTAATGTTTCTAGCCTTATTGTCTCAGCCTTCTCTAAGTGTGCTCTCTTTCCTTCTTGAAATCTATATTAAAAGAGACACATAAATGGCTTGGGAGGGACCTTACAAGAGAAAATGAAGGACTGTGATGATGCTCAAACGAGGCCCTTGAAATTAAAAGGGTATTTTGTGTTCTTGAGGATTCCCAAGTCTAGATATGGCTCACTAAAGGGAAATACCAACACCAAGCTTGCTCATCACTTCTATAAGCATTATAAAGTGTTTAGAAGGGTTAGGATGCCACCATTTGAGGATATGCATGGTTATAATGTGAACTTTTCCGTGGTGGTTTTCAAGCAAATGGAGTCAATCCTATAGCAAAGAAGGAGGTGGAGAGAATGCAACCTCTCCTCCAAAGAGGCTATGTATATACGGTTATAAGGTAAACTTGCCCGTGGCGGTTTTCAAGCAAGATGGAGTCAATCCTAGTGAAAAGAAAGAGGTTGAGAGAATGAAATCTCTCCTCCAAATGCAAGGACAATCCTCCTCGTACATTGGTTGATCTGTTACTTAGTGATGATAATGCAAGTAAGGAACACAGAAAGAATATATGCTCTTATAAAAACAATGCCTTAGCATTCGTTTCACTGGGTACTCACTTGGATAATCAAATCACTAGGGGGAGGTATGTATTTGATTTTTGAATCCATGGTATTACATATCATCAAGTTGGCTCTGTAATACCTAATAGAATATGAGATGCGGCTCCTCAATTTTCTAATTTTATATATATATATATATATATATATATATGAAACGGAGCATGAATTAGAGAATAGACTTCATGGGATGCTTTTTGTAAATCATAACATGCTTGAAAGCTTACAAATAATGGTGTATAAACACAATCCATATGCATGTGCATTTCATACAATAAGAGAAATGTTACAGTCCAGTCCACATGTAGATTTGAGAATGGTCATCACTAAAGTTGGATCAATATTAAGGAAATAATTGGTTCCTACGTGTAGTAAGATAGCTGCTATCATACTAGGTCAAGGGGATGCTCTTCATGTAGGTCATAGAGATATTCAAATAATGTCTCGCACAAATACTATAAAAAAATATGTTCTGTTTACTCGAGGAGAGGATGGTTAGCATGTTAGAATTTCACTCCATGGTAGGAATAGACAAGGTACAAATGAGGAGACAAATACTATAATTCAACGGTAATATTATGCATATAGATTACAAATAAGAAGGGAAGATACAAATGTGTGCCTTCTACGTGGTGGTCGACTTTTGTAACAATACATTGTTGATACTCATAGCAGCATGGAAGAATCAAGATTAGTATGGATACATAATAGCCAGAAAGCATTGTGTGCTAAAGTATACTAAGGGCTTGCATATATGATTAATATAAGCGATGCTGTCAATAGAGTCTCCGTGTGGCAGTGATAGATGCAAGATAGTTCTACCATCTATATATATACTAGGGGCCTTGATATGTGCACCAAATGTATCAAGATTAAAAGGTTATTTTGTTAGGAAGATGGAAAAACCTAACCTCTTTATTACCTTTACTTAAAATCCGAAGTGGGATGAAATAAGCAAAGCTTTACTGCCAGGTCAGGTTGTCCAAGATCGACTTGACTTGATTGCACGAGTTTTTTATGAGAAGCATAAGGATATGATGCACTTGTTGGTTGTGAAAAAAGAATTGTTTGGAAGGGTAGTGGGATTTGTTTTTGTTATTGAATTTTAAAAAGAGACTTTCTACATGCACATATAATATTGATATTGGAAAGTGGAAGTAAACCTACTGAGATTGCTCACTATGATAAGTTTGTATGTGTTGAACTTCCAGATAAGGCAATGTTTCCTAAGTTGCACAACATAATTAGTCATTGTAATGTACATAGACCATGTGGAAAACTAAATATGCTCACTCCTTATATGGTAAATGGAAGTTGCAAACATCGTTATTCTTGAAAGTTTTCTGAGACTACTATTGATGACAATGGGTATCCAACTTACATGCGGCAAGACGAAAGTAGTTTCATACAAGTAAAGGATCATGAGGTGGATAGTCAATGTGGGTTGTTCTATATAACCCTTTTCTCTCTACGAGATACAAAGTCTATATTAACATAGAAGTATGCTCTACCATTATCGTAATGAAAATATTCATATAAGTATGTATACAAAGGACATGATAGATCTACTATAGAGTTGCAAGATACACATGGGGTTATTGATGAGGTCAGTCAATATCTGGATGCACGGTATGTGTCTACGTTAGAGGCAAGTTGACACTTATTGATGAGGTTAGTCAATATCCATCCGGATGCGTGGTATTATGTGTCTACATCAGAGAGGCAAGTTGGCGTTTATACCAATATGATTTACATAATGAAAACCATATATACAAAGGTTGTCTATTCATTTTTCAATGCAAAATTATGTTATATTCAATGACTAATGATTTGTGTGATGTAATAGTCCTCGTGATAGAAACTAAATAACTACTCTCACTGAATGGTTCAGAGCTGGTCAATTGCACGCAAATTCAAATAGCGTGATATCTAACTTTTTGATCATGGACTAAAATAAAAAAGGAAATATAATTGGACATATGTATAATGCTAGCCCGAGTGTGCATGTGAGCAATATTATCTATACATGTTACTTATAGTGTGTAAAGGCTGCATATCTTTTGAGGATGTACAAACAGTGAATGGACATTTTTCATGTGAAGACAGACGAATGCTGGAGAGATACGAGTGGTATATATGTCTTCAAGAAGCTGCATGTCAAAAAACTAGATTCTAATTGCATCAACTTTTTGTCATTATTCTGCTTTTTTGTGAGCCTATATCTCTTGGACAGGTTTGGCACAAATTCCTACCGAACTTCCAAATATTTTTTCATTGCTTGGAGAGAAGGTGTGCTGACATTGGTGTTTTTCATTCTATAGCTAAGAATCAATCTCTATTAAACATGCAAGACCTCTTACAATAATATGAAAAACGTCTATATGATTTTGAAGGGTTGTCTCTTCCCGATAGATCAACTCTTGCTACTGAAAACAATGCTTTGTTGATGGAAAGAGATGATGTTTGATTCTGTTCTCAACAGGATTATTTGGCTCTTTCCAAAAAAGGAGTCTTAATAGTTTGAGGCTCTTTTTTTGAACAATGGTAGTGTTTTTTGCCATTGTTTTTTTTCCTTGATAGACCAAGTGGATTAGGCAAAATATATATTTATAATGTCTTTCTATCTTGATTATGTGGATAGAATCAAGTTGCTTGCGCATGTGCATCTTCTAGAATAGGTGCATTGTTACTTTTAAATGGATGTACTGCACACTTACGTTTCAAAATCCCATTGGCTTTCAATGCTTTTTATCGTGCATGGTCTCTAAACATGTAAAAGTACTCTAAATATGACCTATCACCTAAACTCGAATTTCTATTTTTGGAGATACTTATCTCTTAATAGAACTATTCTTGTCTTTTTATTTCTTTTAGGATTTTATGGAGCTAATATTTTTACTCTTATCATTTTCCTAATGTTTCTAGCCTTATTGCCTCAGCCTTCTCTAAGTGTGCTCTCTTTCCTTCTTGAAATCTATATTAAAAGAGACACATAAATGGCTTGGGAGGGACCTTACAAGAGAAAATGAAGGACTCTGATGATGCTCAAACGAGGCCCTTGAAATTAAAAGGGTATTTTGTGTTCTTGAGGACTCCCAAGTCTAGATATGGCTCACTAAAGGGAAATACCAACACCAAGCTTGCTCATCACTTCTATAAGCATTATAAAGTGTTTAGAAGGGTTCGGATGCCACCATTTGCGGATATGCATGGTTATAATGTGAACTTGCCCGTGGTGGTTTTCAAGCAAATGGAGTCAATCCTATAGCAAAGAAAGAGGTGGAGATAATGCAACCTCTCCTCCAAAGAGGCTATGTATATACGGTTATAAGGTAAACTTGCCCGTGGCGGTTTTCAAGCAAGATGGAGTCAATCCTAGTGAAAAGAAAGAGGTTGAGAGAATGAAACCTCTCCTCCAAATGCAAGGACAATCCTCCTCGTACATTCGTTGATCTGTTACTTGGTGATGATAATGCAAGTAAGGAACACAGAAAGAATATACGCTCTTATAAAAACAATGCCTTAGCATTCGTTTCACTGGGTACTCACTTGGATAATCAAATCACTAGGGGGAGGTATGTATTTAATTTTCGAATCCATGGTATTACATATCATCATGTTGGCTCTGTAATACCTAATAGAATATGAGATGCGGCTCCTCACTTTTTCTATTTATATATATATATATATATATATATATATATATATATATATATATATATAATATTATACGGAGCATGAATTAGAGAATAGACTTCATGGGATGCTTTTTGTAAATCATAACATGCTTGAAAGCTTACAAATAATGATGTATAAACACAATCCATATGCATGTGCATTTCATACAATAAGAGAAATGTTACACTCCACTCCACATGTAGATTTGAGAATGGTCATCACTAAAGTTGGATCAATATTAAGGAAATAATTGGTTCCTACGTGTAGTAAGATAGCTGCTATCATACTAGGTCAAGGGGATGCTCTTCATGTAGGTCATAGAGATATTCAAATAATGTCTCGCACAAATACTATAAAAAAATATGTTCTGTTTACTCGAGGAGAGGATGGTTAGCGTGTTAGAATTTCACTCCATGGTAGGAATAGACAAGGTTCAAATGAGGAGACAAATACTATAATTCAACGGTAATATTATGCATATAGATTACAAATAAGAAGGGAAGATACAAATGTGTGCCTTCTACGTGGTGGTCGACTTTTGTAACAATACATTGTTGATACTCATAGGAGCATGGAAGAATCAAGGTTAGTATGGATACATAATAGCCAGAAAGCATTTTGTGCTAAAGTATACTAAGGGCTTGCATATATGATTAATATAAGCGATGCTGTCAATAGAGTCTCCGTGGCTGTGATAGATGCAAGATAGTTCTACCATCTATATATATACTAGGGGCCTTGATATGTGCACCAATTGTATCAAGATTAAAAGGTTATTTTGTTAGGAAGATGGAAAAACCTAACCTCTTTATTACCTTTACTTAAAATCCGAAGCGGGATGAAATAAGCAAAGCTTTACTGCCAGGTCAGGTTGTCCAAGATCGACCTGACTTGATTGCACGAGTTTTCTATGAGAAGCATAAGGATATGATGCACTTGTTCGTGAAAAAAGAATTATTTGGAAGGGTAGTGGGATTTGTTTTTGTTATTGAATTTTAAAAAGAGACTTTCTACATGCACATATAATATTGATATTGGAAAGTGGAAGTAAACCTACTGAGATTGCTCACTATGATAAGTTTGTATGTGTTGAACTTCCAGATAAGGCAATGTTTCCTAAGTTGCACAACATAATTAGTCATTGTAATGTACATAGACCATGTGGAAAACTAAATATGCTCACTCCTTATATGGTAAATGGAAGTTGCAAACATCGTTATTCTTGAAAGTTTTCTGAGACTACTATTGATGACAATGGGTATCCAACTTACATGCGGCAAGACGAAAGTAGTTTCATACAAGTAAAGGATCATGAGGTGGATAGTCAATGTGGGTTGTTCTATATAACCCTTTTCTCTCTACGAGATACAAAGTCTATATTAACATAGAAGTATGCTCTACCATTATCGTAATGAAAATATTCATATAAGTATGTATACAAAGGACATGATAGATCTGCTATAGAGTTGCAAGATACACATGGGAATATTGATGAGGTCAGTCAATATCTGGATGCACGGTATGTGTCTACGTTAGAGGCAAGTTGACACTTATTGATGAGGTTAGTCAATATCCATCCGGATGCGTGGTATTATGTGTCTACATCAGAGAGGCAAGTTGGCGTTTATACCAATATGATTTACATAATGAAAACCATATATACAAAGGTTGTCTATTCATTTTTCAATGCAAAATTATGTTATATTCAATGACTAATGATTTGTGTGATGTGATAGTCCTCGTGATAGAAACTAAATAACTACTCTCACTGAATGGTTCAGAGCTGGTCAATTGCACGCAGATTCAAATAGCGTGATATCTAACTTTTTGATCATGGACTAAAATAAAAAAGGAAATATAATTGGACATATGTATAATGCTAGCCCGAGTGTGCATGTGAGCAATATTATCTATACATGTTACTTATAGTGTGTAAAGGCTGCATATCTTTTGAGGATGTACAAACAGTGAATGGACATTTTTCATGTGAAGACAGACGAATGCTGGAGAGATACGAGTATTATATATGTCTTCAAGAAGCTGCATGTCAAAAAACCAGATTCTAATTGCATCAACTTTTTGTCATTATTCTGCTTTTTTGTGAGCCTATATCTCTTGGACAGGTTTGGCACAAATTCCTACCGAACTTCCAAATATTTTTTCATGGCTTGGAGAGAAGGTGTGCTGACATTGGTGTTCTTCATTCTATAGCTAAGAATCAATCTCTATTAAACATGCAAGACCTCTTACAATAATATGAAAAACGTCTATATGATTTTGAAGGGTTGTCTCTTCCCGATAGATCAACTCTTGCTACTGAAAACAATGCTTTGTTGATGGAAAGAGATGATGTTTGATTCTGTTCTCAACAGGATTATTTGGCTCTTTCCAAAAAAGGAGTCTTAATAGTTTGAGGCTCTTTTTTTGAACAATGGTAGTGTTTTTTGCCATTGTTTTTTTTCCTTGATAGACCAAGTGGATTAGGAAAAATATATATTTATAATGCCTTTCTATCTTGATTATGTGGATAGAATCAAGTTGCTTGCGCATGTGCATCTTCTAGAATAGGTGCATTGTTACTTTTAAATGGATGTACTGCACACTTACGTTTCAAAATCCCATTGGCTTTCAATGCTTTTTATCGTGCATGGTCTCTAAACATGTAAGAGTACTCTAAATATGACCTATCACCTAAACTCGAATTTCTATTTTTGGAGATACTTATCTCTTAATAGAACTATTCTTGTCTTTTTATTTCTTTTAGGATTTTATGGAGCTAATATTTTTACTCTTATCATTTTCCTAATGTTTCTAGCCTTATTGCCTCAGCCTTCTCTAAGTGTGCTCTCTTTCCTTCTTGAAATCTATATTAAAAGAGACACATAAATGGCTTGGGAGGGACCTTACAAGAGAAAATGAAGGACTCTGATGATGCTCAAACGAGGCCCTTGAAATTAAAAGGGTATTTTGTGTTCTTGAGGACTCCCAAGTCTAGATATGGCTCACTAAAGGGAAATACCAACACCAAGCTTGCTCATCACTTCTATAAGCATTATAAAGTGTTTAGAAGGGTTCGGATGCCACCATTTGCGGATATGCATGGTTATAATGTGAACTTGCCCGTGGTGGTTTTCAAGCAAATGGAGTCAATCCTATAGCAAAGAAAGAGGTGGAGATAATGCAACCTCTCCTCCAAAGAGGCTATGTATATACGGTTATAAGGTAAACTTGCCCGTGGCGGTTTTCAAGCAAGATGGAGTCAATCCTAGTGAAAAGAAAGAGGTTGAGAGAATGAAACCTCTCCTCCAAATGCAAGGACAATCCTCCTCGTACATTCGTTGATCTGTTACTTGGTGATGATAATGCAAGTAAGGAACACAGAAAGAATATACGCTCTTATAAAAACAATGCCTTAGCATTCGTTTCACTGGGTACTCACTTGGATAATCAAATCACTAGGGGGAGGTATGTATTTAATTTTCGAATCCATGGTATTACATATCATCATGTTGGCTCTGTAATACCTAATAGAATATGAGATGCGGCTCCTCATTTTTTCTATTTATATATATATATATATATATATTATATTATATTATACGGAGCATGAATTAGAGAATAGACTTCATGGGATGCTTTTTGTAAATCATAACATGCTTGAAAGCTTACAAATAATGATGTATAAACACAATCCATATGCATGTGCATTTCATACAATAAGAGAAATGTTACAGTCCAGTCCACATGTAGATTTGAGAATGGTCATCACCGAAGTTGGATCAATATTAAGGAAATAATTGGTTCCTACGTGTAGTAAGATAGCTACTATCATACTAGGTCAAGGGGATGCTCTTCATGTAGGTCATAGAGATACTCAAATAATGTCTCGCACAAATACTATAAAAAAATATGTTCTGTTTACTCGAGGAGAGGATGGTTAGCGTGTTAGAATTTCACTCCATGGTAGGAATAGACAAGGTTCAAATGAGGAGACAAATACTATAATTCAACGGTAATATTATGCATATAGATTACAAATAAGAAGGGAAGATACAAATGTGTGCCTTCTACGTGGTGGTCGACTTTTGTAACAATACATTGTTGATACTCATAGGAGCATGGAAGAATCAAGGTTAGTATGGATACATAATAGCCAGAAAGCATTTTGTGCTAAAGTATACTAAGGGCTTGCATATATGATTAATATAAGCGATGCTGTCAATAGAGTCTCCGTGGCTGTGATAGATGCAAGATAGTTCTACCATCTATATATATACTAGGGGCCTTGATATGTGCACCAATTGTATCAAGATTAAAAGGTTATTCTGTTAGGAAGATGGAAAAACCTAACCTCTTTATTACCTTTACTTAAAATCCGAAGCGGGATGAAATAAGCAAAGCTTTACTGCCAGGTCAGGTTGTCCAAGATCGACCTGACTTGATTGCACGAGTTTTCTATGAGAAGCATAAGGATATGATGCACTTGTTCGTGAAAAAAGAATTATTTGGAAGGGTAGTGGGATTTGTTTTTGTTATTGAATTTTAAAAAGAGACTTTCTACATGCACATATAATATTGATATTGGAAAGTGGAAGTAAACCTACTGAGATTGCTCACTATGATAAGTTTGTATGTGTTGAACTTCCAGATAAGGCAATGTTTCCTAAGTTGCACAACATAATTAGTCATTGTAATGTACATAGACCATGTGGAAAACTAAATATGCTCACTCCTTATATGGTAAATGGAAGTTGCAAACATCGTTATTCTTGAAAGTTTTCTGAGACTACTATTGATGACAATGGGTATCCAACTTACATGCGGCAAGACGAAAGTAGTTTCATACAAGTAAAGGATCATGAGGTGGATAGTCAATGTGGGTTGTTCTATATAACCCTTTTCTCTCTACGAGATACAAAGTCTATATTAACATAGAAGTATGCTCTACCATTATCGTAATGAAAATATTCATATAAGTATGTACACAAAGGACATGATAGATCTACTATAGAGTTGCAAGATACACATGGGGTTATTGATGAGGTTAGTCAATATCTGGATGCACGGTATGTGTCTACGTTAGAGGCAAGTTGACACTTATTGATGAGGTTAGTCAATATCCATCCGGATGCGTGGTATTATGTGTCTACATCAGAGAGGCAAGTTGGCGTTTATACCAATATGATTTACATAATGAAAACCATATATACAAAGGTTGTCTATTCATTTTTCGATGCAAAATTATGTTATATTCAATCACTAATGATTTGTGTGATGTAATAGTCCTCGTGATAGAAACTAAATAACTACTCTCACTGAATGGTTCAGAGCTGGTCAATTGCACGCAGATTCAAATAGCGTGATATCTAACTTTTTGATCATGGACTAAAATAAAAAAGGAAATATGATTGGACATATGTATAATGCTAGCCCGAGTGTGCATGTGAGCAATATTATGTTACTTATAGTGTGTAAAGGCTGCATATCTTTTGAGGATGTACAAACAGTGAATGGACATTTTTCATGTGAAGCCAGACGAATGCTGGAGAGATACGAGTGGTATATATGTCTTCAAGAAGCTGCATTTCAAAAAACCAGATTCTAATTGCATCAACTTTTTGTCATTATTCTGCTTTTTTGTGAGCCTATATCTCTTGGACAGGTTTGGCACAAATTCCTACCGAACTTCCAAATATTTTTTCATGGCTTGGAGAGAAGGTGTGCTGACATTGGTGTTTTTCATTCTATAGCTAAGAATCAATCTCTATTAAACATGCAAGACCTCTTACAATAATATGAAAAACGTCTATATGATTTTGAAGGGTTGTCTCTTCCCGATAGATCAACTCTTGCTACTGAAAACAATGGTTTGTTGATGGAAAGAGATGATGTTTGATTCTGTTCTCAACAGGATTATTTGGCTCTTTCCAAAAAAGGAGTCTTAATAGTTGTCAATCAAGAGCATTTCATACCATCTTTGAGGCTGTTTTTTTGAATAATGGCAGTGTTTTTTGCTATTGTTTTTTTTTCCTTGATAGACCAAGTGGATTAGGCAAAATATATATTTATAATGCCTTTCTATCTTGATTATGTGGATAGAATCAAGTTGCTTTCGCATGTGCATCTTCTAGAATAGCTGCATTGTTACTTTTAAATGGATGTACTGCACACTTGCGTTTCAAAATCCCATTGGTTTTCAATGCTTTTTAGCGTGCATGGTCTCTAAATATGTAAAAGTACTCTAAATATGACCTCCTATCACCTAAATTCGAATTTCTATTTTTGGAGATACTTACTCTTAATAGAACTATTCTTGTCTTCTTATTTCTTTTAGGATTTTATGGAGCTAATATTTTTACTCTTATCATTTTCCTAATGTTTCTAGCCTTATTGTCTCAGCCTTCTCTAAGTGCGCTCTCTTTCCTTCTTAAAATCTATATTAAAAGAGACACATAAATGGCTTGGGAGGGACCTTACAAGAAAAAATGAAGGACTCTGATGATGCTCAAAGGAGGCCCTTGAAATTAAAAGGGTATTTTGTGTTCTTAGATATGGCTCACTAAAGGGAAATACCAACACCAAGCTTGCTTCACTTCTATAAGCATTATAAAGTGTTTAGAAGGGTTAGGATGCCACCATTTGAGGATATGCATGGTTATAATGTGAACTTGCCCGTGGTGGTTTTCAAGAAAATGGAGTCAATCCTATAGCAAAGAAAGAGGTGGAGATAATGCAACCTCTCCTCCAAAGAGGCTATGTATATACGGTTATAAGGTAAACTTGCCCGTGGCGGTTTTCAAGCAAGATGGAGTCAATCCTAGTGAAAAGAAAGAGGTTGAGAGAATGAAACCTCTCCTCCAAATGCAAGGACAATCCTCCTCGTACATTGGTTGATCTGTTACTTGGTGATGATAATGCAAGTAAGGAACACAGAAAGAATATACGCTCTTATAAAAACAATGCCTTAGCATTCGTTTCACTGGGTACTCACTTAGATAATCAAATCACTAGGGGGAGGTATGTATTTGATTTTCGAATCCATGGTATTACATATCATCATGTTGGCTCTGTAATACCTACTAGAATATGAGATGCGGCTCCTCATTTTTTCCAATTATATATATATATATATATATATATATATATATATATATTATACGGAGCATGAATTAGAGAGAATAGACTTCATGGGATGCTTTTTGTAAATCATAACATGCTTGAAAGCTTACAAATAATGATGTATAAACATAATCCATATGCATGTGCATTTCATACAATAAGAGAAATGTTACAGTCCAGTCCACATGTAGATTTGAGAATGGTCATCACCGAAGTTGGATTTATATTAAGGAAATAATTGGTTCCTACGTGTAGTAAGATAGCTACTATCATACTAGGTCAAGGGGATGCTCTTCATGTAGGTCATAGAGATACTCAAATAATGTCTCGCACAAATACTATAAAAAAATATGTTCTGTTTACTCGAGGAGAGGATGGTTAGCATGTTAGAATTTCACTCCATGGTAGGAATAGACAAGGTTCAAATGAGGAGACAAATACTATAATTCAACGGTAATATTATGCATATAGATTACAAATAAGAAGGGAAGATACAAATGTGTGCCTTCTACGTGGTGGTCGACTTTTGTAACAATACATTGTTGATACTCATAGCAGCATGGAAGAATCAAGGTTAGTATGGATACATAATAGCCAGAAAGCATTGTGTGCTAAAGTATACTAACGGCTTGCATATATGATTAATATAAGCGATGCTGTCAATAGAGTCTCCGTGGCAGTGATAGATGCAAGATAGTTCTACCATCTATATATATACTAGGGGCCTTGATATGTGCACCAATTGTATCAAGATTAAAAGGTTATTTTGTTAAGAAGATGGAAAAACCTAACCTCTTTATTACCTTTACTTAAAATCTGAAGTGGGATGAAATAAGCAAAGCTTTACTGCCAGGTCAGGTTGTCCAAGATCGACCTGACTTGATTGCACGAGTTTTCTATGAGAAGCATAAGGATATGATGCACTTGTTGGTGAAAAAAGAATTATTTGGAAGGGTAGTGGGATTTGTTTTTGTTATTGAATTTTAAAAAGAGACTTTCTACATGCACATATAATATTGATATTGGAAAGTGGAAGTAAACCTACTGAGATTGCTCACTATGATAAGTTTGTATGTGTTGAACTTCCAGATAAGGCAATGTTTCCTAAGTTGCACAACATAATTAGTCATTGTAATGTACATAAACCATGTGGAAAACTAAATATGCTCACTCCTTATATGGTAAATGGAAGTTGCAAACATCGTTATTCTTGAAAGTTTTCTGAGACTACTATTGATGACAATGGGTATCCAACTTACATGCGGCAAGACGAAAGTAGTTTCATACAAGTAAAGGATCATGAGGTGGATAGTCAATGTGGGTTGTTCTATATAACCCTTTTCTCTCTACGAGATACAAAGTCTATATTAACATAGAAGTATGCTCTACCATTATCGTAATGAAAATATTCATATAAGTATGTATACAAAGGACATGATAGATCTACTATAGAGTTGCAAGATACACATGGGGTTATTGATGAGGTCAGTCAATATCTGGATGCACGGTATGTGTCTACGTTAGAGGCAAGTTGACACTTATTGATGAGGTTAGTCAATATCCATCCGGATGCGTGGTATTATGTGTCTACATCAGAGAGGCAAGTTGGCGTTTATACCAATATGATTTACATAATGAAAACCATATATACAAAGGTTGTCTATTCATTTTTCGATGCAAAATTATGTTATATTCAATCACTAATGATTTGTGTGATGTAATAGTCCTCGTGATAGAAACTAAATAACTACTCTCACTGAATGGTTCAGAGCTGGTCAATTGCACGCAGATTCAAATAGCGTGATATCTAACTTTTTGATCATGGACTAAAATAAAAAAGGAAATATGATTGGACATATGTATAATGCTAGCCCGAGTGTGCATGTGAGCAATATTATGTTACTTATAGTGTGTAAAGGCTGCATATCTTTTGAGGATGTACAAACAGTGAATGGACATTTTTCATGTGAAGCCAGACGAATGCTGGAGAGATACGAGTGGTATATATGTCTTCAAGAAGCTGCATTTCAAAAAACCAGATTCTAATTGCATCAACTTTTTGTCATTATTCTGCTTTTTTGTGAGCCTATATCTCTTGGACAGGTTTGGCACAAATTCCTACCGAACTTCCAAATATTTTTTCATGGCTTGGAGAGAAGGTGTGCTGACATTGGTGTTTTTCATTCTATAGCTAAGAATCAATCTCTATTAAACATGCAAGACCTCTTACAATAATATGAAAAACGTCTATATGATTTTGAAGGGTTGTCTCTTCCCGATAGATCAACTCTTGCTACTAAAAACAATGGTTTGTTGATGGAAAGAGATGATGTTTGATTCTGTTCTCAACAGGATTATTTGGCTCTTTCCAAAAAAGGAGTCTTAATAGTTGTCAATCAAGAGCATTTCATACCATCTTTGAGGCTGTTTTTTTGAACAATGGCAGTGTTTTTTGCCATTGTTTTTTTTTTGTTGATAGAGCAAGTGGATTAGGCAAAATATATATTTATAATGCCTTTCTATCTTGATTATGTGGATAGAATCAAGTTGCTTTCGCATGTGCATCTTCTAGAATAGGTGCATTGTTACTTTTAAATGGATGTACTGCACACTTACGTTTCAAAATCCCATTGGCTTTCAATGCTTTTTATCATGCATGGTCTCTAAATATGTAAAAGTACTCTAAATATGACCTATCAATTATGGAGCTAATATTTTTACTCTTATCATTTTCCTAATGTTTCTAGCCTTATTGTCTCAGCCTTCTCTAAGTGCGCTCTCTTTCCTTCTTGAAATCTATATTAAAAGAGACACATAAATGGCTTGGGAGGGACCTTACAAGAGAAAATGAAGGACTCTGATGATGCTCAAACGAGGCCCTTGAAATTAAAAGGGTATTTTGTGTTCTTGAGGACTCCCAAGTCTAGATATGGCTCACTAAAGGGAAATACCAACACCAAGCTTGCTCATCACTTCTATAAGCATTATAAAGTGTTTAGAAGGGTTAGGATGCCACCATTTGAGGATATGCATGGTTATAATGTGAACTTGCCCATGGTGGTTTTCAAGAAAATGGAGTCAATCCTATAGCAAAGAAGGAGGTGGAGAGAATGCAACCTCTCCTCCAAAGAGGCTATGTATATACGGTTATAAGGTAAATTTGCCCGTGGCGGTTTTCAAGCAAGATGGAGTCAATCCTAGTGAAAAGAAAGAGGTTGAGAGAATGAAACCTCTCCTCCAAATGCAAGGACAATCCTCCTCGTACATTGGTTGATCTGTTACTTGGTGATGATAATGCAAGTAAGGAACACAGAAAGAATATATGCTCTTATAAAAACAATGCCTTAGCATTCGTTTCACTGGGTACTCACTTGGATAATTAAATCACTAGGGGGAGGTATGTATTTGATTTTCGAATCCATGGTATTACATATCATCATGTTGGCTCTGTAATACCTAATAGAATATGAGATGCGGCTCCTCAATTTTTCCAATTTTATATATATATATATATGATACGGAGCATGAATTAGAGAATAGACTTCATGGGATGCTTTTTGTAAATCATAACATGCTTGAAAGCTTAGAAATAATGATGTATAAACACAATCCATATGCATGTGCATTTCATACAATAAGAGAAATGTTACAGTCCAGTCCTCATGTAGATTTGAGAATGGTCACTGAAGTTGGATCAATATTAAGGAAATAATTGCTTCCTATGGGTAGAAAGATAGCTGCTATCGTACTAGGTCAAGGGGATGCTCTTCATGTAGGTCATAGTGTAAGGTTCCTCCCTTTAAAAATGGGAGAAACACTTAAGATAGTCCGCTAAGTCTTTTCTTGGGAAAAATTTCCTATTCATCGATACCTTGACCCTGTAGAGATTCAAGGATACGATTTATAGGTATGACCTAGCTCTATCCCGCAAGGGGAGCGTGATCTTCTAAACATCAAATCACCCATAGGGCAATTGATCAAAAATTGAGCAACTACTAGACTTGATTTCTAGAGACTGCTTTTTTCCTCATCTTTATGCAAGGCACAGCCGCTGGCCTAGTCTTCTAGAATAGAGTTGCCCAAGAACCTAACTATCTAACGTAGGGCTTTCACTTAATCTGTTGGAAAGTTACCCGACTAATCGGGTCCACCCGTCCGTAGGATGGTGCCGTCAGGGCATTCCATCCTCCCACTTTCCACCCTACTCACGCATCAATTTATTTTCTAATTAATCCTACCACACTGTTTGACATAAATAAACATATTCCTTAATTAAGGCCCTTTCTCACAAGGTTCGTTAAAACAGCCTTCTTACACAATACAATCATACCGAAGATAAGATGTAATTATATAAAAAGTTTATACATGAACCAATGCCATACAAGCCAAACTGGCTCTCTTATTCTTATTCTGCCGATGATCTAGAATTCGGCCTTCCAGCCTCTACATGCTGGGCAAAACCCTACGGGACCATACACCTCATCGTCGGCTGTGCTGGCGAGGACTCAAGCCGGCCTGTCGCCCTCTCAGGCTCCATCGCTCGATCCTCCCGCCCCTCAGAGGGATGTCTGCACACTAGGGTGGGCTTATTTACCGCACTAGCCTGGGCCCTCAGAACTAGGCAGCCTCATAATCTCTCGCCTCAATCGGCGATCCTTAATCTCCCAAAGGTATGAGGGATACCTTGGGCCATTCCCGGGCTTTGCTAACGACGCCGCCCGGCTACACAAGCACGGAACGGAGTTGGCGTTGAAGCCAAAATAAAAATCTTGAATTCTAAAGATAACATCTTCAATGCAATTTACTAAATATTCATAATTCATGAAGATAACAATTTCAACACAATTTATCGAATACAACATCACATAATTCATAACTTCATATAATTTTTATGTCGTCATTTTAAAAAGAAAAAGACACTATTCATTAACACTAATTTAAGAAAAATCTCTTCTTTTGAAAATTAACCAAGCTAACCTGGCCACCGTTTCCTTGAGGGGCTTGAAAAGGGAGGACTGGAGCCGCATTGGGCGCATCTTCCCCCATCTCGTTGTTACGTACTCCTCTTGAGGCAATATTTTGTCGTCTCCGAGATGAGGCCATCTTAGGCGTTGCCTTGCAGAGCTCGCTGCTGCGATCGAAACGCTTCAGTCGGATCTGAATTCCGAGCTCGTTTGCTCACCGTATGAGCAAAAGAATATGGCGCACGAACCCTCGCTTGAGTCAAAAATCCCTTACTAAAGTCTACGCAAATGGGGGGGGGGGGGATTGTGAGATGTCCTTAAGGGCAAAGGCAAAAACGTGGAGAGGGCTGGGAGGGGTTGCTGCAAGCCTCTCTGTAAGTCTATTCACACGGGGGGGAGGGGGAGAAGAGTTAAGGACACTGGCTCTTAGCAAGAGGGGAAGGAGGAAAATTGGCTTATCTGAAAACAGCCAAATGAGGGGGTGTGAGAGGGGTGGCTGCAAGGGCGGCTATACTTGCAGCAAGTACGCTACACAGGGACAGACGGCGGTACGGACGGCGGCACAACAGGGCATATGCTACACAGAAATGCGTGTCGACTGAGGAGCACCCCGAGGGTTTATATAGCTGAGGGGTGAGGGTACGGGCGCTGCGCAAAGCGAGGACGAAAGGACGGTGTACCTTCAAAGGCTATGGATCAGTGGCCTGCATGGGTCTAGGGGAAAGGTACGGTGTCGGTTGTCTGGGAAAGGAGTGGTACGCATGTACCTTATCTGGTCTGGGTGTCCACCTAAGGGTACGCGTGGACCATACAGTGGGCGGCCGTCCTTTGGTTCTTGGGCGGCCATTGTACGGGTGCCCTAGTAAGTGTGTACGGACCAAATTTTGGGGCAAGGTACCCAAATTTGGGGCGCCCGTCTCGATTTGCGTGCCGGACCGCCCCGGGGGGCGAAATTTTTTTTTGTCCGAGAGGTTCTCCTGGTCGCAGGGGTTCAGACCGTTCGTCAATCGGACGTGCGGTCGTGCATTTATTAAGGTTTAAAGGTCGCCGTTTTTTAACTAAAATGATTGAAATTAACGTATAGGCTTGATCCGGTGTCCGTTTTGGATGCTGTAAAATCCTATATTAGGATAAAATCGCGCGCAGATTCCAAATTTGGGCTCAGAATTTGAAGATTCTAAGTAGAAATGACTCAAATAATAAAATCATTGATAAAAACTCATAATTACATGGACATTTCTTTATTAGTGAAGATGGGTACGTTACATCCTTCCCCCCTTAAAGAAATCGAGATGTCCTCATCTCGTCATGAATTGGGGATAATCCTTTAAGAGTGTAGCTTCATCTTCCCAAGTTGCATCCTCTTCAGGGTAATCTTTCCACTGAACTAGATGTTCTACAAGAGTTCTATTTCGGAGTTGCCTTTCCCTAGAATCTATGATGCTACTGGGCTGTAATTCAAGGACTCTTTGAGTAGGGATTACAACTTGTTCATCATCAAGAATATGATCGAGACTGGGGACATATGGTTTTAACAAACTTACATGAAATACATTATGGACTTTGATATGGACTGGGAGTTGGAGTTTATAGGCACTTTTACCTAGACACTTGATAACTGTATAAGGACCACAATACCTAGGGCTGAGCTTCTTATATTTCCCAAGTGATAGAGAACTTCGTTTGGGTCGCACTCGTAGAAGAACTTTGTCTCCTTCCTTGAAGATCCTTTCAGACCTCTTGTTGTTAGCATAATGCTTTTGTCGATCTTGGGCAGCTTTAATATCCTTTTGGATAGCCTTGGTTTGTTCCTCCATTTCTTCGAGCATTTTCCTGGATGCCTCAACTCTTATGGTTGGATCAGAGAAATTTAGAGGAGACAGGCATTCTTGCCCATAGAGTGCCTTGAATGGTGAGATTCCTATGCTTTGATGATAAGATGTATTGTAGGCAAATTCTACCAGAGGAAGGTATTGAATCCACCTTCTTGGTTCCCGTCCACAATATGCTCTGAGAATGTCTTCAATTACTTGATTGACTCTCTCAGTCTGGCCATCGGTCTCTGGATGATAAGCTGTGCTAAAGCAAAGTTGAGTTCCCAGAGCTTGAAATAAAGACTGCCAGAATTTTGAGGTGAAGTCAGAATCTCGATCACTTACTATCCTTTTTGGGAGACCATGAAGTTTGAGGACTTCCTTGATGAATATTTGAGCAACATCAGAAGCTTTGAAGGTCTTCTTTGCTGGTATAAGGTGAGCTACTTTGGTAAGTCCACTACTACTAGAATGGAGTCATATCCTCCTTGAACAGTGGGGAGACTTGTGACAAAATCTATACTAATGCACTCCCACTTCATTTGGGGAATATCTAATGGTTGAAGTTTTCCAGGCATCTTGACCCTTTCAGCTTTGATCCTTTGGCATGAGAGACATTGCTTCAAGTACCGAAGCACATCATTTTTCAAGCCTGCCCAATGAAAGCTCCTTCTTACAGCATTTAAAGTTTTTGCATAACCTGGGTGTCCTGCAGAGCAGGGCTATCATGAGCTTCATGGAGGATTAGTTTCTTTAAAGCAGGATCCTTAGGGATACATAGCCTGTGATTGAAGTAGAGGCTTCCTTCATGAGTGGAGTATCCCTTGATTTGATTCTTCTCTTTCTCTGAATGTCCCCCTTCTTCTACTAATTTTTTCATCCTCTGATAATCTGGATCATGAGATGAGACTTCTTCTACCTTGACCAGTATGGGATTATTTGGCATTGAAACTGCATTCAAGAAAGATTTGCGGCTAAGTGCATCTGCTACCACATTATCTTTCCCAGGGCAGAATTTGATGTCGAAATCATATTCTTGTAGAATTTCAATCCATCTCCTTTGCCGCATGTTGAGGTTAGGCTGGGTGAAGATCCACTTTAGACTTTTGTGGTCAGTTACAAGCTGGAATTTGCCTCCCAAGAGATAATGTCTCCATAATTTGAGGCAATGAACAACTGCTAAGAGCTCCAAATCATGGGTGGCATAGTTTGCTTCATATTGCTTCAGCTTGCGGGAAGTATAAGCGACTGGTCTTCCTTCTTGGCCTAAGACACCACCAAGTGCTAGACTACTAGCATCGGTAACCACTTCAAATTCCTTGGAGAAATCAGGAAGCTTTAAGACTGGGGCAGAAGTAATAATGACTTTCAGCTGATCAAAGCTATTTTGATGGATTGGCAGCCACACTATTTTGTAATCCTTCTTAAGAAGATCTGTCAAGGGTGCAGCTACCCAGGCATAATCTTTGATAAAAATCCTATACCAACCCGTGATTCCCAAGAACCCATGAATTTCACGAACTGATTTAGGGGGTGGCCATTCTAGAATATCCTTGACCTTGGTAGGGTCTACTGAGATACCATCTTTGGAGACGATGAATCCAAGATACTCAATTTGATGAGTAAAGAAGGTACATTTGCTCTTCTTGGCATAGAGTTTGTGTCTACGCAGCAATTGCAGAACTCTATGCACATGCTCCTCATGCTCTTCCATTGATTTGGAGTAGATTAAGATGTCATCAAAGAAAACAAGCACAAATTCATCCAGGTAAGGACGGAATATATCTTGCATTAGGCAGTTGAAGGTTGCAGGAGCATTGGTTAACCCGAATGACATTACAGTAAACTCATAGTGGGTATTGAAGGCTGTTTTGGGTATATCTGCTTCCTTGACTCTGATCTGATAGTAACCAGACCTCAAATCTATATTTGAGAAGACTTTGGCCCCATGAAGCCTGTCAAGAAGTTCATCGATGCGAGGGATAGGATACTTATTCTTGACAGTGACTTGATTGAGCCCTCGATAATCTATGTAGAGGCGGAGAGTCCCGTCCTTCTTTTTTTGGAAAAGAACAGGTGCTCCCCAAGGAGAGCTACTGGGGCGTACAAATCCTTGTTCAATGAGTTGGGAAAGTTGCTCCTTAAGTTCAATGGCTTCAGGAAGGGACATTTTATAGGGAGTTTTTGAGACGGGTTGAGCTCCAGGGATCACCTCGATTTCATGATCGACTTCTCGAGGAGGCGGTAACCCTATAAGCTCGTCAGGGAAGATGTCAGAGAGTTCTTGGAGCCAAGAGGGTTCTGTCTCCATACTAGGTTCAATGACTTTGTTGAGTTTGACTAAGAAAACTTGCTGACCCTTACGTGTTCCCTTGAGAAGATGTTTTGCCTTGACTACCCTAGACTTAGGTTTTCCTGTGATCCCCTGAACAGATATTACTTGGCCATGCTCATTTTCAAAAGTGATACTCCCATGGTTACAATGAATGCTAGCTTTGTTTGCAATTAACCAATCCATCCCAAGGATTCCATCATAAATTCCTAGTGGCAAGACTCTAAAGTGACCATGAGTTTGCTCATTACCCAACTCAAAATCAAGGTTTCCTATAGAGTGGCGAGATACTACTTCTTTCCCACTGGCTAACTCTACAATCATTTTTCTAGCTGTTTTTTGACTCAAGTTTAATTTTTGCAAGCACCTAGGAGAAAGGAATGAATGGGTACTGCCACAATCAATCAAAAGGCTATATGGCTTACCGTGATGAGTGGCGGGGGTTTGGATTACACCAAATTGTTTATTCGGACCTTGGTGTTCTACTGCCGCATGGACGGTGGCGCGCTCTTCTTCAGCGGTTTCCAAGGTCGGTTCTTCACTTATAACACAGGCAGTTCTAGCAACTGTTCCTCCGCGGCCTCTGCCACCACGGCCACTGCCTCTTGCACCTTGGTGGGTAGGGGTTCCACGGCCTTGATTTCCTCTGTTACTTTGGGGAAGTGATCTTGCCATCTTGGGACAGTTGGCTCTAAAGTGTCCTGGCTCATTGCACTCAAAACACAGAGGGCCTTCTCTGGAAGAAGCAGCATACGAGCGGGGGGCAAAAGAGTTGCCTTGTCGCCCTCTGTTGTAGTAGGGAAAATTCTGTTGAGGTTTCTTGTAGGGTTGATCTCTAAGGTTTGCCTCAGGGTAAGATCTCTTTTGATTCTTCGGTTTGTTAGCCTTCATTTCTTTCACAAGGGGCTTTGCTCGTATGAGAGCATCCTGTAATGTGCTTGGCCTCATTGCTTCAAGGCGAGAATCTAGGGGTTCATTTAGCCCTTGACAGAAACGAGCCACTTGCTAGGAAGTAGTCATAGCTGGGGCATACTTCCGAAGGGTAATAAATTTGGAATAGTAGTCCTCAAGAGTTAGGCTGCACTGTCTAAGACTAAAAAATTCATTCATCTTTATGGATTCATGGGATGGAGGAAGATATCTTTCCTTCACTGCCTGCTTGATGTCTTCCCACGTTTGAGAATGCTCGGTGATTTCCTTGTCACGGCACCACTGTTTCCACCAGAGTTTAGCATCTCCAATGAGGCGAAACCGTGCGAGCATAGACTGATTTGCTACTCCAGTACCGGCTGCAGAGAAATAATCGTCCATCGCCTCAATCCAGACTTCAGCATCCTTCTCAACCTTTGAACCTTCTCCTTTAAAGGAGGGAGGTTGCATTTGCTTGAGTAGGAGCTTCTTCTCCTGGGTATCGGTGTAAAGCGCATTGGGAAGTGGAGGGTGGTCGTCCTGGCCATCATTGTAAAAACAATTTTAAGATTACAAGATTCATATTCGCACAACGCTTAATTTTTGGAGAGTAAAACATTGAAATTATTTTATTTCCAAATATTTACAAGGACAAGTTTTATTACAAGATCTGAGACTAATATAATTAGTCTTATTTGACATCAAGGGGAATTCCTAGGCTTGACTATGACATAAGGTTAGAGCGGTCCACATAGGTAAAATATGGGGGTTCTGCTGTAGTTTCTAAGACTCTAAAAACTGATGGTAAGGGTGGTAAACTCTGGATTGGGGTAGATCCCAACACTGCTACTCTATCAGCAGGTAAGACCTGCATCACTTTGTCATACACCCAACGATCCTGAGGTATGCGAACCCCATCTATAGTCACCGAGGTGTCGGCCCTGGGGGTACCGACGAACCAAAATAAGCAGATCATCTTCAGCTTCTCAATCCAACGAATCCGCTTAAGGTCGGTGGTGAGGTTCCCAATCTCATCTGCTCGGATGATGAAGTATCTCGGCCCACGACTCCAGAAATCTCTACCCCATCCTCTTTGAATACGAGAGAAATGAGGGAGGGATATCTTCTCTAATATCTGCACCATGGTGTCGCGGAACTCGAAATTCGAGGAGTGACTAGCAGTCTCGAAGATGCATTGGAAAACTAGAAATTTGGAGTAGGCATCTTCCTCTTCCTACAATCATTCAAACATCAATTTAATTTATTTGTTTTAGTAGGATGTCTTTACTAATTAGCATTATGTTAGGTAAAACATTTATTACAAAACAGTCCTTAAACAGCAATTCCTAGGAGCCAAACTGGCTTTGATACCAATTGTAAGGTTCCTCCCTTAAAAAATGGGAGAAACACTTAAGATAGTCCGCTAAGTCTTATCTTGGAAAAAATTTCCTATTCATCGACACCTTGACCCTGTAGAGATTCAAGGATACGATTTATAGGTATGACCTAGCTCTATCCCACAGGGGGAGCGTGATCTTCTAAACATCAAATCACCCATAGGGCAATTGATCAAAAATTGGGCAACTACTAGACTTGATTTCTAGAGACAACGCTTTTTTCCTCATCTTTATGCAAGGCACAGCCCGCTGGCCTAGTCTTCTAGAATAGAGTTGCCCAAGAACCTAACTATCTAACGTAGGGCTTTCACTTAATCTGTTGGAAAGCTACCCGACTAATCGGGTCCACCCGTCCGTAGGATGGTGCCGTCAGGGCATTCCATCCTCCCACTTTCCACCCTACTCACGCATCAATTTATTTTCTAATTAATCCTACCACACTGTTTGATATAAATAAACATATTCCTTAATTAAGGCCCTTTCTCACAAGGTTCGTTAAAACAGCCTTCTTACACAATACAATCATACCGAAGATAAGATGTAATTATATAAAAAGTTTATACATGAACCAATGCCATACAAGCCAAACTGGCTCTCTTATTCTTATTCTGCCGATGATCTAGAATTCGGCCTTCCAGCCTCTACATGCTGGGCAAAACCCTACGGGACCATACACCTCATCGTCGGCTGCTGGCAAGGACTCAAGCCGGCCTGTCGCCCTCTCAGCTCCATCGCTCGATCCTCCCGTCCCTCAGAGGGATGTCTGCACACTAGGGTGGGCTTATTTACCGCACTAGCCTGGGCCCTCAGAACTAGGCAGCCTCATAATCTCTTGCCTCAATCGGCGATCCTTAATCTCCCAAAGGTATGAGGGATACCTTGGGCCATTCCCGGGCTTTGCTAACGACACCGCCCGGCTACTCAAGCACGGAACGGAGTTAGCGTTGAAGCCAAAAAAAAAAAAATCTTGAATTCTAAAGATAACATCTTCAATGCAATTTACTAAATATTCATAATTCATGAAGATAACAATTTCAACATAATTTATCGAATACAACATCACATAATTCATAACTTCATATAATTTTTATGTCGTCATTTTAAAAAGAAAAAGACACTATTCATTAACACTAATTTAAGAAAAATCTCTTCTTTTGAAAATTAACCAAGCTAACCTGGCCACCGTTTCCTTGAGGGGCTTGAAAAGGGAGGACTGGAGCCGCATTGGGCGCATCTTCCCCCATCTCGTTGTTACGTACTCCTCTTGAGGCAATATTTTGTCGTCTCCGAGATGAGGCCATCTTAGGCGTTGCCTTGCAGAGCTCGCTGTTGCGATCGAAACGCTTCAGTCGGATCTGAATTCTGAGCTCGTTTGCTCACCGTATGAGCAAAAGAATATGGCGCACGAACCCTCGCTTGAGTCAAAAATCCCTTACTAAAGTCTAGGCAAATGGGGGGGGGATTGTGAGATGTCCTTAAGGGCAAAGGCAAAAACGTGGAGAGGGCTGGGAGGGGTTGCTGCAAGCCTCTCTGTAAGTCTATTCACACGGGGGGGAGGGGGAGAAGAGTTAAGGACACTGGCTCTTAGCAAGAGGGGAAGGAGGAAAATTGGCTTATCTGAAAACAGCCAAATGAGGGGGTGTGAGAGGGGTGGCTGCAAGGGCGGCTGTACTTGCAGCAAGTACGCTACACAGGGACGGACGGCGGTACGGACGGCGGCACAACAGGGCATACGCTACACAGAAATGTGTGTCGACTGAGGAGCACCCCGGGGGGGTTTATATAGCTGAGGGGTGAGGGTACGGGCACTGCGCAAAGCGAGGATGAAAGGACGGTGTACCTTCAAAGGCTATGGATCAGTGGCCTGCATGGGTCTAGGGGAAAGGTACGGTGTCGGTTGTCTGGGAAAGGAGTGGTACGCATGGGTGTCCACCTAAGGGTACGCGTGGACCATACAGTGGGCGGCCGTCCTTTGGTTCTTGGGCGGCCATTGTACGGGCGTCCTAGTAAGTGTGTACGGACCAAATTTTGGGGCAGGGTACCCAAATTTGGGGTGCCCGCCTCGATTTGCGTGCCGGACCGCCCCGGGGGGCGAATTTTTTTTTTGTCCGAGAGGTTCTCCTGGTCGCAGGGGTTCAGACCGTTCATCAATCGGACGTGCGGTCGTGCATTTATTAAGGTTTAAAGGTCGCCGTTTTTTAACTAAAATGATTGAAATTAGCGTATAGGCTTGATC
The DNA here is from genome assembly GCF_041138505.1 of Cibotium barometz. Taxonomy (NCBI): domain Eukaryota; kingdom Viridiplantae; phylum Streptophyta; class Polypodiopsida; order Cyatheales; family Cibotiaceae; genus Cibotium; species Cibotium barometz. Next base: position 1,685,766 of record NC_141082.1, on the reverse strand, counting down.
CGGTGTCCGTTTTGATGCTGTAAAATCCTATATCAGGGTAAAATCGCTCGCAGATTCCAAATTTGGGCTCAGAATTTGAAGATTCTAAATAGAAATGACTCAAATAATAAAATCATTGATAAAAACTCATAATTACATGGACATTTATTTATTAGTGAAGATGGGTACGTTACACATAGAGATATTCAAATAATGTCTCGCACAAATACTATAAAAAAATATATTCTGTTTACTCGAGGAGAGGATGGTTAGCATGTTAGAATTTCACTCCATGGTAGGAATAGACAAGGTTCAAATGAGGAGACAAATACTATAATTCAACGGTAATATTATGCATATAGATTACAAATAAGGGAAGATACAAATGTGTGCCTTCTACATGGTGGTCGACTTTTGTAACAATACATTGTTGATACTCATAGCAGCATGGAAGAATCAAGATTAGTATGGATACATAATAGCCAGAAAGCATTGTGTGCTAAAGTATACTAAGGGCTTGCATATATGATTAATATAAGCGATGCTGTCAATAGAGTCTCCGTGGCAGTGATAGATGCAAGATAGTTCTACCATCTCTATATATACTAGGGGCCTTGATATATGCACCAATTGTATCAAGATTAAAAGGTTATTTTGTTAGGAAGATGGAAAAACCTAACCTCTTTATTACCTTTACTTAAAATCCTAAGTGGGATGAAATAAGCAAAGCTTTACTGCCAGGTCAGGTTATCCAAGATCGACCTGACTTGATTGCACGAGTTTTCTATGAGAAGCATAAGGATATGATGCACTTGTTGGTTGAAAAAAGAATTATTTGGAAGGGTAGTGGGATTTGTTTTTGTTATTGAATTTTAAAAAGAGACTTTCTACATGCACATATATTATTGATATTGGAAAGTGGACGTAAACCTACTGAGATTGCTCACTATGATAAGTTTGTATGTGTTGAACTTCCAGATAAGGCGATGTTTCCTAAGTTGCACAAAATAATTAGTCATTGTAATGTACATGGACCATGTGGGAAACTAAATATGCTCTCTTCTTATATGGTAAATGGAAGTTGCAAACATCGTTATTCTCGAAAGTTTTCTGAGACTACTATTGATGACAATGGGTATCCAACTTACATGCGGCAAGACGAAAGTAGTTTCATACAAGTAAAGGATCATGAGGTGGATAGTCAATGTGGGTTGTTCCATATAACCCTTTTCTCTCTATGAGGTACAAAGTCTATATTAACATAGAAGTATGCTCTACCATTATCGTAATGAACATATTCATATAAGTATGTATACAAAGGACATGATAGATCTACTATAGAGTTGCAAGATACACATGGGGTTATTGATGAGGTTAGTCAATATCTGGATGCATGGTATGTGTCTACGTCAGAGGCAAGTTGACACTTATTGATGAGGTTAGTCAATATCCGGATGCGTGGTATGTGTCTATGTCAAAGAGGCAAGTTATCGTTTATACCAACATGATTTACATAATGAAAACCATATATACAAAGGTTGTCTATTCATTTTTCGATGCAAAATTATGTTATATTCAATGACTAATGATTTGTGTAATGTAATAGTCCTCGTGATAGAAACTAAATAACTACTCTCACTGAATGGTTCAGAGCTGGTCAATTGCACGCAGATTCAAACAGCGTGATATCTAACTTTTTGATCATGGACTAAAATAAAAAAGGAAATATGATTGGATATATGTAGAATGTTAGCCCGAGTGTGCATGTGAGCAATATTATCTATACATGTTACTTATAGTGTGTAAAGGCTGCATATCTTTTGAGGATGTACAAACAGTGAATGGACATCTGTATTGTTGTTTTAAGAATAATATGAAAAACGTCTACATGATTTTGAAGGGTTGTCTCTTCCCGATAGATCAACTCTTGCTACTGAAAAACAATGGTTTGTTGATGGAAAGAGATGATGTTTGATTTTGTTCTCAACAGGATGATTTGGCTCTTTCCAAAAAAGGAGTCTTAATAGTTGTCAATCAAGAGCATTTCATACCATCTTTGAGGCTTTTTATTTGAACAATGGCAGTGTTTTTTGCCGTTGTTTTTTCTTCCTTGATAGAGCAAGTGGATTAGGCAAAATATATATTTATAATGCCTTTCTATCTTGATTACGTGGATAGAATCAAGTTGCTTTCGCATGTGCATCTTCTAGAATAGCTGCATTATTACTTTTAAATGGATGTACTACACACTTGCGTTTCAAAATCCCATTGGTTTTCAATGCTTTTTAGCATGCATGGTCTCTAAATATGTAAAAGTACTCTAAATATAACCTCCTATCACCTAAATTTGAATTTTTATTTTTGGAGATACTTATCTCTTAATAGAACTATTCTTGTCTTCTTATTTCTTTTAGGATTTTATGGAGCTAATATTTTTACTCTTATCATTTTCCTAATGTTTCTAGCCTTATTGTCTCAGCCTTCTCTAAGGGCGCTCTCTTTCCTTCTTGAAATCTATATTAAAAGAGACACATAAATGGCTTGGGAGGGATCTTACAAGAGAAAATGAAGGATTCTGATGATGCTCAAACGAGGCCCTTGAAATTAAAAGGGTATTTTGTGTTCTTGAGGATTCCCAAGTCTAGATATGGCTCACTAAAGGGAAATACCAACACCAAGCTTGCTCATCACTTCTATAAGCATTATAAAGTGTTTAGAAGGGTTAGGATGCCACCATTTGAGGATATGCATGGTTATAATAATGTGAACTAGCCCGTGGTGGTTTTCAAGCAAATGGAGTCAATCCTATTGCAAAGAAGGAGGTGGAGAGAATGCAACCTCTCCTCCAAAGAGGCTATGTATATATGGTTATAAGGTAAACTTGCCTGTGGCGGTTTTCAAGCAAGATGGAGTCAATCCTAGTGAAAAGAAAGAGGTTGAGAGAATGAAACCTCTCCTCCAAATGCAAGGACAATCCTCCTCCTACATTGGTTGATCTAATACTTGGTGATGATAATGCAAGTAAGGAACACAGAAATAATATATGCTCTTTTACAAACAATGCCTTAGCATTCGTTTCACTGGGTACTCACTTGGATAATCAAATCACTAGGGAGAGGTATGTATTTGATTTTCGAATCCATGGTATTACATATCATCATGTTGGCTCTGTAATACCTAATAGAATATGAGATGCGGCTCCTCATTTTTTCCAATTATATATATATATATATATATATATATATGATACGGAGCATGAATTAGAGAATAGACTTCATTGGATGCTTTTTTCAAATCATAACATGCTTGAAAGCTTACAAATAATGATGTATAAACACAATCCATATGCATGTGCATTTCATACAATAAGAGAAATGTTACAGTCCAGTCCACATGTAGATTTGAGAATGGTCATCACTGAAGTTGGATCAATATTAAGGAAATAATTGGTTCCTACGGGTAGTAAGATAGCTGCTATCATACTAGGTCAAGGGGATGCTCTTCATGTAGGTCATAGAGATATTCAAATAATGTCTCGCACAAATACTATAAAAAAATATCTTCTGTTTACTCGAGGAGAGGATGGTTAGCATGTTAGAATTTCACTCCATGGTAGGAATAGACAAGGTTTGAATGAGGAGACAAATACTATAATTCAACGGTAATATTATGCATATAGATTACAAATAAGGGAAGATACAAATGTGTGCCTTCTACGTGGTGGTCGACTTTTGTAACAATACATTGTTGATACTCATAACAGCACGGAAGAATCAAGATTAGTATGGATACATAATAGCCAGAAAGCATTGTGTGCTAAAGTATACTAAGGGCTTGCATATATGATTAATATAAGCGATGCTGTCAATAGAGTCTCCGTGGCAGTGATAGATGCAAGATAGTTCTAGCATCTATATATATACTAGGGGCCTTGATATATGCACCAATTGTATCAAGATTAAAAGGTTATTTTGTTAGGAAGATGGAAAAACCTAGCCTCTTTATTACCTTTACTTAAAATCCTAAGTGGGATGAAATAAGCAAAGCTTTACTGCCACGTCAGGTTGTCCAACATCGACCTGACTTGATTGCACGAGTTCTCTATGAGAAGCATAAGGATATGATGCACTTGTTGGTGAAAAAAGAATTATTTGAAAGGGTAGTGGGATATGTTTAAGTTATTGAATTTTAAAAAGAGACTTTCTACATGCACATATATTATTGATATTGGAAAGTGGACGTAAACCTACTGAGATTACTCACTATGATAAGTTTGTATGTGTTGAACTTCCAGATAAGGCGATGTTTCCTAAGTTGCACAACATAATTAGTCATTGTAATGTACATGGACCATGTGGGAAACTAAATATGCCCTTTCCTTATATGGTAAATGGAAGTTGCAAACATCGTTATTCTCGAAAGTTTTCTGAGACTACTATTGATGACAATGGGTATCCAACTTACATGCGGCAAGACGAAAGTAGTTTCATACAAGTAAAGGATCATGAGGTGGATAGTCAATGTGGGTTGTTCCATATAACCCTTTTCTCTCTATGAGGTACAAAGTTTATATTAACATAGAAGTATGCTCTACCATTATCGTAATGAAAATATTCATATAAGTATGTACACAAAGGACATGATAGATCTACTATAGAGTTGCAAGATACACATGGGGTTATTGATGAGGTTAGTCAATATCTGGATGCACGGTATGCGTCTACGTCAGAGGCAAGTTGACACTTATTGATGAGGTTAGTCAATATCCATCCGGATGCGTGGTATTATGTGTCTACGTCAGAGAGGCAAGTTGGCATTTATACCAATATGATTTACATAATGAAAACCATATATACAAAAGGTTGTCTATTCATTTTTCGATGCAAAATTATGTTATATTCAATGACTAATGATTTGTGTGATGTAATAGTCCTCGTGATAGAAACTAAATAACTACTCTCACTGAATGGTTCAGAGCTGGTCAATTGCACGCAGATTCAAATAGCGTGCTATCTAACTTTTTGATCATGTACTAAAATAAAAAAGGAAATATGATTGGACATATGTATAATGCTAGCCCGAGTGTGCATGTGAGCAATATTATCTATACATGTTACTTATAGTGTGTAAAGGTTGCATATCTTTTGAGGATGTACAAACAGTGAATGGACATTTATATTGTTGTTTTAAGATTTCATGTGAAGCCAGAGGAATGCTGGAGAGATACGAGTGGTATATATGTCTTCAAGAAGCTGCATTTCAAAAAACCAAATTCTAATTGCATCATCTTTTTGTCATTATTCTGCTTTTTTGTGAGACTATATCTCGTGGACAGGTTTGGCACAAATTCCTACCGAACTTCCAAATATTTTTTTCATGGCTTGGAGAGAAGGTGTGCTGACATTGGTGTTTGTCATTCTATAGCTAGGAATCAATCTCTATTACACATGCAAGACCTCTTACAATAATATGAAAAACGTTTACATGATTTTGAAGGGTTGTCTCTTCCCGATAGATTAACTCTTGCTTACTGAAAACAATGGTTTGTTGATGGAAAGAGATGATGTTTGATTTTGTTCTCAACAGGATTATTTGGCTCTTTCCAAAAAAGGAGTCTTAATAGTTGTCAATCAAGAGCATTTCATACCATCTTTGAGGCTGTTTTTTTGAACAATGGTAGTGTTTTTTGCCATTGTTTTTTTTCCTTAATAGACCAAGTGAATTAGGCAAAATATATTTATAATGCCTTTCTATCTTGATTACGTGGATATAATCAAGTTGCTTTCGCATGTGCATCTTCTAGAATAGCTGCATTGTTACTTTTAAATGGATGTACTGCACACTTGCGTTTCCAAATCCCATTGGTTTTCAATGCTTTTTAGCGTGCATGGTCTCTAAATATGTAAAAGTACTCTAAATATGACCTCCTATCAGCTAAATTCGAATTTCTATTTTTGGAGATACTTACTCTTAATAGAACTATTCTTGTCTTCTTATTTCTTTTAGGATTTTATGGAGCTAATATTTTTACTCTTATCATTTTCCTAATGTTTCTAGCCTTATTGTCTCAGCCTTCTCTAAGTGTGCTCTCTTTCCTTCTTGAAATCTATATTAAAAGAGACACATAAATGGCTTGGGAGGGATCTTACAAGAGAAAATGAAGGACACTGATGATGCTCAAAGGAGGCCCTTGAAATTAAAAGGGTATTTTGTGTTCTTGAGGATTCCCAAGTCTAGATATGGCTCACTAAAGAGAAATACCAACACCAACCTTGCTCATCACTTCTATAAGCATAATAAAGTGTTAAGAAGGGTTAGGATACCACCATTTGAGGATATGCATGGTTATAATAATGTGAACTTACCCGTGGTGGTTTTCAAGCAAATGGAGTCAATCCTATTGCAAAGAAGGAGGTGGAGAGAATGGAACCTCTCCTCCAAATTCTAACATGCTTGAAAGCTTACAAATAATGATGTATAAACACAATCCATATGCATGTGCATTTCATACAATAAGAGAAATGTTACAGTCCAGTCCACATGTAGATTTGAGAATGGTCATCACTAAAGTTGGATCAATATTAAGGAAATAATTGGTTCCTACGTGTAGTAAGATAGCTGCTATCATACTAGGTCAAGGGGATGCTCTTCATGTAGGTCATAGAGATATTCAAATAATGTCTCACACAAATACTATAAAAAAATATGTTCTCTTTACTCGAGGAGAGGATGGTTAGCATGTTAGAATTTCACTCCATGGTAGGAATAGACAAGGTACAAATGAGGAGACAAATACTATAATTCAACGGTAATATTATGCATATAGATTACAAATAAGAAGGGAAGATACAAATGTGTGCCTTCTACGTGGTGGTCAACTTTTGTAACAATCATTGTTGATACTCATAGCAGCATGGAAGAATCAAGATTAGTATGGATACATAATAGCCAGAAAGCATTGTGTGCTAAAGTATACTAAGGGCTTGCATATATGATTAATATAAGCGATGCTGTCAATAGAGTCTCCGTGGCAGTGATAGATGCAAGATAGTTCTACCATCTATATATATACTAGGAGCCTTGATATGTGCACCAATTGTATCAAGATTAAAAGGTTATTTTGTTAGGAAGATGGAAAAACCTAGCCTCTTTATTACCTTTACTTAAAATCCTAAGTGGGATGAAATAAGCAAAGCTTTACTGCCACGTCAGGTTGTCCAACATCGACCTGACTTGATTGCACGAGTTCTCTATGAGAAGCATAAGGATATGATGCACTTGTTGGTGAAAAAAGAATTATTTGAAAGGGTAGTGGGATATGTTTAAGTTATTGAATTTTAAAAAGAGACTTTCTACATGCACATATATTATTGATATTGGAAAGTGGACGTAAACCTACTGAGATTACTCACTATGATAAGTTTGTATGTGTTGAACTTCCAGATAAGGCGATGTTTCCTAAGTTGCACAACATAATTAGTCATTGTAATGTACATGGACCATGTGGGAAACTAAATATGCCCTTTCCTTATATGGTAAATGGAAGTTGCAAACATCGTTATTCTCGAAAGTTTTCTGAGACTACTATTGATGACAATGGGTATCCAACTTACATGCGGCAAGACGAAAGTAGTTTCATACAAGTAAAGGATCATGAGGTGGATAGTCAATGTGGGTTGTTCCATATAACCCTTTTCTCTCTATGAGGTACAAAGTTTATATTAACATAGAAGTATGCTCTACCATTATCGTAATGAAAATATTCATATAAGTATGTACACAAAGGACATGATAGATCTACTATAGAGTTGCAAGATACACATGGGGTTATTGATGAGGTTAGTCAATATCTGGATGCACGGTATGCGTCTACGTCAGAGGCAAGTTGACACTTATTGATGAGGTTAGTCAATATCCATCCGGATGCGTGGTATTATGTGTCTACGTCAGAGAGGCAAGTTGGCATTTATACCAATATGATTTACATAATGAAAACCATATATACAAAAGGTTGTCTATTCATTTTTCGATGCAAAATTATGTTATATTCAATGACTAATGATTTGTGTGATGTAATAGTCCTCGTGATAGAAACTAAATAACTACTCTCACTGAATGGTTCAGAGCTGGTCAATTGCACGCAGATTCAAATAGCGTGCTATCTAACTTTTTGATCATGTACTAAAATAAAAAAGGAAATATGATTGGACATATGTATAATGCTAGCCCGAGTGTGCATGTGAGCAATATTATCTATACATGTTACTTATAGTGTGTAAAGGTTGCATATCTTTTGAGGATGTACAAACAGTGAATGGACATTTATATTGTTGTTTTAAGATTTCATGTGAAGCCAGAGGAATGCTGGAGAGATACGAGTGGTATATATGTCTTCAAGAAGCTGCATTTCAAAAAACCAAATTCTAATTGCATCATCTTTTTGTCATTATTCTGCTTTTTTGTGAGCCTATATCTCGTGGACAGGTTTGGCACAAATTCCTACCGAACTTCCAAATATTTTTTTCATGGCTTGGAGAGAAGGTGTGCTGACATTGGTGTTTGTCATTCTATAGCTAGGAATCAATCTCTATTACACATGCAAGACCTCTTACAATAATATGAAAAACGTTTACATGATTTTGAAGGGTTGTCTCTTCCCGATAGATTAACTCTTGCTTACTGAAAACAATGGTTTGTTGATGGAAAGAGATGATGTTTGATTTTGTTCTCAACAGGATTATTTGGCTCTTTCCAAAAAAGGAGTCTTAATAGTTGTCAATCAAGAGCATTTCATACCATCTTTGAGGCTGTTTTTTTGAACAATGGTAGTGTTTTTTGCCATTGTTTTTTTTCCTTAATAGACCAAGTGAATTAGGCAAAATATATTTATAATGCCTTTCTATCTTGATTACGTGGATATAATCAAGTTGCTTTCGCATGTGCATCTTCTAGAATAGCTGCATTGTTACTTTTAAATGGATGTACTGCACACTTGCGTTTCCAAATCCCATTGGTTTTCAATGCTTTTTAGCGTGCATGGTCTCTAAATATGTAAAAGTACTCTAAATATGACCTCCTATCAGCTAAATTCGAATTTCTATTTTTGGAGATACTTACTCTTACTAGAACTATTCTTGTCTTCTTATTTCTTTTAGGATTTTATGGAGCTAATATTTTTACTCTTATCATTTTCCTAATGTTTCTAGCCTTATTGTCTCAGCCTTCTCTAAGTGTGCTCTCTTTCCTTCTTGAAATCTATATTAAAAGAGACACATAAATGGCTTGGGAGGGATCTTACAAGAGAAAATGAAGGACACTGATGATGCTCAAAGGAGGCCCTTGAAATTAAAAGGGTATTTTGTGTTCTTGAGGATTCCCAAGTCTAGATATGGCTCACTAAAGAGAAATACCAACACCAACCTTGCTCATCACTTCTATAAGCATAATAAAGTGTTAAGAAGGGTTAGGATACCACCATTTGAGGATATGCATGGTTATAATAATGTGAACTTACCCGTGGTGGTTTTCAAGCAAATGGAGTCAATCCTATTGCAAAGAAGGAGGTGGAGAGAATGGAACCTCTCCTCCAAATTCTAACATGCTTGAAAGCTTACAAATAATGATGTATAAACACAATCCATATGCATGTGCATTTCATACATAAGAGAAATGTTACAGTCCAGTCCACATGTAGATTTGAGAATGGTCATCACTAAAGTTGGATCAATATTAAGGAAATAATTGGTTCCTACGTGTAGTAAGATAGCTGCTATCATACTAGGTCAAGGGGATGCTCTTCATGTAGGTCATAGAGATATTCAAATAATGTCTCACACAAATACTATAAAAAAATATGTTCTCTTTACTCGAGGAGAGGATGGTTAGCATGTTAGAATTTCACTCCATGGTAGGAATAGACAAGGTACAAATGAGGAGACAAATACTATAATTCAACGGTAATATTATGCATATAGATTACAAATAAGAAGGGAAGATACAAATGTGTGCCTTCTACGTGGTGGTCAACTTTTGTAACAATACATTGTTGATACTCATAGCAGCATGGAAGAATCAAGATTAGTATGGATACATAATAGCCAGAAAGCATTGTGTGCTAAAGTATACTAAGGGCTTGCATATATGATTAATATAAGCGATGCTGTCAATAGAGTCTCCGTGGCAGTGATAGATGCAAGATAGTTCTACCATCTATATATATACTAGGAGCCTTGATATGTGCACCAATTGTATCAAGATTAAAAGGTTATTTTGTTAGGAAGATGGAAAAACCTAACCTCTTTATTACCTTTACTTAAAATCCGAAGTGGGATGAAATAAGCAAAGCTTTACTGCCAAGTGAGGTTGTCCAAGATCGACCTGACTTGATTGCACGAGTTTTCTATGAGAAGCATAAGGATATGATGCACTTGTTCGTGAAAAAAGAATTATTTGGAAGGGTAGTGGGATTTGTTTTTGTTATTGAATTTTAAAAAGAGACTTTCTACATGCACATATAATATTGATATTGGAAAGTGGACGTAAACCTACTGAGATTGCTCACTATGATAAGTTTGTATGTGTTCAACTTCCAGATACGGCAATGTTTCCTATGTTGCACAACATAATTAGTCATTGTAATGTACATAGACCATGTGGAAAACTAAATATGCTCACTCCTTATATGGTAAATGGAAGTTGCAAACATCGTTATTCTTGAAAGTTTTCTGAGACTACTATTGATGACAATGGGTATCCAACTTACATGCGGCAAGACGAAAGTAGTTTCATACAAGTAAAGGATCATGAGGTGGATAGTCAATGTGGGTTGTTCTATATAACCCTTTTCTCTCTATGAGATACAAAGTCTATATTAACATAGAAGTATGCTCTACCATTATCGTAATGAAAATATTCATATAAGTATATATACAAAGGACATGATAGATCTACTATAGAGTTGCAAGATACACATGGGGTTATTGATGAGGTTAGTCAATATCTGGATGCACGGTATGTGTCTACGTCAGAGGCAAGTTGACACTTATTGATGAGGTTAGTCAATATCCGGATGCGTGGTATGTGTCTATGTCAAAGAGGCAAGTTGGCGTTTATATCAACATGATTTACATAATGAAAACCATATATACAAAGGTTGTCTATTCATTTTTCGATGCAAAATTATGTTATATTCAATGACTAATGATTTGTGTGATGTAATAGTCCTCGTGATAGAAACTAAATAACTACTCTCACTGAATGGTTCAGAGCTGGTCAATTGCACGCAGATTCAAATAGTGTGATATCTAACTTTTTGATCATGGACTAAAATAAAAAAGGAAATATAATTGGACATATGTATAATGCTAGCCCGAGTGTGCATGTGAGCAATATTATCTATACATGTTACTTATAGTGTGTAAAGGCTGCATATCTTTTGAGGATGTACAAACAGTGAATGGACATTTTTCATGTCAAGCCAGAGGAATGCTGGAGAGATACGAGTGGTATATATGTCTTCAAGAAGCTGCATTTCAAAAAACCAGATTCTAATTGCATCAACTTTTTGTCATTATTCTGCTTTTTTGTGAGCCTATATCTCTTGGACAGGTTTGGCACAAATTTCTACCGAACTTCCAAATATTGTTTTCATGGCTTGGAGAGAAGGTGTGCTGACATTGGTGTTTGTCATTCTATAGCTAAGAATCAATCTCTATTACACATACAAGACCTCTTACAATAATCTGAAAAATGTCTACATGATTTTGAAGGGTTGTCTCTTCCTGATAGATCGACTCTTGCTACTGAAAAACAATGGTTTGTTGATGGAAAGAGATGATGTTTGATTCTGTTCTCAACAGGATGATCTGGCTCTTTCCAAAAAAAAAGTCTTAATAGTTGTCAATCAAGAGCATTTCATACCATCTTTGAGGCTTTTTATTTGAACAATGGCAGTGTTTTTTGCCGTTGTTTTTTCTTCCTTGATAGAGCAAGTGGATTAGGCAAAATATATATTTATAATGCCTTTCTATCTTGATTACGTGGATAGAATCAAGTTGCTTTCGCATGTGCATATTCTAGAATAGGTGCATTGTTACTTTTAAATGAATGTACTGCACACTTGCGTTTCAAAATCCCATTGGTTTTCAATGCTTTTTAGCGTGCATGGTCTCTAAATATGTAAAAGTACTCTAAATATGACCTCCTATCACCTAAATTTGAATTTCTATTTTTGGAGATACTTATCTCTTAATAGAACTATTCTTGTCTTCTTATTTCTTTTAGGATTTTATGGAGCTAATATTTTTACTCTTATCATTTTCCTAATGTTTCTAGCCTTATTGTCTCAGCCTTCTCTAAGTGCGCTCTCTTTCCTTCTTGAAATCTATATTAAAAGAGACACATAAATGGCTTGGGAGGGACCTTACAAGAGAAAATGAAGGACTCTGATGATGCTCAAAGGAGGCCCTTGAAATTAAAAGGGTATTTTGTGTTCTTGAGGATTCCCAAGTCTAGATATGGCTCACTAAAGGGAAATACCAACACCAAGCTTGCTCATCACTTCTATAAGCATAATAAAGTGTTAAGAAGGGTTAGGATACCACCATTTGAGGATATGCATGGTTATAATAATGTGAACTTACCCGTGGTGGTTTTCAAGCAAATGGAGTCAATCCTATTGCAAAGAAGGACGTGGAGAGAATGGAACCTCTCCTCCAAAGAGGCTATGTATATACGGTTATAAGGTAAACTTGCCTGTGGCGGTTTTCAAGCAAGATGGAGTCAATCCTAGTGAAAAGAAAGAGGTTGAGAGAATGAAACCTCTCCTCCAAATGCAAGGACAATCCTCCTCCTACATTGGTTGATCTGTTACTTGGTGATGATAATGCAAGTAAGGAACACAAAAAGAATATACGCTCTTATAAAAACAATGCCTTAGCATTTGTTTCACTGGGTACTCACTTGGATAATCAAATCACTAGGGGGAGGTATGTATTTGATTTTCGAATCCATGGTATTACATATCATCATGTTGGCTCTGTAATACCTAATAGAATATGAGATGCGGCTCCTCATTTTTTCGAATTTTATATCTATATATATATATATATATATATTATACGGAGCATGAATTAGAGAATAGACTTCATGGGATGCTTTTTGTAAATCATAACATGCTTGAAAGCTTACAAATAATGATGTATAAACACAATCCATATGCATGTGCATTTCATACAATAAGAGAAATGTTACAGTCACGTCCACATGTAGATTTGAGAATGGTCATCACCGAAGTTGGATCAATATTAAGGAAATAATTGGTTCCTACGTGTAGTAAGATAGCTACTATCATACTAGGTCAAGGGGATGCTCTTCATGTAGGTCATAGAGATATTCAAATAATGTCTCGCACAAATACTATAAAAAAATATGTTCTGTTTACTCGAGGAGAGGATGGTTAGGGTGTTAGAATTTCACTCCATGGTAGGAATAGACAAGGTTCAAATGAGGAGACAAATACTATAATTCAACGGTAATATTATGCATATAGATTACAAATAAGGGAAGATACAAATGTGTGCCTTCTACGTGGTGGTCGACTTCCGTAACAATACATTGTTGATACTCATAGCAGCATGGGAGAATCAAGATTAGTATGGATACATAATAGCCAGAAAGCATTGTGTGCTAAAGTATACTAAGGTCTTGCATATATGATTAATATATGCGATGCTGTCAATAGAGTCTCCGTGGCAGTGATAGATGCAAGATAGTTCTACCATCTATATATATACTAGGGGCCTTGATATGTGCATCAATTGTATCAAGATTAAAAGGTTATTTTGTTAGGAAGATGGAAAAACCTAACCTCTTTATTACCTTTACTTAAAATCCTAAGTGGAATGAAATAAGCAAAGCTTTACTGCCAGGTCAGGTTGTCCAAGATCTCGATCTGACTTCATTGCATGAGTTTTCTATGAGAAGCATAAGGATATGATGCACTTGTTGGTTGAAAAAAGAATTATTTGGAAGGGTAGTGGGATTTGTTTTTGTTATTGAATTTTAAAAAGAGACTTTCTACATGCACATATATTATTGATATTGGAAAGTGGACGTAAATCTACTGAGATTGCTCACTATGATAAGTTTGTATGTGTTGAACTTCCAGATAAGGCAATGTTTCCTAAGCTGCACAACATAATTAGTCATTGTAATGTACATGGACCATGTGGGAAACTAAATATGCTCTCTCCTTATATGGTAAATGGAAGTTGCAAACATCGTTATTCTCGAAAGTTTTCTGAGACTACTATTGATGACAATGGGTATCTAACTTACATGCGACAAGACGAAAGTAGTTTCATACAAGTAATGGATCATGAGGTGGATAATCAATGTGGGTTGTTCCATATAACCCTTTTCTCTCTATGAGGTACAAAGTCTATATTAACATAGAAGTATGCTCTACCATTATCGTAATGAAAATATTCATATAAGTATGTATACAAAGGACATGATAGATCTACTATAGAGTTGCAAGATACACATGGGGTTAGTGATGAGGTTAGTCAATATCTGGATGCACGGTATGTGTCTACGTCGGAGGCAAGTTGACACTTATTGATGAGGTTAGTCAATATCCGGATGCGTGGTATGTGTCTATGTCAAAGAGGCAAGTTGGCGTTTATATCAACATGATTTACATAATGAAAACCATATATACAAAGGTTGTCTATTCATTTTTCGATGCAAAATTATGTTATATTCAATGACTAATGATTTGTGTGATGTAATAGTCCTCGTGATAGAAACTAAATAACTACTCTCACTGAATGGTTCAGAGCTAGTCAATTGCACGTAGATTCAAATAGCGTGATATCTAACTTTTTAATCATGGACTAAAATAAAAAAGGAAGTATGATTGGATATATGTAGAATGTTAGCCCGAGTGTGCAGGTGAGCAATATTATCTATACATGTTACTTATAGTGTGTAAAGGCTGCATATCTTTTGAGGATGTACAAACAGTGAATGGACATCTGTATTGTTGTTTTAAGATTTCATGTGAAGCTAAAGGAATGCTGGAGAGATACGAGTGATATATATATCTTCAAGAAGCTGCATTTCAGAAAACCAGATTCTAATTGCATCAACTTTTTGTCATTATTCTGTTTTTTTGTGAGCCTATATCTCTTGCACAAATTCTCTACCGAACTTCCAAATATTGTTTTCATGGCTTGGAGAGAAGGTGTGCTGACATTGGTGTTTGTCATTCTATAGCTAAGAATCAATCTCTATTACACATACAAGACCTCTTACAATAATCTGAAAAATGTCTACATGATTTTGAAGGGTTGTCTCTTCCTGATAGATCGACTCTTGCTACTGAAAAACAATGGTTTGTTGATGGAAAGAGATGATGTTTGATTTTGTTCTCAACACGATGATTTGGCTCTTTCCAAAAAAGGAGTCTTAATAGTTGTCAATCAAGAGCATTTCATACCATCTTTGAGGCTTTTTATTTGAACAATGGCAGTGTTTTTTGCCGTTGTTTTTTCTTCCTTGATAGAGCAAGTGGATTAGGCAAAATATATATTTATAATGCCTTTCTATCTTGATTACGTGGATAGAATCAAGTTGCTTTCGCATGTGCATATTCTAGAATAGGTGCATTGTTACTTTTAAATGAATGTACTGCACACTTGCGTTTCAAAATCCCATTGGTTTTCAATGCTTTTTAGCGTGCATGGTCTCTAAATATGTAAAAGTACTCTAAATATGACCTCCTATCACCTAAATTTGAATTTCTATTTTTGGAGATACTTATCTCTTAATAGAACTATTCTTGTCTTCTTATTTCTTTTAGGATTTTATGGAGCTAATATTTTTACTCTTATCATTTTCCTAATGTTTCTAGCCTTATTGTCTCAGCCTTCTCTAAGTGCGCTCTCTTTCCTTCTTGAAATCTATATTAAAAGAGACACATAAATGGCTTGGGAGGGACCTTACAAGAGAAAATGAAGGATTCTGATGATGCTCAAACGAGGCCCTTGAAATTAAAAGGGTATTTTGTGTTCTTGAGGATTCCCAAGTCTAGATATGGCTCACTAAAGGGAAATACCAACACCAAGCTTGCTCATCACTTCTATAAGCATAATAAAGTGTTAAGAAGGGTTAGGATACCACCATTTGAGGATATGCATGGTTATAATAATGTGAACTTACCCGTGGTGGTTTTCAAGCAAATGGAGTCAATCCTATTGCAAAGAAGGACGTGGAGAGAATGGAACCTCTCCTCCAAAGAGGCTATGTATATACGGTTATAAGGTAAACTTGCCTGTGGCGGTTTTCAAGCAAGATGGAGTCAATCCTAGTGAAAAGAAAGAGGTTGAGAGAATGAAACCTCTCCTCCAAATGCAAGGACAATCCTCCTCCTACATTGGTTGATCTGTTACTTGGTGATGATAATGCAAGTAAGGAACACAAAAAGAATATACGCTCTTATAAAAACAATGCCTTAGCATTTGTTTCACTGGGTACTCACTTGGATAATCAAATCACTAGGGGGAGGTATGTATTTGATTTTCGAATCCATGGTATTACATATCATCATGTTGGCTCTGTAATACCTAATAGAATATGAGATGCGGCTCCTCATTTTTTCGAATTTTATATCTATATATATATATATATATATTATACGGAGCATGAATTAGAGAATAGACTTCATGGGATGCTTTTTGTAAATCATAACATGCTTGAAAGCTTACAAATAATGATGTATAAACACAATCCATATGCATGTGCATTTCATACAATAAGAGAAATGTTACAGTCACGTCCACATGTAGATTTGAGAATGGTCATCACCGAAGTTGGATCAATATTAAGGAAATAATTGGTTCCTACGTGTAGTAAGATAGCTACTATCATACTAGGTCAAGGGGATGCTCTTCATGTAGGTCATAGAGATATTCAAATAATGTCTCGCACAAATACTATAAAAAAATATGTTCTGTTTACTCGAGGAGAGGATGGTTAGGGTGTTAGAATTTCACTCCATGGTAGGAATAGACAAGGTTCAAATGAGGAGACAAATACTATAATTCAACGGTAATATTATGCATATAGATTACAAATAAGGGAAGATACAAATGTGTGCCTTCTACGTGGTGGTCGACTTCTGTAACAATACATTGTTGATACTCATAGCAGCATGGGAGAATCAAGATTAGTATGGATACATAATAGCCAGAAAGCATTGTGTGCTAAAGTATACTAAGGTCTTGCATATATGATTAATATATGCGATGCTGTCAATAGAGTCTCCGTGGCAGTGATAGATGCAAGATAGTTCTACCATCTATATATATACTAGGGGCCTTGATATGTGCATCAATTGTATCAAGATTAAAAGGTTATTTTGTTAGGAAGATGGAAAAACCTAACCTCTTTATTACCTTTACTTAAAATCCTAAGTGGAATGAAATAAGCAAAGCTTTACTGCCAGGTCAGGTTGTCCAAGATCTCGATCTGACTTCATTGCATGAGTTTTCTATGAGAAGCATAAGGATATGATGCACTTGTTGGTTGAAAAAAGAATTATTTGGAAGGGTAGTGGGATTTGTTTTTGTTATTGAATTTTAAAAAGAGACTTTCTACATGCACATATATTATTGATATTGGAAAGTGGACGTAAACCTACTGAGATTGCTCACTATGATAAGTTTGTAAGTGTTGAACTTCCAGATAAGGCGATATTTCCTAAGTTGCACAACATAATTAGTCATTGTAATGTACATGGACCATGTGGGAAACTAAATATGCTCTCTCCTTATATGGTAAATGTAAGTTGCAAACATCGTTATTCTCGAAAGTTTTCTGAGACTACTATTGATGACAATGGGTATCTAACTTACATGCGACAAGACGAAAGTAGTTTCATACAAGTAAAGGATCATGAGGTGGATAATCAATGTGGGTTGTTTTATATTACCCTTTTCTTCCATTATCGTAATGAAAATATTTATATAAGTATGTATACAAAGGACATGATAGATCTACTATAGAGTTGCAAGATACACATGGGGTTATTGATGAGGTTAGTCAATATCTGGATGCACGGTATGTGTCTACGTCAGAGGCAAGTTGACACTTATTGATGAGGTTAGTCAATATCCATCCGGATGCATGGTATTATGTGTCTACGTCAGAGAGGCAAGTTGGCGTTTATACCAATATGATTTACATAATGAAAACCATATATACAAAGGTTGTCTATTCATTTTTCGATGCTGAATTATGTTATATTCAATGACTAATGATTTGTGTGATGTAATAGTCCCGTGATAGAAACTAAATAACTACTCTCACTGAATGGTTCAGAGCTGGTCAATTGCACGTAGATTCAAATAGCGTGATATCTAACTTTTTGATCATGGACTAAAATAAAAAAGGAAATATGATTGGATATATGTAGAATGTTAGCCTGAGTGTGCAGGTGAGCAATATTATCTATACATGTTACTTATAGTGTGTAAAGGCTGCATATCTTTTGAGGATGTACAAACAGTGAATGGACATTTGTATTGTTGTTTTAAGATTTCATGTGAAGCTAAAGGAATGCTGGAGAGATACGAGTGGTATATATGTATTCAAGAAGCTGCATTTCAAAAAACCAGATTCTAATTGCATCAACTTTTTGTCATTATTCTATTTTTTTGTGAGCCTATATCTCTTGCACAAATTCTCTACCGAACTTCCAAATATTGTTTTCATGGCTTGGAGAGAAGGTGTGCTGACATTGGTGTTTGTCATTCTATAGCTAAGAATCAATCTCTATTACACATACAAGACCTCTTACAATAATATGAAAAACGTCTATAAAGTCAATATTAGATAAAGTGGGAAAAATCCCATTCCCATGAAAAAGTGGGGGTATGGTAAACTCATCCAAAAGTTTGTCAAAACATATTCATGTGACATATCATTGGAAAGAGCTTGAAAAGTAGAATCGAGATCTACTTTGTCCGACAAATTTGGAGTTTGCATGTTCAAGTTATGGCCAAAACAAATTTTTTAAATACATTCCCATTTTGAGGGATTATTTCCATTTTATCTAATATTGACTTTATATGATTTTGAAGGGTTGTCCCTTCCCGACAGATCAACTCTTGCTACTGAAAACAATGGTTTGTTGATGGAAAGAGATGATGTTTGATTTTGTTCTCAACAGGATGATTTGGCTCTCTCCAAAAAAGGAGTCTTAATAGTTGTAAATCAAGAGCATTTCATACCATCTTTGAGGCTGTTTATTTGATAAATGGCAGTGTTTTTTGCCATTGTTTTTTTTCGTTGATAGAGTAAGTGGATTAGGCAAAATATATATTTATAATGCCTTTCTATCTTGATTACGTGGATAGAATCAAGTTGCTTTCGCATGTGCATCTTCTAGAATAGGTGCATTGTTACTTTTAAATGGATGTACTGCACACTTACGTTTCAAAATCCCATTGGCTTTCAATGCTTTTTATCGTGCATGGTCTCTAAATATGTAAAAGTACTTTAAATATGACCTCCTATCACCTAAATTCAAATTTCTATTTTTGGAGATACTTATCTCTTAATAGAACTATTCTTGTCTTCTTATTTCTTTTAGGATTTTATGGAGCTAATATTTTTACTCTTATCATTTTCCTAATGTTTCTAGCCGTATTGTCTCAGCCTTCTCTAAGTGTGCTCTCTTTCCTTCTTGAAATCTATATTAAAAGAGACACATAAATGACTTGGGAGGGACCTTACAAGAGAAAATGAAGGACTCTGATGATGCTCAAACGAGGCCCTTGAAATTAAAAGGGTATTTTGTGTTCTTGAGGACTCCCAAGTCTAGATATGGCTCACTAAAGGGAAATACCAACACCAAGCTTGCTCATCACTTCTATAAGCATTATAAAGTGTTTAGAAGGGTTAGGATGCCACCATTTGAGGATATGCATGGTTATAATGTGAACTTGCCCATGGTGGTTCTCAAGAAAATGGAGTCAATCCTATAGCAAAGAAGGAGGTGGAGAGAATGCAACCTCTCCTCCAAAGAGGCTATGTATATACGGTTATAAGGTAAACTTGCTCGTGGCGGTTTTCAAGCAAGATGGAGTCAATCCTAGTGAAAAGAAAGAGGTTGAGAGAATGAAACCTCTCCTCCAAATGCAAGGACAATCCTCCTCGTACATTGGTTGATCTGTTACTTGGTGATGATAATGCAAGTAAGGAACACAGAAAGAATATATGCTCTTATAAAAACAATGCCTTAGCATTCGTCGTTTCACTGGGTACTCACTTGGATAATTAAATCACTAGGGGGAGGTATGTATTTGATTTTCGAATCCATGGTATTACATATCATCATGTTGGCTCTACCTAATAGAATATGAGATGCGGCTCCTCAATTTTTCCAATTATATATATATATATATATATATATATATATATATATATGATACGGAGCATGAATTAGAGAATAGACTTCATGGGATGCTCTTTGTAAATCATAACATGCTTGAAAGCTTACGAATAATGATGTATAAACACAATCCATATGCATGTGCATTTCATACAATAAGAG
Source organism: Cibotium barometz (assembly GCF_041138505.1). Lineage (NCBI taxonomy): Eukaryota > Viridiplantae > Streptophyta > Polypodiopsida > Cyatheales > Cibotiaceae > Cibotium > Cibotium barometz. The sequence goes on along the minus strand of NC_141082.1, from coordinate 1,665,167 downwards.
AAATGTTACAGTCCAGTCCTCATGTAGATTTGAGAACGGTCACTGAAGTTGGATCAATATTAAGGAAATAATGGTTCCTATGGGTAGTAAGATAGCTGCTATCATACTAGGTCAAGGGGATGCTCTTCATGTAGGTCATAGAGATATTCAAATAATGTCTCGCACAAATACTATAAAAAAATATATTCTGTTTACTCGAGGAGAGGATGGTTAGCGTGTTAGAATTTCACTCCATGGTAGGAATAGACAAGGTTCAAATGAGGAGACAAATACTATAATTCAACGGTAATATTATGCATATAGATTACAAATAAGGGAAGATACAAATGTGTGCCTTCTACATGGTGGTCGACTTTTGTAACAATACATTGTTAATACTCATAGCAGCATGGAAGAATCAAGATTAGTATGGATACATAATAGCCAGAAAGCATTGTGTGCTAAAGTATACTAAGGGCTTGCATATATGATTAATATAAGCGATGCTGTCAATAGAGTCTCCGTGGTGGCAGTGATAGATGCAAGATAGTTCTACCATCTCTATATATACTAGGGGCCTTGATATATGCACCAATTGTATCAAGATTAAAAGGTTATTTTGTTAGGAAGATGGAAAAACCTAACCTCTTTATTACCTTTACTTAAAATCCTAAGTGGGATGAAATAAGCAAAGCTTTACTGCCAGGTCAGGTTGTCCAAGATCGACCTGACTTGATTGCACGAGTTTTCTATGAGAAGCATAAGGATATGATGCACTTGTTGTTGGGTGAAAAGAGAATTATTTGGAAGGGTAGTGGGATTTGTTTTTGTTATTGAATTTTAAAAAGAGGCTTTCTACATGCACATATATTATTGATATTGGAAAGTGGACGTAAACCTACTGAGATTGCTCACTATGATAAGTTTGTATGTGTTGAACTACTAGATAAGGCGATGTTTCCTAAGTTGCACAACGTAATTAGTCATTGTAATGTACATGGACCATGTGGGAAACTAAATATGCTCTCTCCTTATATGGTAAATGAAAGTTGCAAACATCATTATTCTCGAAAGTTTTCTGAGACTACTATTGATGACAATGGGTATCCAACTTACATGCGGCAAGATGAAAGTAGTTTCATACAAGTAAAGGATTATGAGGTGGATAGTCAATGTGGGTTGTTCCATATAACCCTTTTCTCTCTATGAGGTACAAAGTCTATATTAACATAGAAGTATGTTCTACCATTATCGTAATGAAAATATTCATATAAGTATGTATACAAAAGACATGATAGATCTACTATAGAGTTGCAAGATACACATGGGGTTATTGATGAGGTTAGTCAATATCTGGATGCACGGTATGTGTCTACGTCAGAGGCAAGTTGACACTTATTGATGAGGTTAGTAAATATCCGGATGCATGGTATGTGTCTATGTCAAAGAGGCAAGTTGGCGTTTATACCAACATGATTTACATAATGAAAACCATATATACAAAGGTTGTCTATTCAATTTTCGATGCAAAATTATGTTATATTCAATGACTAATGATTTGTGTGATGTAATAGTCCTCGTGATAGAAACTAAATAACTACTCTCACTAAATGGTTCAGAGCTGGTCAATTGCACGTAGATTCAAATAGCGTGATATCTAACTTTTTGATCATGGACTAAAATAAAAAAGGAAATATGATTGGATATATGTAGAATGTTAGCCCGAGTGTGCATGTGAGCAATATTATCTATACATGTTACTTATAGTGTGTAAAGGCTGCATATCTTTTGAGGATGTACAAACAGTGAATGGACATTTGGATTGTTGTTTTAAGATTTCATGTGAAGCTAAAGGAATGCTAGAGATATACGAGTGATATATATGTCTTCAAGAAGCTGCATTTCAAAAAACCAGATTCTAATTGCATCAACTTTTTGTCATTATTCTGTTTTTTTGTGAGCCTATATCTCTTGCACAAATTCTCTACCGAACTTCCAAATATTGTTTTCATGGCTTGGAGAGAAGGTGTGCTGACATTGGTGTTTGTCATTTTATAGCTAAGAATCAATCTCTATTACACATAAAAAAACCTCTTACAATAATATGAAAAACGTCTACGTGATTTTGAAGGGTTGTCTCTTCCCAATAGATCAACTCTTGCTACTGAAAACAATGGTTTGTTGATGGAAAGAGATGATGGTTGATTTTGTTCTCAACAGGATGATTTGGCTCTTTGCAAAAAAGGAGTCTTAATAGTTGTCAATCAAGAGCATTTCATACCATCTTTGAGGCTTTTTATTTGAACAATGGCAGTGTTTTTTGCCGTTGTTTTTTTTTCCTTGATAGAGCAAGTGGATTAGGCAAAATATCTATTTATAATGCCTTTCTATCTTGATTACGTGGATAGAATCAAGTTGCTTTCGCATGTGCATATTCTAGAATAGGTGCATTGTTACTTTTAAATCCCATTGGCTTTCAATGCTTTTTATCGTGCATGGTCTCTAAATATGTAAAAGTACTCTAAATATGACCTCCTATCACCTAAATTTGAATTTCTATTTTTGGAGATACTTATCTCTTAATAGAACTATTCTTGTCTTTTTATTTCTTTTAGGATTTTATGGAGCTAATATTTTTACTCTTATCATTTTCCTAATGTTTCTAGCCTTATTGTCTCAGCCTTCTCTAAGTGTGCTCTCTTTCCTTCTTGAAATCTATATTAAAAGAGACACATAAATGGCTTGGGAGGGATCTTACAAGAGAAAATGAAGGATTCTGATGATGCTCAAAGGAGGCCCTTGAAATTAAAAGGGTATTTTGTGTTCTTGAGGATTCCCAAGTCTAGATATGGCTCACTAAAGGGAAATACCAACACCAAGCTTGCTCATCACTTCTATAAGCATTATAAAGTGTTTAGAAGGGTTAGGATACCACCATTTGAGGATATGCATGGTTATAATAATGTGAACTTGCCTGTGGTGGTTTTCAAGCAAATGGAGTCAATCCTATTGCAAAGAAGGAGGTGGAGAGAATGCAACCTCTTCTCCAAAAAGGGTATGTATATACGGTTATAAGGTGAACTTGCCTGTGGCGGTTTTCAAGCAAGATGGAGTCAATCCTAGTGAAAAGAAAGAGGTTGAGAGAATGAAACCTCTCCTCCAAATGCAAGGACAATCCTCCTCCTACATTGGTTGATCTAATACTTGGTGATGATAATGCAAGTAAGGAACACAGAAAGAATATATGCTCTTATAAAAACAATGCCTTAGCATTCGTTTCACTGGGTACTCACTTGGATAATCAAATCACTAGGGAGACGTATGTATTTGATTTTCGAATCCATGGTATTACATATCATCATGTTGGCTCTATAATACCTAATAGAATATGAGATGCGGCTCCTCATTTTTTCCAAATATATATATATATATATATATATATGATACGGAGCATGAGTTAAAGAATAGACTTCATGGGATGCTTTTTGTAAATCATAACATGCTTGAAAGCTTACAAATAATGATGTATAAACACAATCCATATGCATGTGCATTTCATACAATAAGAGAAATGTTACAGTCCAGTCCACATGTGAATTTGAGAATGGTCATTGAAGTTGGATCACTATTAAGGAAATAATTGGTTCCTACGGGTAGTAAGATAGCTGCTATCATACTAGGTCAAGGGGATGCTCTTCATGTAGGTCATAGAGATATTCAAATAATGTCTTGCACAAATACTATAAAAAAATATGTTTTGTTTACTCGAGGAGAGGATGGTTAGCATGTTAGAATTTAATGTGTGCCTTCTACGTGGTGGTCGACTTTTGTAACAATACATTGTTGATACTCATAGCAGCATGGAAGAATCAAGATTAGTATGGATACATAATAGCCAGAAAGCATTGTGTGCTAAAGTATACTAAGGGCTTGCATATATGATTAATATAAGCGATGCTATCAATAGAGTCTCCGTGGCAGTGATAGATGCAAGATAGTTCTAGCATCTATATATATACTAGGGGCCTTGATATCTGCACCAATTGTATCAAGATTAAAAGGTTATTTTGTTAAGAAGATGGAAAAACCTAACCTCTTTATTACCTTTACTTAAAATCCTAAGTGGGATGAAATAAGCAAAGCTTTACTGCCACGTCAGGTTGTCCAAGATTGACCTGACTTGATTGCACGAGTTTTCTATGAGAAGCATAAGGATATGATGCACTTGTTGGTGAAAAAAGAATTATTTGGAAGGGTAGTGGGATTTGTTTTTGTTATTGAATTTTAAAAAGAGATTTTCTACATGCACATATATTATTGATATTGTACAGTGGACGTAAACCTACTGAGATTGCTCACTATGATAAGTTTGTATGTGTTGAACTTCCAGATAAGGCGATGTTTCCTAAGTTGCACAACATAATTATCCATTGTAATGTACATGGACCATGTGGGAAACTAAATATGCCCTTTCCTTATATGGTAAATGGAAGTTGCAAACATCGTTATTCTCGAAAGTTTTCTGAGACTACTATTGATGACAATGGGTATCCAACTTACATGCGGCAAGACGAAAGTAGTTTCATACAAGTAAAGGATCATGAGGTGGATAGTCAATGTGGGTTGTTCCATATAACCCTTTTCTCTCTATGAGGTACAAAGTCTATATTAACATAGAAGTATGCTCTACCATTATCGTAATGAAAATATTCATATAAGTATGTATACAAAGGACATGATATATCTACTATAGAGTTGCAAGATACACATGGGGTTATTGATGAGGTTAGACAATATCTGGATGCACGGTATGTGTCTACGTCGTCAGAGGCAAGTTGACACGAATTGATGAGGTTAGTCAATATCCATCCGGATGCATGGTATTATGTGTCTACGTCAGAGAGGCAAGTTGGCGTTTATACCAATATGATTTACATAATGAAAACCACATATACAAAGGTTGTCTATTCATTTTTCGATGCTTAATTATGTTATATTCAATGACTAATGATTTGTGTGATGTAATAGTCCTCGTGATAGAAATGAAATAACTACTCTCACTGAATGGTTCAGAGCTGGTCAATTGCACGCAGATTCAAATAGCGTGCTATCTAACTTTTTGATCATGGACTAAAATAAAAAAGGAAATATGATTGGACATATGTATAATGCTAGCCCGAGTGTGCATGTGAGCAATATTATCTATACATGTTACTTATAGTGTGTAAAGGCTGCATATCTTTTGAGGATGTACAAACAGTGAATGGACATTTATATTGTTGTTTTAAGATTTCATGTGAAGCCAGAGGAATGCTGGAGAGATATGAGTCGTATATGTGTCTTCAAGAAGCTGCATTTCAAAAAACTAGATTCTAATTGCATCATCTTTTTGTCATTATTTTGCTTTTTTGTGAGCCTATATCTCTTGGACAGGTTTGGCACAAATTCCTACCGAACTTCCACATATTTTTTTCATGGCTTGGAGAGAAGGTGTGCTGACATTGGTGTTTGTCATTATATAGCTAAGAATCAATCTCTATTACACATGCAAGACCTCTTACAATAATATGAAAAATGTTTACATGATTTTGAAGGGTTGTCTCTTCCCGATAGATCAACTCTTGCTTACTGAAAACAATGGTTTGTTGATGGAAAGAGATGATGTTTGATTCTGTTCTCAACAGGATTATTTGGCTCTTTCCAAAAAAGGAGTCTTAATAGTTGTCAATCAAGAGCATTTCATACCATCTTTGAGGCTGTTTTTTTGAACAGTGGTAGTGTTTTTTGCCATTGGTTTTTTTCCTTGATAGACCAAGTGGATTAGGCAAAATATATATTTATAATGCCTTTCTATATTGATTACATGGATAGAATCAAGTTGCTTTCGCATGTGCATCTTCTAGAATAGCTGCATTGTTACTTTTAAATGGATGTACTGCACACTTGCGTTTCAAAATCCCATTGGTTTTCAATGCTTCTTAGCGTGCATGGTCTCTAAATATGTAAAAGTACTCTAAATATGACCTCCTATCACCTAAATTCGAATTTCTATTTTTGCAGATACTTATCTCTTAATAGAAAGTTCTGTTCTTGTCTTCTTATTTCTTTTAGGATTTTATGGAGCTAATACTTTTACTCTTATCATTTTCCTAATGTTTCTAGCCTTATTGTCTCAGCCTTCTCTAAGTGCGCTCTCTTTCCTTCTTGAAATCTATATTAAAAGAGACACATAAATGGCTTGGGAGGGACCTTACAAGAGAAAATGAAGGACTCTGATGATGCTCAAAGGAGGCCCTTGAAATTAAAAGGGTATTTTGTGTTCTTGAGGATTCCCAAGTCTAGATATGGCTCACTAAAGGGAAATACCAACACCAAGCTTGCTCATCACTTCTATAAGCATTATAAAGTGTTTAGAAGGGTTAGGATGCCACCATTTGAGGATATGCATGGTTATAATGTGAACTTGCCCGTGGTGGTTTTCAAGCGAATGGAGTCAATCCTATAGCAAATAAGGAGATGGAGAGAATGCAACCTCTCCTCCAAAGAAAAGAGACACATAAATGGCATGGGAGGGACCTTACAAGAGAAAATGAAGGACTCTGATGATGCTCAAAGGAGGCCCTTGAAATTAAAAGGGTATTTTGTGTTCTTGAGGACTCCCAAGTCTAGATATGGCTCACTAAAGGGAAATACCAACACCAAGCTTGCTCATCACTTCTATAAGCATTATAAAGTGTTTAGAAGGGTTAGGATGCCACCATTTGAGGATATGCATGGTTATAATGTGAACTTGCCCGTGGTAGTTTTCAAGAAATTGGAGTCAATCCTATCGCAAAGAAGGAGGTGGATAGAATGCAACCTCTCCTCCAAAGAGGCTATGTATATACGGTTATAAGGTAAACTTGCCCATGGTGGTTTTCAAGCAAGATGGAGTCAATCCTAGTGAAAAGAAAGAGGTTGAGAGAATGAAACCTCTCCTCCAAATGCAAAGGACAATCCTCCTCGTTCATTGGTTGATCTGTTACTTGGTGATGATAATGCAAGTAAGGAACACAGAAAGAATATATGCTCTTATAAAAACAATGCCTTAGCATTCGTTTCACTCGGTACTCACTTGGATAATCAAATCACTAGAGGGAGGTATATATTTGATTTTCGAATCCATCGTATTACATATCATCATGTTGGCTCTGTAATACCTAATAGAATATGAGATGCGGCTCCTCAAATTTTTCAATTACATATATATATATATATATGATACGGAGCATGAATTAGAGAATAGACTTCATGCCATGCTTTTTGTAAATCATAACATACTTGAAAGCTTACAAATAATGATGTATAAACACAATCCATATGCATGTGCATTTCATACAATAAGAGAAATGTTACAATCCAGTCCTCATGAAGATTTGAGAATGGTCACTGTGAAGTTGGATCAATATTAAGAAAATAATTGGTTCCTATGGGTAGTAAGAGAGCTGCTATCATACTAGGTCAAGGGGATGCTCTTCATGTAGGTCATAGAGATATTCAAATAATGTCTCGCACAAATACTATAAAAAAATATGTTTTGTTTACTCGAGGAGAGGATGGTTAGCATGTTAGAATTTCACTCCATATTAGGAATAGACAAGGTTCGAATGAGGAGACAAAGACTATAATTCAACGGTAATATTATGCATATAGATTACAAATAAGGGAAGATACAAATGTGTGCCTCCTACATGGTGGTCGACTTTTGTAACAATACATTGTTGATACTCATAGCAGCATGGAAGAATCAAGATTAGTATGGATACATAATAGCCAGAAAGCATTGTGTGCTAAAGTATACTAAGGGCTTGCATATATGATTAATATAAGCGATGCTGTCAATAGAGTCTCCGTGGCAGTGATAGATGCAAGATAGTTCTACCATCTCTATATATACTAGGGGCCTTGATATATGCACCAATTATATCAAGATTAAAAGGTTATTTTGTTAGGAAGATTGAAAAACCTAACCTCTTTATTACCTTTACTTAAAATCCTAAGTGGGATGAAATAAGCGAAGCTTTACTGCCAGGTCAGACTGTCCAAGATCGACCTGACTTGATTGCACGAGTTTTCTATGAGAAGCATAAGGATATGATGCATTTGTTGGGTGAAAAAAGAATTATTTGGAAGGGTAGTGGGATTTGTTTTTGTTATTGAATTTTAAAAAGAGACTTTCTACATGCACATATATTATTGATATTGGAAAGTGGACGTAAACCTACTGAGATTGCTCACTATGATAAGTTTGTATGTGTTGAACTTCCAAAAAAGGCGATGTTTCCTAAGTTGCACAACATAATTAGTCATTGTAATGTACATGGACCATGTGGGTGTAACGTCCCTCCCAAGCCATGTATGTATGTGTCTCTTTTAATATAGATTTCAATAAGAAAAGAGAGTGTAATTAGAAAGAGTGAGACAATAAGACTAGAAACATTAGAAAAGTGTTAGAATAAAAATATTAGCTCCAAAAATCCTAAAAGAAATAAGAACATAAGAATAGTTCTATTAAGAGATAAGTATCCCCAAAAATAGAATTTCGATTTTAGGTGATATAAGGTCATATTTAGAGTACTTTTACACATTTAGAGTCCATGCATACTAAAAATATGAAAAAACAACATGTTTCCAAAGATGGCGCGTTTGTGGCTATATACACACGTTTTTGCCTATTCTGCCCGCGTTGTCTTGTAGACCAGATGCCTTCCCGTTCTTTTGACTGGTTATATGACTATATTCTGAGTTTTTATCAGAGAGTTATGGCCGAAACAATTTGCTGTTTCTGTCAGGGTCTTTACATAGAGAAAACTGTGAGAAGACAGCAAGTAGCCTCAAGGTAATCCTAGAGTTTGAGATGCATATATCCCTTAATTCTTATCTAATATCTCAGAAAAGAAGCTTAGATTGCTAGTCTTTCGGAGGAAGAGACCAAAACTCCATAGCTTTTCTTTAAGAGAAAGAATAGTATGCTGTAGTCCTGTAAGAGAAGGCTATTTTGCCATAGATCTTAGAAAGAGAGAAGAGTTATAGTATGAGTAAGAGGAGATAAAGCTTGGAGATGATTGGATGATTTCAATCGTAAGAGAAGGCATTAGAAGACTCTATGTTCTAAAGCTCTTGTTAACGAGCAAAGGCAACGATAAACGAGCAAAGGCAACGATAAATTTCTATAAGGTATATACATTTTTTGTTTTTCAATTATATATCATTCTTAGGGGTTGAGGTATGGCCCTGGCTTCTCTATTGATTGTTACAGTGATCTATTTGATTGATTTACCATTTAAAGTTTGTATTCTTTTAAACAACAGCATATGCCTTAATAAAGAATGTCTTATCGCAATCTCAAGTTGAAATGCTAAAATCTGTGTGAGAAAAGGATTGTTTTCTTAAGAAAGTAACATGGATTGTAGTCCTATAGTTTAGTGAGTAAATGGATTGTTATCTTGGTTAAATTAAGGTACAGGTACAACTCTCCTTGCCTTGACGCTGCCCCGTTCTTGTGCTTGTGTAGCCGGACGGCGGAGACGTTAGTAAGGCCCGGAGTTGGCCCATGGTATCCCTCATACCATTGGGAGAATGAGGTTTGCCGATTGAGGCAAGTGATTGTGATGATGCTGCCTAGTTCTGAGGGCCCAGGCTAGTGCGGTAAATTAGCCCACCCTAGTGTGTAGACATCCCTCTGAGGGGCGGGAGGATCAAGCGATGGAGCTTGAGAGGGCAACAGGCCGGCTTGAGTCCTCGCCGACGATGAGGTGTATGGTCCCGTAGGGTTTTGCCCAGCATGTAGAGGCTGGAAGGCCGAATTCTAGATCATTGGTGGTATAAAGGAAAAGAATAAGAGAGCCGGTTGGCTTGGATAAAATTGATTCATGTATAAACTTTTCTTTTAAATCTTGTCTTGGCATTATTGTACTGTGAAAAAAGGCTGTTTTAATAAACCTTGTGAAAAGGGCTTTAATTAAGGAACATGTTTGTTTATGTCAAACAGTGTGGTAGGATTAATTAGAAAACAAATTGACGCGTGAGTAGGGTGGAAAGTGGGAGGATGGAATGCCCCGATGGCACCATCCTACGGACGGGTGGACCCGATTAGTCGGGTAGCTTTCCAACAAATTAAGAGAAAGCCCTACGTTAGATAGTTAGGTTCTTGGGCAACTCTATTCAAGAAGACTAGGCCAGCGGCTGTGCCTTGCATAAGATGAGGAAAAAAGCGTTGTCCCTAGAAATCAAGACTAGTAGTTGCCCAATTTATGATCATTTTACCTATGGGTAATTTGATTTTTAGAAGACTACGCTTCTCCTGCGGGATAGAACTAGGTCTTACCTATGAATCGTATCCTTGAATCTCTGATGGTCAAGGTGTCGATGAGTAGGAAATTTTCTCCAAGTTAAGACTTAGTGGACTATCTTAAGCGTTTCTCCCATTTTTGAAAAGGGGGGAACCTTACAAGTGGTATCAGAGCGGATCTTAGTTCCTAGGATTTATTTTTCAAAGGTTAACTATCAAGGGATTAAAACAAGTGATTGTTTATCATATGAGGACGAATCAATCATCTCTACTGGCCATAGAGGTGATTTGAATATTCTCACATGTTGAGACAATCATCCTATGAAATTGTGCTTGTATCTTGGGGGTGCACACGCAAGATATTTGTACAATAAATTTGAGAAATAAGGTTGGGGAGAAAATCTTTTGTGAGGAAAAACATAGGGTGATCAAATTAAGAAACTAGTGAGAGACTAAATGAATAGAACGATAGACCGAAACTTTGTTTAGAGATATTTTTAGGATATATCTCAACTTGCATATTATAAATTATTAAGATTATAACTCCATTAAGATTTGAATAGTTAACGTGTGAATGCCATCCATTGGATGCTTTACACTAGGACAATCATCCAAGATTTTGAACCCATCTCAGACAAACATGGGTCTCGGATGTGTAATTCCCAAAGGATCATGCTCTTAGATGTGTTAATCCCAAGATACCAGATGTGTAATTCTCAAAAAAATGAAGATCTCAGATGTATTAATCCTGATTGCCTTCAAATGTGGTGCTATGATAAGTATTTGATAGTTTTGAACTTTTAATGGATACAATGAAAGAAGCAAGCTCACCCTTGCTCGTGTCTAAAAATCGTAAGAAATGCCAAATTAGTTGGAAGCATTGTTGTCAATCTAACCACTGGAGCTAAAATCATATGAGATGCCATGAAAGTACACCTTCGTGAAAGCTTTTGTCCTCTAGGATTTCGAGAGGATAAAATGAACGAATTTTTGGAGCTAACCCAAGAAGGAAAGACCCTAAAAGAATACCACCAAACTTTTGTTAAACTTCTCCGATTTGCTCTAGATATGGATGAGGTAACTCTTCTCCATCGATTCATTTGGAAGCTTAATCTACCTTTGAATAACCTCATCAAGAATATAAAACCATCCTCTATTTCAGAAGCCATAATTATAGCCAGAGACTGTGATAAAGTTTTTTTATACAAAGTGTCGAGAAGGACATGAGTCCTTCCATGTTAATCAAGAAGAGGTCTCGTAATGCAAGAGGAACGTCTAGCCCACCCCTAGCTACAAGGAATCATGAGCTAGAGTAAAAATTAGGTCAAGAAAGAGAGATAGCTGGGTTAAAGATAACCGAATTCAATAAGTATTTCTATGAGTAAATAGAAGAGGATTGGTGCAAGATTCATGTGAAGTAATGTGCATGATGAATAGAGGTTATGAAATTACTATCATAGGTTAGATTGCATAAAGGATTGATTTCCTTACGTTTCTCCATGATAATTTGTTAAGTACCATATTACATGGGGGTATAGAATAAGGAATTCAAAGGTTCATAGCATTTGAGAGGTATATGGATGCATGAACTTAGGATAATAAGGCCAATGAACTTTAGAATAATAAAGGCCTTTTGGAGGCACAACAAAACGAGCCAAGCACATAAAATAAAAGACTCTTTAAGAACAATGTTTAGATAAAAGAGGATTTTTACCTAGTGTGGGGACACCACTTTGAAAGAGACAGGAGGATTTACTTAGATACTACCCCAGCTCGCGAGATGAGGACATCTCGAATCTTTTAAGTGGGGGAGATTGTAACGTCCCTCCCAAGCCATGTCTGTATGTGTCTCTTTTAATATAGATTTCAATAAGAAAAGAGAGTGTAATTAGAAAGAGTGAGACAATAAGACTAGAAACATTAGAAAAGTGTTAGAATAAAAATATTAGCTCCAAAAATCCTAAAAGAAATAAGAACATAAGAATAGTTCTATTAAGAGATAAGTATCCCCAAAAATAGAATTTCGATTTTAGGTGATATAAGGTCATATTTAGAGTACTTTTACACATTTAGAGTCCATGCATACTAAAAATGTAAAAAAACAACGTGTTTCCAAAGATGGCACGTTTGTGGCTATATACACACGTTTTTGCCTATTCTGCCCGCGTTGTCTTGTAGACCAGATGCCTTCCCGTTCTTTTGACTGGTTATATGACTATATTCTGAGTTTTTATCAGAGAGTTATGGCCGAAACAATTTGCTGTTTCTGTCAGGGTCTTTACATAGAGAAAACTGTGAGAAGACAGCAAGTAGCCTCAAGGTAATCCTAGAGTTTGAGATGCATATATCCCTTAATTCTTATCTAATATCTCAGAAAAGAAGCTTAGATTGCTAGTCTTTCGGAGGAAGAGACCAAAACTCCATAGCTTTTCTTTAAGAGAAAGAATAGTATGCTGTAGTCCTGTAAGAGAAGGCTATTTTGCCATAGATCTTAGAAAGAGAGAAGAGTTATAGTATGAGTAAGAGGAGATAAAGCTTGGAGATGATTGGATGATTTCAATCGTAAGAGAAGGTATTAGAAGACTCTATGTTCTAAAGCTCTTGTTAACGAGCAAAGGCAACGATAAACGAGCAAAGGCAACGATAAATTTCTATAAGGTATATACATTTTTTGTTTTTCAATTATATATCATTCTTAGGGGTTGAGGTATGGCCCTGGCTTCTCTATTGATTGTTACAGTGATCTATTTGATTGATTTACCATTTAAAGTTTGTATTCTTTTAAACAACAGCATATGCCTTAATAAAGAATGTCTTATCGCAATCTCAAGTTGAAATGCTAAAATCTGTGTGAGAAAAGGATTGTTTTCTTAAGAAAGTAACATGGATTGTAGTCCTATAGTTTAGTGAGTAAATGGATTGTTATCTTGGTTAAATTAAGGTACAGGTACAACTCTCCCTGCCTTGACGCTGCCCCGTTCTTGTGCTTGTGTAGCCGGACGGCGGAGACGTTAGTAAGGCCCGGAGTTGGCCCATGGTATCCCTCATACCATTGGGAGAATGAGGTTTGCCGATTGAGGCAAGTGATTGTGATGATGCTGCCTAGTTCTGAGGGCCCAGGCTAGTGCGGTAAATTAGCCCACCCTAGTGTGTAGACATCCCTCTGAGGGGCGGGAGGATCAAGCGATGGAGCCTGAGAGGGCGACAGGCCGGCTTGAGTCCTTGCCAGCGGCCGACGATGAGGTGTATGGTCCCGTAGGGTTTTGCCCAGCATGTAGAGGCTGGAAGGCCGAATTCTAGATCATCGGCGGTATAAAGGAAAAGAATAAGAGAGCCGGTTGGCTTGGATAAAATTGATTCATGTATAAACTTTTCTTTTAAATCTTGTCTTGGCATTATTGTACTGTGAAAAAAGGCTGTTTTAATAAACCTTGTGAAAAGGGCTTTAATTAAGGAACATGTTTGTTTATGTCAAACAGTGTGGTAGGATTAATTAGAAAACAAATTGACGCGTGAGTAGGGTGGAAAGTGGGAGGATAGAATGCCCCGATGGCACCATCCTACGGACGGGTGGACCCGATTAGTCGGGTAGCTTTCCAACAAATTAAGAGAAAGCCCTACGTTAGATAGTTAGGTTCTTGGGTAACTCTATTCAAGAAGACTAGGCCAGCGGCTGTGCCTTGCATAAGATGAGGAAAAAAGCATTGTCCCTAGAAATCAAGACTAGTAGTTGCCCAATTTATGATCATTTTACCTATGGGTAATTTGATTTTTAGAAGACTACGCTTCTCCTGCGAGATAGAACTAGGTCTTACCTATGAATCGTATCCTTGAATCTCTGTATGGTCAAGGTGTCGATGAGTAGGAAATTTTCTCCAAGTTAAGACTTAGTGGACTATCTTAAGCGTTTCTCCCATTTTTGAAAAGGGGGAAACCTTACAGTGGGAAACTAAATATGCTCTTTCCTTATATGGTAAATGGAAGTTGCAAACATCGTTATTCTCGAAAGTTTTCTGAGACTACTATTGATGACAATGGGTATCCAACTTACATGCGGCAAGACGAAAGTAGTTTCATACAAGTAAAGGATCATGAGGTGGATAGTCAATGTGGGTTGTTCCATATAACCCTTTTCTCTCTGTGAGGTACAAAGTCTATATTAACATAGAAGTATGCTCTACCATTATCGTAATGAAAATATTCATATAAGTATGTATACAAAGGACATGATAGATCTACTATAGAGTTGCAAAATACACATGGGGATATTTATGACGTTAGTCAATATCTGGAGGCACGGTATGTGTCTACGTTAGAGGCAAGTTGACACTTGTTGATGAGGTTAGTCAATATCCATCCGGATGCGTGGTATTATGTGTCTACGTTAGAGAGGCAAGTTGGCGTTTATACCAATATGATTTACATAATGAAAACCATATATACAAAGGTTGTCTATTCATTTTTTGATGCAAAATTATGTTATATTCAATGACTAATGATTTGTGTGATGTAATAGTCCTTGTGATAGAAACTAAATAACTACTCTCACTGAATGGTTCAGAGCTGGTCAATTGCACGCAGATTCAAATAGCGTGCTATCTAACTTTTTGATCATGGACTAAAATAAAAAAGGAAATATGATTGGACATAATGCTAGCCCGAGTGTGCATGTGAGCAATATTATCTATACATGTTACTTATAGTGTGTAAAAGGCTGCATATCTTCTGAGGATGTACAAACAGTTAATGGACATTTGTATTGTTGTTTTAAGATTTCATGTGAAGCCAGAGGAATGCTGGAGAGATACGAGTAGTATATATGTCTTCAAGACGCTGCAATTCAAAAAACAAGATTCTAATTGCATCATCTTTTTGTCATTATTCTG
Organism: Cibotium barometz; assembly: GCF_041138505.1. Classification (NCBI taxonomy): domain Eukaryota; kingdom Viridiplantae; phylum Streptophyta; class Polypodiopsida; order Cyatheales; family Cibotiaceae; genus Cibotium; species Cibotium barometz. The sequence goes on along the minus strand of NC_141082.1, from coordinate 1,649,972 downwards.
CTTTTTTGTGAGCCTATATCTCTTGGACAGGTTTGGCACAAATTCTCTACCGAACTTCCAAATATTTTTTTCATGGCTTGGAGAGAAGGTGTGCTGACATTGGTGTTTGTCATTCTATAGCTAAGAATCAATCTCTATTACACATGCAAGACCTCTTACAATAATATGAAAAACGTTTACATGATTTTGAAGGGTTGTCTCTTCTCGATAGATCAACTCTTACTACTGAAAACAATGGTTTGTTTATGAAAAGAGATGATGTTTGATTCTGTTCTCAACAGGATTATTTGGCTCTTTCCAAAAAAGGAGTCTTAGTAGTTGTCAATCAAGAGCATTTCATACCATCTTTGAGGCTGTTTTTTTGAACAATGGCAGTGTTTTTTGCCATTGTTTTTTATTCCTTGATAGACCAAGTGGATTAGGCAAAATATATATTTATAATGCCTTTCTATCTTGATTACGTGGATAGAATCAAGTTACTTTCGCATGTGCATCTTCTAGAATAGTTGCATTGTTACTTTTAAATGAATGTACTGCACACTTGCGTTTCAAAATCCCATTGGTTTTCAATGCTTTTTAGCGTGCATGGTCTCTAAATATGTAAAAGTACTCTAAATATGACCTCCTATCACCTAAATTTGAATTTCTATTTTTGGAGATACTTATCTATCTCTTAATAGAACTATTCTTGTCTTCTTATTTCTTTTAGGATTTTATGGAGCTAATATTTTTACTCTTATCATTCTCGTAATGTTTTTAGCCTTATTGTCTCAGCCTTCTCTAAGTGCGCTCTCTTTCCTTCTTGAAATCTATATTAAAAGAGACACATAAACGGCTTGGGAGGGACCTTACAAGAGAAAATGAAGGACTTTGATGATGCTCAAAGGAGGCCCTTGAAATTAAAAGGGTATTTTGTGTTCTTGAGGATTCCCAAGTCTAGATATGGCTCACTAAAAGGAAATACCAACACCAAGCTTGCTCATCACTTCTATAAGCATTATAAAGTGTTTAGAAGGGTTAGGATGCTACCATTCGAGGATATGCATGGTTATATTAATGTGAACATGCCCGTGGTGGTTTTCAAGCAAATGGAGTCAATCCTATTGCAAAGAAGGAGGTGGAGAGAATGCAACCTCTCCTCCAAAGAGGCTATGTATATACGGTTATAAGGTAAACTTGCCCGTGGCGATTTTCAAGCAAGATGGAGTCAATCCTAGTGAAAAGAAAGAGGTTGAGAGAATGAAACCTCTCCTCCAAATGTAAAGAACAATCCTCCTCCTACATTGGTTGATCTGTTACTTGGTGATGATAATGCAAGTAAGGAACACAGAAAGAATATAATATGCTCTTATAAAGACAATGCCTTAGCATTCGTTTCACTGGGTACTCACTTGGATAATCAAATCACTAGGGGGAGGTATGTATTTGATTTTCGAATCCATGGTATTACATATCATCATGTTGGCTCTGTAATACCTAATAGAATATGAGATGCGGTTCCTCAAATTTTCCAATTATATATATATATATATATATATATATATATATATATATATATGATATGGAGCATGAATTAGAGAATAGACTTCATGGGATGCTTTTTGTAAATCATAACATGCTTGAAAGCTTACAAATAATGATGTATAAACACAATCCATATGCATGTGCATTTCATACAATAAGAGAAATGTTACAGTCTAGTCCACATGTAGATTTGAGAATGGTCATTGAAGTTGGATCAATATTAAGGAAATAATTGGTTCCTACGGGTAGTGAGATAGCTGTTATCATACTAGGTCAAGGGGATACTCTTCATGTAGGTCATAGAGATATTCAAATAATGTTTCGCACAAATACTATAAAAAAATATGTTCTGTTTACTCGAGGAGAGGATGGTTAGCATGTTAGAATTTCACTCCATGGTAGGAATAGACAAGGTTCGAATGAGGAGACAAATACTATAATTCAACGGTAATATTATGCATATAGATTACAAATAAGAAGGGAAGATACAAATGTGTGCCTTCTACGTGGTGGTCGACTTTTGTAACAATACATTGTTGATACTCATAATAGCATGGAAGAATCAAGATTAGTATGGATACATAATAGCCAGAAAGCATTGTGTGCTAAAGTATACTAAGGGCTTGCATATATGATTAATATAAGCGATGCTATCAATAGAGTCTCTGTGGCAGTGATAGATGCAAGATAGTTCTACCATCTATATATATACTAGGGGCCATGATATGTGCACCAATTGTATCAAGATTAAAAGGTTATTTTGTTAGGAAGATGGAAAAACCTAACCTCTTTATTACCTTTACTTAAAATCCTAAGTGGGATGAGATAAGCAAAGCTTTACTGCCACGTCAGGTTGTCCAAGATCGACCTGACTTGATTGCACGAGTTTTCTATGAGAAGCATAAGGATATGATGCACTTGTTGGTGAAAAAAGAATTATTTGGAAGGGTAGTGGGATTTGTTTTTGTTATTGAATTTTAAAAAGAGACTTTCTACATGCACATATATTATTGATGTTGGAAAGTGGAAGTAAACCTACTGAGATTGCTCACTATGATAAGTTTGTATGTGTTGAACTTCCAGAAAAGGCGATGTTTCCTAAGTTGCACAACATAATTAGTCATTGTAATGTACATGGACCATGTGGAAAACTAAATATGCTCTCTCCTTATATGGTAAATGGAAGTTGCAAACATCGTTATTCTCAAAAGTTTTCTGAGACTACTATTGATGACAATGGGTATCCAACTTACATGCGGCAAGACGAAAGTAGTTTCATACAAGTAAAGGATCATGAGGTAGATAGTCAATGTCGGTTGTTCCATATAACCCTTTTCTCTCTATGAGGTACAAAGTCTATATTAACATAGAAGTATGCTCTACCATTATCGTAATGAAAATATTCATATAAGTATGTATACAAAGGACATGATAGATCTACTATAGAGTTGCAAGATACACATGGGGTTATTGATGAGGTTAGTCAATATCTGGATGCACGGTATGTGCCTACGTCAGAGGCAAGTTGACACTTATTGATGAGGTTATTCAATATCTGGATGCGTGGTATGTGTCTATGTCAAAGAGGCAAGTTGGCGTTTATACCAATATGATTTACATAATAAGAACCATATATACAAAGGTTGTCTATTCATTTTTCCATGCAAAAATGTTATATTCAATGACTAATGATTTGTGTGATGTAATAGTCCTCGTGATAGAAACCAAATAACTAGTCTCACTGAATGGTTCAGAGCTGGTCAACTGCACGCAGATTCAAATAGCGTCCTATCTAACTTTTTGATCATGGACTAAGATAACAAAGGAAATATGATTGGACATATGTATAATGCTAGCCCGAGTGTGCATGTGAGCAATATTATCTATACATGTTACTTATACTGTGTAAAGACTGCATAACTTTTGAGGATGTACAAAGAGTGAATGGACATTTGTATTGTTGTTTTAAGATTTCATGTGAAGCCAGAGGAATGCTGGAGAGATACGAGTGGTATATATGTCTTTAAGAAGCTGCATTTCAAAAAACCAGATTCTAATTGCATCATCTTTTTGTCATTATTCTGCTTTTTTGTGAGCCTATATCTCTTGGACAGGTTCGGCACAAATTCTCTACCGAACTTCCAAATATTTTTTTCATGGCTTGGAGAGAAGGTGTGCTGACATTGGTGTTTGTCATTCTATAGCTAAGAATCAATCTCTATTACACATGCAAGACCTCTTACAATAATATGAAAAATGATTACATGATTTTGAAGGGTTGTCTCTTCCCGATAGATCAACTCTTGCTAATGAAAACAATGGTTTGTTTATGAAAAGAGATGATGTTTGATTCTGTTCTCAACAGGATTATTTGGCTCTTTCCAAGAGCATTTCATACCATCTTTGAGGCTGTTTTTCTGAACAATGGCAATGTTTTTTGCCATTGTTTTTTATTCCTTGATAGACCAAGTGGATTAGGCAAAATATATATTTATAATGCCTTTCTATCTTGATTACGTGGATAGAATCAAGTTGCTTTTGCATGTGCATCTTCTAGAATAGCTGCATTGTTACTTTTAAATGGATGTACTGCACACTTGCGTTTCAAAATCCCATTGGTTTTCAATGCTTTTTAGCGTGCATGGTCTCTAAATATGTAAAAGTACTCTAAATATGACCTCCTATCACCTAAATTTGAATTTCTATTTTTGGAGATACTTATCTCTTAACAGAACTATTCTTGTCTTCTTATTTCTTTTAGGATTTTATGGAGCTAATATTTTTACTCTTATCATTTTCCTAATGTTTCTAGCCTTATTGTCTCAGCCTTCTCTAAGTGCTCTCTCTTTCCTTCTTGAAATCTATATTAAAAGAGACACATAAATGGCTTGGGAGGGACCTTACAAGAGAAAAAGAAGGACTCTGATGATGCTCAAAGGAGGCCCTTGAAATTAAAAGGGTATTTTGTGTTCTTGAGGATTCCCAAGTCTAGATATGGCTCACTAAAGGGAAATACCAACACCAAGCTTGCTCATCACTTTTATAAGCATTATAAAGTGTTTAGAAGGGTTAGGATGCCACCATTTGAGGATATGCATGGTTATAATGTGAACTTGCCCGTGGTGGTTTTCAAGCAAATGGAGTCAATCCTATAGCAAAGAAGGAGGTGGAGAGAATGCAACCTCTCCTCCAAAGAGGCTATGTATATACGGTTATAAGGTAAACTTGCCCGTGGCGGTTTTCAAGCAAGATGGAGTCAATCCTAGTGAAAAGAAACAGGTTGAGAGAATGAAACCTCTCCTCCAAATGCAAGGACAATCCTCCTCGTACATTGGTTGATCTGTTACTTGGTGATGATAATGCAAGTAAGGAACACAGAAAGAATATATGCTCTTATAAAAACAATGCCTTAGCATTCGTGTTTCACTGGGTACTCACTTGGATAATCAAATCACTAGGGGGAGGTATGTATTTGATTTTCGAATCCATGGTATTACATATCATCATGTTGGCTCTGTAATACCTAATAGAATATGAGATGCGGCTCCTCAATTTTTCCAATTATATATATATATATATATATATATATATATATATTATACGGAGCATGAATTAGAGAATAGACTTCATGGGATGCTTTTTGTAAATCATAACATGCTTGAAAGCTTACAAATAATGATGTATAAACACAATCCATATGCATGTGCATTTCATACAATAAGAGAAATGTTACATTCCACTCCACATGTAGATTTGAGAATGGTCATTGAAGTTGGATCAATATTAAGAAAATAATTGGTTCCTACGGGTAGTAAGATAGCTGCTATCATACTAGGTCAAGGGGATGCTCTTCATGTAGGTCATAGAGATATTCAAATAATGTCTCGCACAAATACTATAAAAAAATATGTTCTGTTTACTCGAGGAGAGGATGGTTAGCATGTTAGAATTTCACTCCATGGTAGGAATAGACAAGGTTCAAATGAGGAGAAAAATACTATAATTCAACGGTAATATTATGCATATAGATTACAAATAAGAAGGGAAGATACAAATGTGTGCCTTCTACGTGGTGGTCGACTTTTGTAACAATACATTGTTGATACTCATAGCAGCATGGAAGAATCAAGATTAGTATGGATACATAATAGCCAGAAAGCATTGTGTGCTAAAGTATACTAAGGGCTTGCATATATGATTAATATAAGCGATGCTGTCAATAGAGTCTCCATGGCAGTGATAGATGCAAGATAGTTCTACCATCTATATATATACTAGGGGCCTTGATATGTGCACCAATTGTATCAAGATTAAAAGGTTATTTTACTAGGAAGATGGAAAAACCTAACCTCTTTATTACCTTTACTTAAAATCCTAAGTGGGATAAAATAAGCAAAGCTTTACTGCCACGTCAGGTTGTCCAAGATCGACCTGACTTGATTGTACGAGTTTTCTATGAGAAGCATAAGGATATGATGCACTTGTTGGTGAAAAAAGAATTATTTGGAAGGGTAGTGGGATTTGTTTTTGTTATTGAATTTTAAAAAGAGACTTTCTACATGCACATATATTATTGATATTGGAAAGTGGACGTAAACCTACGGAGATTGCTTCACTATGATAAGTTTGTATGTGTTGAACTTCCAGATAAGGCGATGTTTCCTAAGTTGCACAACATAATTAGTCATTGTAATGTACATGGACCATGTGGGAAACTAAATATGCTCACTCCTTATATGGTAAATGGAAGTTGCAAACATCGTTATTCTCGAAAGTTTTCTAAGACTACTATTGATGACAATGGGTATCCAACTTACATGCGGCAAGACGAAAGTAGTTTCATACAAGTAAAGGATCATGAGGTGGATAGTCAATGTGGGTTGTTCCATATAACCCTTTTCTCTCTATGAGGTACAAAATCTATATTAACATAGAAGTATGCTCTACCATTATCGTAATGAAAATATCCATATAAGTATGTATACAAAGGACATGATAGATCTACTATAGAGTTGCAAGATACACATGGGGTTATTGATGAGGTTAGTCAATATCTGGATGCACGGTATGTGTCTACGTCAGAGGCAAGTTGACACTTATTGATGAGGTTAGTCAATATCCATCCGGATGCGTGGTATTATGTGTCTACGTCAGAGAGGCAAGTTGACGTTTATACCAATATGATTTACATAATGAAAACCATATATACAAAGATTGTCTATTCATTTTTCGATGCAAAATTATGTTATATTCAATGACTAATGATTTGTGTGATGTAATAGTCCTCGTGATAGAAACTAAATAACTACTCTCACTGAATGGTTCATCAGAGTTGGTCAATTGCACGTAGATTCAAATAGCGTGATATCTAACTTTTTGATCATGGACTAAAATAAAAAAAGAAATATGATTGGACATATGTATAATGCTAGCCCGAGTGTGCATGTGAGCAATATTATCTATACATGTTACTTATAGTGTGTAAAGGCTGCATATCTTTTGAGGATGTACAAAGAGTGAATGGACATTTGTATTGTTGTTTTAAGATTTCATGTGAAGCCAGAGGAATGCTGGAGAGATACGAGTGGTATATGTAAGGTTCCTCCCTTCAATAATGGGAGAAACACTTAGGATAGTCCACTAAGTCTTATCTTGGAAAAAATTTCCTATTCATCGACACCTTGCCCCTGTAGAGATTCAAGGATATGATTCATAGGTATGACCTAGCTCTATCCCGCAGGGGGAGCATGATTTTCTAAACATCAAATCACCCATTGGCTACTAGACTTGATTTCTAGAGACAACGTTTTTTTCCTCATCTTATGCAAGGCACAGTCGTCGCTGGCCTAGTCTTCTAGAATAGAGTTGCCCAAGAACCTAATTATCTAGCGTAGGGCTTTCACTTAATCTGTTGGAAAGCTACCCAACTAATCGGGTCCACCCGTCCATAGGCTAGTACCGTCGGGGTATTCTATCCTCCCACTTTCCACCCTACTCACACACCAATTTGTTTTCTAATTAATCCTACCACACTATTTGACATAAATAAACGTATTCCTTGATTAAGGCCCTTTTTCACAAGGTTTGTTAAAACAACCTTTTTACACAATGCAATCATACCAAAGACAAGATATATTTATATAAAAAGTTTATACATGAACCAATTCCTTACAAGCCAAACCGGCTCTCTTATTCTTATACTGCCGATGATCTAGAATTCGGCCTTCCAGCCTCTACATGCTGGGCAAAACCCTACGGGACCATACATCTCATCGTCGGCTCGTTGGCAAGGACTCAAGCCGGCCTGTCGCCCTCTCAGGCTCCATCACTCGATCCTCCCGCCTCTCAGAGGGATGTCTGCGCACTAGGATGGGCTTATTTACCGCACTAGCCTGGGCCCTCAGAACTAGGCAGCCTCATAATCTCTCGCCTCAATCGGCGATCCTTATTCTCCCAAAGGTATGAGGGATACCTTGGGTCATTCCCGGGCTTTGCTAACGACGCCGCCTGGCTACACAAGCACGGAACGGAGTTAGCTTGAAGCCAAAAAATTCTTGAATTCTAAAGATAACAACTTCAAAGCAATTTATTTAAATAGAGCATTCACAATTCGTGAAGATAACAATTTCAATGCAATTTATCGAATACAGCATCACATAATTCGCAACTTCATACAATTTTTATGTCGTCATTTTAAAAGGAAAAGATACCATTCATTAACACTAATTTAAGGAAAATCTCTTCTTTTAAAAAATTAACCAAGCTAACATGGCCACCATTTCCTTGAGGAGCTTGAAAAGGGAGGGCTTGGAGCCGCATTGGGAGCATCTTTCCTCATCTCGTTATTGCGCGCTCCTCTTGAGAGGCAATATTTTGACGTCTCCGAGAAGAGGCCATTTTAGGTGTTGCCTTGTAGAGCTCACTGCTGCGAGATCAAAACGCTTCAGTCGGATCTGAATTCCGAGCTCGTTTGCTCACCGTATGAGCAAAAGAATATGGCGCACGAACCCTTTCTTAAGGCCAAAAAACCCTTATTAAAGTCTACGCAAATGGGGGGGAATTGTGAGATGTCCTTAAGGGCAAAAACGTGGAGGAGGGCTGAGAGGGGTGCTGTAAGTCTATTCACACGGGGGGGAGAGAAGAGTTAAGGACACTGGCAGCTAGCAAGAGGGGGATGGAGGAAAATTGGCTTATCTGAAAAGAGACAAATGAGGAGGTGTGAGAGGGGTGGCTGTAAGGGCGGCTGCAAGGGCGGCTGCACTACAGCAAGTACGCTGCACAGGGACGGATGGCGGTACGGACGGCGGTTCAACAGGGCATACGCTACACAGAAATGCGTGCTGCCTGTGGAGCACCCCAGCAGGGGTTTATATAGCTGAGGGGTATGGGTACGGGCGCTGTATAAAGCAAGGATGAAAGGACGGTGTACCTTCAAAGGCTATGGATCAATGGCCTGCATGGGTCTAGGGGAAAGGTACGGTGTCGGTTGTCTGGGAAAGGAGTGGTACGCATGTATCTTATCTGGTCTAGGGCAGCATGGGTGTCCACGTAAGGGTACGTGTGGATCATACAGTGGGCGACCGTCCTTTGTTTCTTGGGTGGCCATCGTACGGGCACCCTAGTTAGTGTGTACGGCCTAAATTTTGGGGTGGGGTACCCAAATTTGGAACACGTGCCTTGATTTGTGTGCCGGACCATCCCAGGGGCGAATTTTTTTTTTTGTCCGGGGGGTTCTCTTGGTCGTAGGGGTTCAGACCGTTCGTCAATTGGACGCCCGGTCGTGCATTTATTAAGGTTTAAAGGTCACCGTTTTTTAACTAAAATGATTGAAATTTGCGTATGGGCTTGATTCGGTGTCCGTTTTGGATGCTGTAAAATCCTATATTAGGGTAAAATCGCGCGCAAATTTCAAATTTGGGCTCAAAATTTGAAGATTCTAAGTAGAAATGACTCAAATAATAAAATCATTGATTTTTATACCATAAAAACTCATAATCACATAGACATTTCTTTATTAGTGAAGATGGGTATGGTACATCCTTCCCCCCTTAGTGAAGATGGGTATGTTACATCCTTCCCCCCTTAAAGAAATCGAGATGTCCTCATCTTGTCATGAATCCAAGTTGCATCCTCTTCAAGGTAATCTTTCCACTGTACTAGATGTTCTACAAGAGTTCTATTTTGGAGTTGCCTTTCCCTAGAATCTATGATGCTACTGGGCTGTAATTCAAGGACTCCTTGAGTAGGGATTACAACTTGTTCATCATCAAGAATATGATGGAGACTGGGGACATATGGTTTTAACAAACTTACATGAAATACATTATGGACTTTGATATGGGCTGGGATTTGGAGTTTATAGGCACTTTTACCTAGACACTTGATAATTGTATAGGGACCACAATACCTAGGGCTGAGCTTCTTATATTTTCCAAGTGATAGAGAACTTTGTTTGGGTCGCACTCGTAGAAGAACTCTGTCTCCTTCCTTGAAGATCCTTTCAGACCTCTTGTTGTCAGCATAATGCTTTTGTCGATCTTGGGCAGCTTTAATATCCTTTTGGATTGCCTTGGTTTGTTCCTCCATCTCTTCGAGCATTTTCATGGGTGCCTCAACTCTTATGGTCGGATCAGAGAAATTTAGAGGAGACAAGCATTCTTGTCCATAGAGTGCTTTGAACGGTGATATTCCTATGCTTTGATGATCAGATGTATTGTAGGCAAATTCTACCAGAGGAAGGTATTGAATCCACCTTCTTGATTCCTGTCCATAGTATGCTCTGAGAATGTCTTCGATTACTTGATTGACTCTCTCAGTCTGGCCATCGGTCTCTCGATGATAAGCTGTGCTAAAGCAAAGTTGAGTTCCCAGGGCTTGAAATAAAGACTGCCAGAATTTTGAAGTGAAGTCAAAATCCCAATCACTTACTATCCTTTTTGGGAGACCATGAAGTTTGAGGACTTCCTTGATGAATATTCGAGAAACATCAGAAGCTTTGAAGGTCTTCTTTGCTGGTATAAGGTGAGCTACTTTGGTAAGTAAGTCCACTACTACTAGAATGGAGTCATATCCTCCTTGAATAGTGGGGAGACTTGTGACAAAATCCATACTAATGCACTCCCACTTCATTTGGGGAATATCTAAGGGTTGAAGTTTTCCAGGCATCTTGACTCTTTCAGCTTTGATCCTTTGGCATGAGAGACATTGCTTCAAGTACTGAAGCACATCATTTTTCAAGCCTACCCAATGAAAGCTCCTTCTTACAGCATTTAATGTTTTTGCATAGCCTGGGTGTCCTGTAGAGCAGGGCTATCATGAGCTTCATGGAGGATTAGTTTCTTTAAAGCAGGATCCTTAGGGATACATAGCCTGTGATTGAAGTAGAGGCTTCCTTCATGAGTGGAGTATCCCTTGATTATATTCTTCTCTTTCTCTGATGAATGTCTCCCTTCTTCTACTAACTTTATCATCCTCTGATAATCTGGATCATGAGATGAGACTTCTTCCACCTTGACCAGAATGGGATTATTTGGCATTGAAATAGCACTCAAGAAAGATTTGCGGCTAAGTGCATCTGCTACCACATTATCTTTCCCAGGGCAGAATTTGATGTCGAAATCATATTCTTGTAGAATTTCAATCCATCTCCTTTGCCGCATGTTGAGGTTAGGCTGGGTGAAGATCCACTTTAGACTTTTGTGGTCAGTTACAAGCTGGAACTTGCCCCCTAAGAGATAATGTCTCCATAATTTTAGGCAATGAACAACTGCTAAGAGCTCCAAATCATGGGTGGCATAATTTGCTTCATATTGCTTCAGCTTGCGGGAAGTATAAGCAACTGGTCTTCCTTCTTGGCCTAAGACACCACCAAGTGCTAGACTACTAGTAGCATCAGTAACCACTTCAAATTCCTTAGCAAAATCCGGAAGTTTCAAGACTGGGGCAGAAGTGATAATGACCTTGAGCTGATCAAAACTATCTTGATGGATTGGCAGCCACACTATTTTGCAATCCTTCTTAAGAAGATCCGTCAAAGGTGCAGCTACCAAGGCATAATCTTTGATAAAAATCCTATACCAACTCGTGATTCCCAAAAACCCACGAACTTCATGAACTGATTTAGGGGGTGGCCATTCTAGAATATCCTAGACCTTGGCGGGGTCTATTGAGATGCCATCTTTGGAGACGATGAATCCAAGATACTCAATTTGATGAGTAAAGAAGGTACATTTGCTTTTCTTGGCATAGAGTTTGTGTCTGCGCAGCAATTGCAGAACTCTACGCACAATGCTCCTCATGCTCTTCCATTGATTTGGAGTAGATTAAGATGTCATCAAAGAAAACAAGCATAAATTCATCCAAGTAAGGACGGAATATATCTTGCATTAGGCGGTTGAAGGTTGCAGGAGCATTGGTTAACCCGAATGACATTATAGTAAACTCATAGTGGCCATAATGGGTATTGAAGGCTGTTTTGGGTATATCTGCTTCCTTGACTTTGATCTGATAATAACCAGACCTCAAATCTATTTTTGAGAAGACTTTGGCCCCATGAAGCCTGTCAAGAAGTTCGTCGATGCGAGGGATAGGATACTTATTCTTGATAGTGACTTGATTTAGCCCTCGATAATCTATGCAGAGGCGGAGAGTCCCGTCCTTCTTTTTTTGGAAAAGAACAGGTGCTCCCCAAGGAGAGCTATTGGGGCGTACAAATCCTTGTTCAATGAGTTAGGAAAGTTGCTCCTTAAGTTCAATGGCTTTAGGAAGGGACATTTTACAGGGAGTTTTTGAGACGGGTTGAGCTCCAGGGATCACCTCGATTTCATGGTCGACTTCTCGAGGAGACGGTAACCCTGTAAGCTCGTCAGGGAAGATGTCAGAGAATTCTTGGAGCCAAGAGGGTTTTGTCTCCATACTAGGTTCAATGACTTTGTTGATTTTGACTAAGAAAACTTGCTGACCCTTACGTGTTCCCTTGAGAAGATGTTTTGCCTTGACTACCCTATATTTAGGTTTCCCTGTGATCCCCTGAATAGATATTACTTGGCCATGCTCATTTTCAAAAGTGATACTCCCCTGGTTACAATGAATGCTAGCTTTGTTTGCAATTAACCAATCCATCCCAAGGACTCCATCATAAATTCCTAGTGGCAAGACTCTAAAGTGGCCATGAGTTTGCTCATTACCTAGCTCAAAATCAAGGTTCCCTATAGAGTGGCGAGATACTACTTCTTTCTCACTGGCTAACTCTACAATCATTTTTCTGGCTGTTTTTTGACTCAAGTTTAATTTTTGCAAGCACCTAGGAGAAAGGAATGAATGGGTACTGCCACAATCAATCAAAAGCTGAAATGGCTTACCGTGATGAGTGGTGGGGGTTTGGATTACACCAAATTGTTTATTCGGACCTTGGTGTTCTATTGCCGCATGGACAGTTGCACGCTCTTCTTCAGCCGTTTCCAAGGTCGGTTCTTCACTTATAACACAGGCAGTCCTAGCAACTATTCCTCTGCGGCCTCTGCCCACGGCCACTGCCTCTTGCACCTTGGTGGATAGGGGTTCCATGGCCTTGATTTCCTCTGCTACCTTGGGGAAATGATGTTGCCATCTTGGGACAGTTGGCTCTAAAGTGTCCCGGCTCATTGCACTCAAAACACAGAGGGCCTTCTCTGGAAGAAGCAGCATACGAGGGGGGACAAAAGAGTTGCCTTGTCACCCTCTATTGTAGTAGGGAAAATTATGTTGAGGTTTCTTGTAGGGTTGATCTTTAAGATTTGCCTCAGGGTAAGATCTCTTTTGATTCTTCAGCCTGTTAGCCTTCATTTCTTTCACAAGGGGCTTTGCTCGTATGAGAGCATCCTGTAATGTGCTTGGCCTCATTGCTTCAAGGTGGGAATCTAGGGGTTCATTTAACCCTTGGCAGAAACGAGCCACTTGTTGGGAAGTAGTCATAGCTGGGGCATACTTCCGAAGGGTGATAAATTTGGAATAGTAGTCCTCAAGAGTTAAGCTGCACTGCCTAAGACTAAAAAACTCATTCATCTTTATGGATTCATGGGATGGAGGAAGATATCTTTCCTTCACTACCTGCTTGATGTCTTCCCATGTTTGAGAATGCTCAGTGACTTCCTTTCCACCAGAGCTTAGCATCTCCGACGAGGCAAAACCGTGCAAGCATAGACTGATTTGCTACTCCAGTACCGGCGGGGCAAAGAAATAATCATCCATCGCCTCAATCCAGGCTTCAGCATCCTTCTCAACCTTTGAACCTTCTCCTTTAAAGGAGGGAGGTTGCATTTGCTTGAGCAGGAGCTTCTTCTCCTGGGTATCGGTGTAAAGCGCATTGGGAAGTGGAGGGTGGTCGTCCTGGCCATCATTGTAAAAACAATTTTAAGATTACAAGTTTCATATTTGCACAACGCTTATTTTTGGAGAGTAAAACATTGAAATTATTTTATTTCCAAATATTTACAAGGACAAGTTTTATTACAAAGATCTGAGACTAATATAATTAGTCTTATTTGACATCAAGGGAAATTCCTAGGCTTGACTATGACATAAGGGTAGAGCGGTCCACATAGGTGAAATATGGGGGTTCCGCTATAGTTTCTAAGACTCTAAAAACTGATGGTAAGGGTGGTAAACTCTGGATTGGGGTAGATCCCAACACCGCTACTCTATCAGCAGGTCAGACCTGCATCACTTTGTCATACACCTAGCGATCTTGAGGTATGCGAACCCCATCTATAGTCACAGCGGTGTTGGCCCTGGGGGTACCGATGAACCAAAATAAGCGGATCATCTTCAGCTTCTCAATCCAACAAATCCGCTTAAGGTCGGTGGTGAGGTTCCCAATTTGATCCGCTCGGATGAAGAAGTATCTCAGCCCACAACTCTAGAAATCTCTACCCCATCCTCTTTGAATACGAGAGAAATGAGGGAGGGATATCTTCTCTAATATCTGCACCATGGTGTCGCAGAACTCGAAATTCGAGGAGTGACAGCAGTCTTGAAGATGCATTGGAAAACTAGAAACTTGGAGTAGGCATCTTCTTCTTCCTACAATCATTCAAACATCAATTCAACTTATTTGTTTTAGTAGGATGTTTTTACTAATTAGCATTGTGTTAGGTAAAACATTCATTGCAAAACAATCCTTAAATGGCAATTCCTAGGAGCTAAACTTGCTCTGATACCAATTGTAAGGTTCCTCCCTTAAATAATGGAAGAAACACTTAGGATAGTCCACTAAGTCTTATCTTGGGAAAAATTTCCTATTCATCGACACCTTGCCCCTGTAGAGATTCAAGGACACGATTCATAGGTATGACCTAGCTCTATCCCACAGGGGGGCATGATTTTCTAGACATCAAATCACCCATAGGGCAATTGATCATAAATTGGGTAACTACTAGACTTGATTTCTAGAGAACGCTTTTTTCCTCATCTTATGCAAGGCACAGCCGCTGGCCTAGTCGTCTCGAATAGAGTTGCCCAAGAACCTAATTATCTAGCGTAGGGCTTTCACTTAATCTGTTGGAAAGCTACCCGACTAATCGGGTCCACCCGTCCATAGGATAGTACCGTCGGGGTATTCTATCCTCCCACTTTCCACCCTACTCACACACCAATTTGTTTTCTAATTAATCCTACCACACTGTTTGACATAAATAAACATATTCCTTGATTAAGGCCCTTTTTCACAAGGTTCATTAAAACAGTCTTTTTACACAATGCAATCATACCAAAGACAAGATATATTTATATAAAAAGTTTATACATGAACCAATTCCATACAAGCCAAACCGGCTCTCTTATTCTTATACTGCCGATGATCTAGAATTCGGCCTTCCAGCCTCTACATGCTGGGTAAAACCCTACGGGACCATACACCTCGTCGTCGGTCGCTGGCGAGGACTCAAGCCGGCCTGTCGCCCTCTCAGGCTCCATCGCTCGATCCTCCAGCCCCTCAGAGGGATGTCTATGCACTAGGGTGGGCTTATTTACCGCACTAGCCTGGGGCGCCCTCAGAACTAGGCAGCCTCATAATCTCTCGTCTCAATCGGCGATCCTTATTCTCCCAAAGGTATGAGGGATACCTTGGGTCATTCCCGAGCTTTGCTAACGACGCCGCCCGGCTACACAAGCATGGAACGGAGTTAGCTTGAAGCCAAAAAAATTCTTGAATTCTAAAGATAACAACTTCAAAGCAATTTACTTAAATAGAGCATTCACAATTCGTGAAGATAACAATTTCAATGCAATTTATCGAATACAGCATCACATAATTTGTACCTTCATACAATTTTTATGTCGTCATTTTAAAAGGAAAAGATACCATTCATTAACACTAATTTAAGGAAAATCTCTTCTTTTAAAAAATTAACCAAGCTAACTTGGCCACCATTTCCTTGAGGAGCTTGAAAAGGGAGGCCTGGAGCCGCATTGGGAGCATCTTTCCTCATCTCGTTATTGCGCGCTCCTCTTGAGAGGCAATATTTTGACGTCTCCAAGAAGAGGCCATTTTAGGTGTCGCCTTGTAGAGCTCACCGCTGCGATCGAAACGCTTCAGTCGGATCTGAATTCTGAGCTCGTTTGCTCACCGTATGAGCAAAAGAATATGGCGCACAAACCCTTTCTTAAGGCCAAAAAACCCTTATTAAAGTCTACGCAAATGGGGGGGGGGATTGTGAGATGTCCTTAAGGGCAAAAACGTGGAGGAGGGCTGAGAGGGCTGCTGTAAGTCTATTCACACGAGGGGGAGAGTTAAGGACACTGGCACCTAGCAAGAGGGGAATGGAGGAAAATTGGCTTATCTGAAAAGAGGCAAATGAGGGGGTGTGAGAGGAGTGGCTGTACTGCAGCAAGTACGCTACACAGGGACGGACAGCGGCACAACAGGGCATACGCTACACAGAAATGCGTGCTGCTTGTGGAGCACCCTGGGTGGAGCACCCCGGGGGTTTATATAGCTGAGGAGTATGGGTACGGGCGCTGCATAAAGCAAGGACGAAAGGACGGTGTACCTTCAAAGGCTATGGATCAATGGCCTACATGGGTCTAGGGGAAAGGTACGGTGTCGGTTGTCCTGGAAAGGAGTGGTACGCATGTACCTTATCTGGACTGGGGCAGCATGGGTGTCCACGTAAGGGTACGTGTGGATCATACAGTGGGCAGCCGTCCTTTGGTTCTTGGGCGGCCATCGTACGGGCACCCTAGTTAGTGTGTACGGCCCAAATTTTGGAGTGGGGTACCATAATTTGGGGTGTCCGCCTCGATTTGCGTGCCGGACCGCCCCGAGAGGTAATTTTTTTTTTGTCCGGGAGGTTCTCCTGGTTGTAGGGGTTCAGACCGTTCGTCAATCGGACGCCCGGTCGTGCATTTATTAAGGCTTAAAGGTCACCGTTTTTTAACTAAAATGACTGAAATTTGCGTATAGGGTAAAATCGCACACAAATTCCAAATTTTGGCTCAGAATTTGAAGACTCTAAGTATAAATGACTCAAATAATAAAATCATTGATTTTTATATCATAAAAACTCATAATTACATGGACATTTCTTTATTAGTGAAGATGGGTATGTTACAATATATATGTCTTTAAGAAGCTGCATTTCAAAAAACCAGATTCTAATTGCATCAACTTTTTGTCATTATTCTGCATTTTTGTGAGCCTTTATCTCTTGGACAGGTTTGGCACAAATTCTCTACCGAACTTCCAAATATTTTTTCCATGGCTTGGAGAGAAGGTGTGCTCACATTGGGGTTTGTCATTCTATAGCTAAGAATTAATCTCTATTACACATGCAAGACCTCTTACAATAATATGAAAAACGTCTATATGATTTTGAAGGATTGTCTCTTCGCGATAGATCAACTCTTGCTACTGAAAACAATGGTTTGTTGATGGAAAGAGATGATGTTTGATTCTGTTCTCTAATCTCAACAGGATGATTTGGCTCTTTCCAAAAAAGGAGTCTTAATAGTTGTCAATCAAGAGCATTTCATACCATCTTTGAGGCTATTTATTTGAACAATGGCAGTGTTTTTTGCCATTGTTTTTTTTCCTTGAGAGACCAAGTGGATTAGGCAAAATATATATTTATAATGCCTTTCTATCTTGATTATGTGGATAGAATCAAGTTGCTTTCGCATGTGCATCTTCTAGAAAAGATGCATTGTTACTTTTAAATGGATGTACTGCATACTTACGTTTCAAAATCCCATTGGTTTTCAATGCTTTTTAGCCTGCATGGTCTCTAAATATGTAAAAGTACTCTAAATATGACCTCCTATCACCTAAATTTGAGTTTCTATTCTTGGAGATACTTATCTCTTAATAGAACTTTTCTTGTCTTCTTATTTCTTTTAGGATTTTATGGAGCTAATATTTTTACTCTTATCATTTTCCTAATGTTTCTAGCCTTATTGTCTCAGCCTTCTCTAAGTGCGCTCTCTTTCCTTCTTGAAATATATATTAAAGGAGACACATAAATGGCTTGGGAGGGACCTTACAAGAGAAAATGAAGGACTATGATGATGCTCAAAGGAGGCCCTTGAAATTAAAAGGGTATTTTGTGTTCTTCAGGATTCCCAAGTCTAGATATGGCTCGCTAAAGGGAAATACCAACACCAAGCTTGCTCATCACTTCTATAAGCATTATAAAGTGTTTAGAAGGGTTAGGATGCCACCATTCAAGGATATGCATGGTTATATTAATGTGAACTTGCCCGTGGTGGTTTTCAAGCAAATGGAGTCAATCCTATAGCAAAGAAGGAGGTGGAGAGAATGCAACATCTCCTCCAAAGAGGCTATGTATATACGGTTATAAGGTAAACTTGCCCGTGGCGGTTTTCAAGCAAGATGGAGTCAATCCTAGTGAAAAGAAAGAGGTTGAGAGAATGAAACCTCTCCTCCAAATACAAGGAAAATCCTCCTCCTACATTGGTTGATCTGTTACTTGGTGATGA
Source organism: Cibotium barometz (assembly GCF_041138505.1). NCBI lineage: Eukaryota > Viridiplantae > Streptophyta > Polypodiopsida > Cyatheales > Cibotiaceae > Cibotium > Cibotium barometz. The sequence goes on along the minus strand of NC_141082.1, from coordinate 1,631,477 downwards.
TAATGCAAGTAAGGAACACAGAAAGAATATATGCTCTTATAAAAACAATGCCTTAGCATTTGTTTCACTTGATACTCACTTGGATAATCAAATCACTAGGGGGAGGTATGTATTTGATTTTCGAATCCATGGTATTATATCATCATGTTGGCTCTGTAATACCTAATAGAATATGAGATGCGGCTCCTCAATTTTTCCAATTATATATATATATATATATGATACGGAGCATGAATTAGAGAATAGACTTCATGGGATGCTTTTTGTAAATCATAACATGCTTGAAAGCTTACAAATAATGACGTATAAACACAATCCATATGCATGTGCATTTCATACAAGAAGAGAAATGTTACAGTCCACTCCACATGTAGATTTGAGAATAAGTTGGATCAATATTAAGGAAATAATTGGTTCCTACGGGTAGTAAGATAGCTGCTATCATACTAGGTCAAGGGGGATGCTCTTCATGTAGGTCATAGAGATATTCAAATAATGTCTCGCATAAATACTATAAAAAAATATGTTCTGTTTACTCGAGGAGAGGATGGTTAGCATGTTAGAATTTCACTCCATGGTAGAAAGAGACAAGGTTCAAATAAAGAGACAAATACTATAATTCAACGGTAATATTATGCATACAGATTACAAATAAGGGAAGATACAAATGTGTGCCTTCTACGTGGTGGTCGACTTTTGTAACAATACATTGTTGATACTCATAGCAGCATGGAAGAATCAAGATTAGTATGGATACATAATAGCCAGAAAGCATTGTGTGCTAAAGTATACTAAGGGCTTGCATATATGATTAATATAAGCGATGCTCTCAATAGAGTCTCCGTGGCAGTGATAGATGCAAGATAGTTCTACCATCTATATATATATACTAGGGGCCTTGATATATGCACCAATTGTATCAAGATTAAAAGGTTATTTTGTTAGGAAGATGGAAAAACCTAACCTCTTTATTACCTTTACTTAAAATCCTAAGTGGGATAAAATAAGCAAAGCTTTACTGCCAGGTCAGGTTGTCCAAGATCGACCTGACTTGATTGCACGAGTTTTCTATGAGAAGCATAAGGATATGATGCACTTGTTGGTGAAAAAAGAATTATTTAGGAGGGTAGTGGGATTTGTTTTTGTTATTGAATTTTAAAAAGAGACTTTCTACATGCACATATACTATTGATATTGGAAAGTGGACGTAAACCTACTCAGATTGCTCACTATGATAAGTTTGTATGTGTTGAACTTCCAGATAAGGTTATGTTTCCTAAGTCGCACAACATAATTAGTCATTGTAATGTACATGAACCAGGTGGGAAACTAAATATGCTCTCTCCTTATATGGTAAATGGAAGTTGCAAACATCGTTATTCTCAAAAGTTTTCTGAGACTACTATTGATGACAATGGGTATCCAACTTACATGCGGCAAGATGCAAGTAGTTTCATACAAGTAAAGGATCATGAGGTGGGTAGTCAATGTGCGTTGTTCCATATAACCATTTTCTCTCTATGAGGTACAAAGTCTATACTAACATAGAAGTATGCTCTACCATTATCATAATGAAAATATTCATATAAGTATGTATACAAAGGACATGATAGATCTACTATAGAGTCGCAAGATACACATGGGGTTATTGACGAGGTTAGTCAATATCTGGATGCACCGTATGTGTCTACGTCAGAGGCAAGTTGACACTTATTGATGAGGTTAGTCAATATCCGGATGTGTGGTATGTGTCTATGTCAGAGAGGCAAGTTGGCGTTTATACCAATATGATTTACATAATTGAAACCATATATACAAAGGTTGTCTATTCATTTTTCGAAGCAAAATTATGTTATATTGAATGACTAATGATTTGTGTGATGTAATAGTCCTCGTGATAGAAACTAAATAACTACTCTCACTGCATGGTTCAGAGCTGGTCAATTGCACGCAGATTCAAATAGCGTGCTATCTAACTTTTTGATCCTGGACTAAGATAAAAAAGGAAACATGATTGGACATATATGTATAATGTTAGCCCAAGTGTGCATGTGAGCAATATTATCTATACATGTTACTTATAGTGTGTAAAGGCTGCATATCTTTTGAGAATGTACAAACAGTGAATGGACATTTGTATTGTTGTTTTAAGATTTCATGTGAAGCCAAAGGAATGCTGGAGAGATAGGAGTGGTATATATGTCTTCAAGAAGCTGCATTTCAAAAAACCATATTCTAATTGCATCAACTTTTTGTCATTATTCTGCTTTATTGTGAGCCTATATCTCTTGGACAGATTTGGCACAAATTCTCTACCGAACTTCCAAATATTTTTTTCATGGCTTGGAGAGAAGGTGTGCTAAGATTGGTGTTCATTCTATAGCTAAGAATCAATCTCTCTATTACACATGCAAGACCTCTTACAATAATATGAAAAACGTCTACATAATTTTGAAGGGCTATCTCTTCCCGATAGATCAACTCTTGCTACTGAAAACAATGGTTTGTTGATGGAAAGAGATGATGTTTGATTCTGTTCTCGACTGAATGAATTGGCTCTTTCCAAAAAAGGAGTCTTAATAGTTGTCAATCAAGAGCATTTCATACCATCTTTGAGGCTGTTTATTTGAACAATGGCAGTGTTTTTTGCCATTGTTTTTTTCCTTGATAGAGCAAGTGGATTAGGCAAAATATATATTTATAATGCCTTTCTATCTTGATTACGTGGATAGAATCAAGTTGCTTTCGCATGTGCATCTTCTAGAATAGCTGCATTGTTACTTTTAAATGGATGTATTGCACACTTACGTTTCAAAATCCCATTGGTTTTCAATGCTTTTTAGTGTGCATTGTCTCTTTAAACATGTAAAAGTACTCTAAATATGACCTCCTATCACCTGAGTTCAAATTTCTATTTTTGGAGATACTTATCTCTTAATAGAACTATTCTTGTCTTCTTATTTCTTTTAGGATTTTATGGAGCTAATATTTTTACTCTTATCATTTTCCTAATGTTTCTAGCCTTATTATCTCAGCCTTCTCTAAGTGCGCTTTCTTTCCTTCTTGAAATCTATATTAAAGAGACACATAAATGGCTTGGGAGGGACCTTACAAGAGAAAATGAAGGACTGTGATGATGCTCAAAGGAGGCCCTTGAAATTAAAAGGGTATTTTGTGTTCTTAAGGATTCCCAAGTCTAGATATGGCTGATCACTAAAAGGAAATACCAACACCAAGCTTGCTCATCACTTCTATAAGCATTATAAAGTGTTTAGAAGGGTTAGGATGCCACCATTCGAGGATATGCATGGTTATATTAATGTGAACTTGCCCGTGGGTGGTTTTCAAGCAAATGGAGTCAATCCTATTGCAAAGAAGGAGGTGGAGAGAATGCAACCTCTCCTCCAAAGAGGCTATGTATATACGGTTATAAGGTAAACTTGCCCGTGGCGGTTTTCAAGCAAGATGGAGTCAATCCTAGTGAAAAGAAAGAGGTTGAGAGAATGAAACCTCTCCTCCAAACGCAAGGACAATCCTCCTCCTACATTGGTTGATCTATTACTTGGTGATGATAATGCAAGTAAGGAACACAGAAAGAATATATGCTCTTATAAAAACAATGCCTTAGCATTCGTGTTTCACTGCGTACTCACTTGGATAATCAAATCACTAGGGGGAGGTATGTATTTGATTTTCGAATCCATGGTATTACATATTATCACGTTGGCTCTGTAATACCTAATAGAATATGAGATGCAGCTCCTCAAATTTTCCATATATATATATATATATATATATATATGATACGGAGCATGAATTAAAGAATAGACTTCATGGGATGCTTTTTATAAATCGTAACATGCTTGAAAGCTTACAAATAATGATGTATAAACACAATCCATGTGTATGTGCATTTCATACAATAAGAGAAATGTTACAGTCCAGTCCACATGTAGACTTGAGAATGGTCACTAAAGTTGGATCAATATTAAGGAAATAATTGGTTCCTATGGGTAGTAAGATAGCTGCTATCATACTAGGTCAAGGGGATGCTCTTCATGTAGGTCATAGAGATATTCAAATAATGTCTCGCACAAATACTATAAAAAAATATGTTCTGTTTACTCGAGGAGAGGATGGTTAGCATGTTAGAATTTCACTCCATGGTAGGAATAGACAAGGTTCAAATGAGGAGACAAATACTATAATTCAACGGTAATATTATGCATATAGATTACAAATAAGGGAAGATACAAATGTGTGCCTTCTACGTGGTGGTCGACTTTTGTAACAATACATTGTTGATACTCATAGCAGCATGGAAGAATCAAGATTAGTATGGATACATAATAGCCAGAAAGCATTTGTGCTAAAGTATACTAAGGGCTTGCATATATGATTAATATAAGCGATGCTGTCAATAGAGTCTCCGTGGCAGTGATAGATGCAAGATAGTTCTACCATCTATATATATACTAGGGGCCTTGAATATATACATCAATTGTATCAAGATTAAAACGTTATTTTGTTAGGAAGATGGAAAAACCTAACCTCTTTATTACCTTTACTTAAAATCCTAAGTTGGATGAAATAAGCAAAGCTTTACTGCCAGGTCAGGTTGTCCAAGATCGCCCTAACTAGATTGCACGCGTTTTCTACGAGAAGCATAAGGATATGATGCATTTGTTGGGTGAAAAAAGAATTATTTGGAAGGGTAGTGGGATTTGTTTTTGTTATTGAATTTTAAAAAGAGACTTTCTACATGCACATATATTATTGATATTGGAAAGTGGACGTAAACCTACTCAGATTGCTCACTATGATAAGTTTGTATGTGTTGAACTTCCAGATAAGGCGATGTTTCCTAAGTTGCACAACATAATTAGTCATTGAAATGTACATGGACCATGTGGGAAACTAAATATGCTCTCTCCTTATATGGTAAATGGAAGTTGCAAACATCGTTATTCTCGAAAGTTTTCTGAGACTACTATTGATGACAATGGGTATCCAACTTACATGCGGCAAGACGAAAGTAGTTTCATACAAGTAAAGGATCATGAGGTGGATAGTCAATGTGGGTTGTTCCATATAACCCTTTTCTCTCTATGAGGTACAAAGTCTATATTAACATAGAAGTATGCTCTACCATTATCGTAATGAGAATATTCATATAAGTATGTATACAAAGAACATGATAGATCTACTATAGAGTTGCAAGATACACATGGGGTTATTGATAAGGTTAGTCAATATCTGGATGCATGGTATGTGTCTACGTCAGAGGCAAGTTGACTCTTATTGATGAGGTTAGTCAATATCCGGATGCGTGGTATGTGTCTATGTCAGAGAGGAAAGTTGGCGTTTATACCAATATGATTTACATAATGAAAACCATATATACAAAGGTTGTCTATTCATTTTTCGATGCAAAATTATGTTATATTCAATAACTAATGATTTGTGTGATGTAATAGTCCTCGTGATAGAAACTAAATAACTACTCTCACTCAATGGTTCAGAGCTGGTCAATTGCACACAGATTCAAATAGCATGCTATCTAACTTTTTGATCATGGACAAAAATAAAAAAGGAAATATGATTGGACATATGTATAATGTTAGCCCGAGTGTGCATGTGAGCAATATTATCTTTACATGTTACTTATAGTGTGTAAAGGCTGCATATCTTTTGAGGATATACAAACAGTGAATGGACATTTGTATTGTTGTTTTAAGATTTCATGTGAAGCCAAAGGAATATTGGAGAGATACGAGTGGTATATATGTCTTCAAGAAGCTGCATTTCAAAAAACCAGATTCTAATTGCATCATCTTTTTTTTATTATTCTGCTTTTTTGTGAGCCTATATCTCTTGCACAAATTCTCTACCGAACCAGTGTATATACGGTTATATACATAGCCTCTTTGGAGGAGAGGTTGCATTCTCTCCACCTCCTTCTTTGCAATAGGATTGACTCCATTTGCTTGAAAACCACCACGGGCAAGTTCACATTATAACCATGCATATCCTCAAATGGTGGCATCCTAACCCTTCTAAACACTTTATAATGCTTATAGAAGTGATGAGCAAGCTTGGTGTTAGTATTTCCCTTTAGTGAGTCATATCTAGACTTGGGAATCCTCAAGAACACAAAATACCCCTTTAATTTCAAGGGCCTCCTTTGAGCATCATCAGAGTCCTTCATTTTCTCTTGTAAGGTCCCTCCCAAGCCATTTAGGTGTCTCTTTTAATATAGATTTCAAGAAGGAAAGAGAGCGCACTTACAGAAGGCTGAGACAATAAGGCTAGAAACATTAGGAAAATGATAAGAGTAAAAATATTAGCTTCATAAAATCCTAACAGAAATAAGAAGACAAGAATAGTTCTATTAAGAGATAAGTATCTCCAAAAATAGAAATTGGAATTTAGGTGATAGGAGGTCATATTTAGAGTACTTTTACATATTTAGAGACCATGCACGCTAAAAAGCATTGAAAACCAATGGGATTTTGAAACGTAAGTGTGCAGTACATCCATTTAAAAGTAACAATGTAGCTATTCTAGAAGATGCACATGCGAAAGCAACTTGATTCTATCCACGTAATTAAGATAGAAAGGCATTATAAATATATATTTTACCTAATCCACTTGGTCTATCAAGGAAAAAAAACAATGGCAAAAAACACTGCCATTGTTCTAATAAACAGCCTCAAAGATGGTATGAAATGCTCTTGATTGACAACTATTAAGACTCCTTTTTTGGAAAGAGCCAAATCACCCTGTTGAGATTAGAATCAAACATCATCTCTGTCCATCAAAAAACCATTGTTTTCAGTAGAAAGAGTTGATCTATCAGGAAGAGACAACCTTCAAAATCATGTAGATGTTTTTCATATTATTGTAAGAGATCTTGCATGTGTAATATAGATTGATTCTTAGCTATAGAATGACAAACACCAATGTCAGCACACCTTCTCTCCAAGCCATGAAAAAAGTATTTGGAAGTTCGGTAGAGAATTTGTGCCAAACTTGTCCAAGAGATATAGACTCACAAAAAAGCAGAATAATGACAAAAAGTTGATGTAATTAGAATCTGGTTTTTTGAAATGCAGCTTCTTGAAGACATATATACCACTCGTATCTCTCCAGCATTCCTCTGGCTTCACATGAAATCTTAAAACAACAATACAAATGTCCATTCACTGTTTGTACATCCTCAAAAGATATGCAACCTTTACACACTATAAGTAACATGTATAGATAATATTGCTCACATGCACACTCCGGCTAGCATTATACATATGTCTAATCCAAAGATATGCAGCCTTTACATACTATAAGTAACATGTATAGATAATATTGCTCACATGCACACTCGGGGTAGCATTATACATATGTCGAATCATATTTCCTTTTTTATTTTAGTCCATGATCAAAAAGTTAGATAGCACGCTATTTGAATCTGTATGCAATTGACCAGCTCTGAACCATTCAATGAGAGTAGTTATTTAGTTTCTATCACGAGGACTATTACATCACACAAATCATTAGTCATTGAATATAACATAATTTTGCATCGAAAAATGAATAGACAACCTTTGTATATATGTTTTGTTTACTCGAGGAGAGGATGGTTAGCATGTTGGAATTTCACTCCATGGTATGAATAGACAAGGTTCAAATGAGGAGACAAATACTATAATTTAACGGTAATATTATGCATATAGATTACAAATAAGGGAAGATACAAATGTGTGCCTTCTACGTGGTGGTCGACTTTTGTAACAATACATTGTTGATACTCATAGCAGCATGGAAGAATCAAGATTAGTATGGATACATAATAGCCAGAAAGCATGTGTGCTAAAGTATACTAAGGGCTTGCATATATAATTAATATAAGCGATGCTATCAATAGAGTCTCCGTGGCAGTGATAGATGCAAGATAGTTCTACCATCTATATATATACTAGGGGCCTTGATATATGCACCAATTGTATCAAGATTAAAAAGTTATTTTGTTAGGAAGATGAAAAAACCTAACCTCTTTATTACCTTTACTTAAAATCCTAAGTGGGATGAAATAAGCAAAGCTTTACTGCTAGGTCAGGTTGTCCAAGATCGACCTGACTTGATTGCACGAGTTTTCTATGAGAAGCATAAGGATATGATGCACTTGTTGGTGAAAAAAGAATTATTTGGAAGGGTAGTGGGATTTGTTTTTGTTATTGAATTTTAAAAAGAGACTTTCTACATGCACATATACTATTGATATTGGAAAGTGGACGTAAACCTACTGAGATTGCTCACTATGATAAGTTTGTATGTGTTGAACTTCCAGATAAGGCGATGTTTCCTAAGTTGCACAACATAATTAGTCATTGTAATGTACATGGACCATGTGGGAAACTAAATATGCTCTCTCCTTATATGGTAAATGGAAGTTGCAAACATCATTATTCTCGAAAGTTTTCTGAGACTACTATTGATGACAATGGGTATCCAACTTACATGCGGCAAGATGAAAGTAGTTTCATACAAGTAAAAGATCATGAGGTGGATAGTCAATGTGGGTTGTTCCATATAACCCTTTTGTCTCTATGAGGTACAAAGTCTATATTAACATAGAAGTATGCTCTACCATTATCGTAATGAAAATATTCATATAAGTATATATACAAAGGACATGATAGATCTACTATAGAGTCGCAAGATACACATGGGGTTATTGATGAGGTTAGTCAATATCTGGATGCACGGTATGTGTCTACGTCAGAGGCAAGTTGACACTTATTGATGAGGTTAGTCAATATCCTGTGTCTATGTTAGAGAGGCAAGTTGGCATTTATACCAATATGATTTACATAATGAAAACCATATATACAAAGGTTGTCTATTCATTTTTGGATGCAAAATTATGTTATATTCAATGACTAATGATTTGTGTGATGTAATAGTCCTCGTGATAGAAGCTAAATAACTACTCTCACTGAATGGTTCAGAGCTGGTCAATTGCATGTAGATTCAAATAGCGTGCTATCTAACTTTTTGATCATGGACTAAAATAAAAAAGGAAATATGATTGGACATATATGTATAATGTTAACCCGAGTGTGCATGTGAGCAATATTATCTATACATGTTACTTATAGTGTGTAAAGGCTGCATATCTTTTGAGGATGTACGAACAGTGAAATGGACATTTGTATTGTTGTTTTAAGATTTCATGTGAAGCCAGAGGAATGCTCGAGTGGTATATATGTCTTCAAGAATCTGCATTTCAAAAAACCAGATTCTAATTGCATCAACTTTTTATCATTATTCTGCTTTTTTGTGAGCCTATATCTCTTGGACGGGCTTGGCACAAATTCTCTACCGAACTTCGAAATATTTTTTTCATGGCTTTGAGAGAAGGTGTGCTGAGATTGGTGTTTGTCATTCTACAGCTAAGAATCAATCTCTCTATTACACATGCAAGACCTCTTACAATAATATGAAAAACATCTACATGATCTTGAAGAGCTGTCTCTTCCTGATAGATCAACTCTTGCTACTGAAAACAATGGTTTGTTGATGGAAAGAGATGATGTTTGATTCTGTTCTCAACAGGATGATTTGGCTCTTTCCAAAAAAGGAGTCTTAATAGTCGTCAATCAAGAGCATTTCATACCATCTTTGAGGCTGTTTATTTGAACAATCGCAATGTTTTTTGCCATTGTTTTTTTTCCTTGATAGACCAAGTGGATTAGGCAAAATATATATTTATAATGCCTTTCTATCTTGATTACGTGGATAGAATCAAGTTGCTTTCGTAGAAGTATTCTCTACCATTATCGTAATGAAAATATTCATATAAGTATGTATACAAAGGACATGATAGATCTACTATATAGTCGCAAGATACACATGGGGTTATTGATGAGGTTAGTCAATATCTGGATGCACAGTATGTGTCTACGTCAGAGGCAAGTTTACACTTATTGATGAGGTTAGTCAATATGCGGATGCGTGGTATGTGTCTATGTAAGAGAGGCAAGTTGGCGTTTATACCAATATGATTTACATAATGAAAACCATATATACAAAGGTTGTCTATTCATTTTTTGATGCAAAATTATGTTATATTTAATGATTAATGATTTGTATCATGTAATAGTCCTCGTGATAGAAACTAAATAACTACTCTCACTGAATGGTTCAGAGCTGGTCAATTGCACGCAGATTCAAATAGCGTGCTATCTAACTTTTTGATCATGGACTAAAATAAAAAAGCCAATTTGATTGGACATATATGTATAATGTTAGCCCGAGTGTGCATGTGAGCAATATTATCTATACATGTTACTTATAGTGTGTAAAGGCTGCATATCTTTTGAGGATGTACAAACAGTGAATGGACATTTGTATTGTTGTTTTAAGATTTCATGTGAAGCCAGAGGAATGCTGGACAGATACGAGTGGTATATATGTCTTCAAGAAGCTGCATTTCAAAAAACCAGATTCTAATTGCATCAACTTTTTGTCATTATTCTACTTTTTTGTGAGCCTATATCTCTTGGACAGGTTTGGCACAAATTCTCTACCGAATTCCAAATATTTCTTTCATGGCTTGGAGAGAAGGTGTGCTGAGATTGGTGTTTGTTATTCTACAACTAAGAATCAATCTCTCTATTACACATGCAAGACCTCTTACAATAATATAAAAAACGTCTACATGATTTTGAAGGGCTGTCTCTTCCCGATAGATCAACTCTTGCTACTGAAAACAATGGTTTGTTGATGGAAAGAGATGATGTTTGATTCTGTTCTCAACAGGATGATTTGGCTCTTTCCAAAAAAGGAGTCTTAATAGTTGTCAATCAAGAGCATTTCATACCATCTTTGCAGCTGTTTATTTGAACAATGGCAGTGTTTTTTGCCATTATTTTTTTTTCCTTGACAGAGCAAGTGGATTAGGCAAAATATATCTTTATAATGCCTTTCTATCTTGATTATGTGGATAGAATCAAGTTGCTTTCGCATGTGCATCTTCTAGAGTAGCTGCATTGTTACTTTTAAATGGATGTACTGCACACGTACGTTTCAAAATCCCATTGGTTTTCAATGCTTTTTAGCGTGCATGGTCTCTAAATATGTAAAAGTACTCTAAATATGACCTCCTATCACCTAAATTCGAATTTCTATTTTTGGAGATATCTCTTAGTAGAACTATTATTGTCTTCTTATTTCTTTTAGGATTTTATGGAGCTAATATTTTTACTCTTATCATTTTCCTAATGTTTCTAGCCTTATTGTCTCAGCCTTCTCTAAGTGCGCTCTCTTTCCTTCTTGAAATCTATATTAAAAGAGACACATAAATGGCTTGGGAGGGACCTTACAAGAGAAAATGAAGGACTCTGATGATGCTCAAAGGAGGCCCTTGAAATTAAAAGGGTATTTTGTGTTCTTGAGGATTTCCAAATCTAGATATGGCTTACTAAAGGGAAATACCAACACCAAGCTTGCTCATCACTTCTATAAGCATTATAAAGTGTTTAGAAGGGTTAGGATGCCACCATTCAAGGATATGCATGGTTATATTAATGTGAACTTGCCTGTGGTGGTTTTCAAGCAAATGGATTCAATCCTATTGCAAAGAAGGAGGTGGAGAGAATGCAACCTCTCCTCCAAAGAGGCTATGTATATACGGTTATAAGGTAAACTTGCCCGTGGCGGTTTTCAAGCAAGATGGAGTCAATCCTAGTGAAAAGAAAGAGGTTGAGAGAATGAAACCTCTCCTCCAAATGCAAGGACAATCCTCCTCCTACATTGGTTGATCTGTTACTTGGTGATGATAATGCAAGTAAGGAACACAGAAAGAATATATGCTCTTATAAAAACAATGCCTTAGCATTCGTGTTTCACTGGGTACTCACTTGGATAATCAAATCACTAGGGGGAGGTATGTATTTGATTTTCAAATCCATGGTATTACATATCATCATGTTGGCTCTGTAATACCTAATAGAATATGAGATGCAGCTCACTTGGATAATCAAATCACTAGGGGGAGGTATGTATTTGATTTTCAAATCCATGGTATTACATATCATCATGTTGGCTCTGTAATACCTAATAGAATATGAGATGCAGCTCCTCAAATTTTCCAATTATATATATATATATATATATATATATATATATATATATATGATACGGAGCATGAATTAGAGAATAGACTTCATGGGATGCTTTTTGTAAATCATAACATGCTTGAAAGCTTACAAATAATGATGTATAAACATAATCCATATGCATGTGCATTTCATACAATAAGAGAAATGTTACAGTCCAGTCCACATGTAGATTTGAGAATGGTCACTGAAGTTGGATCAATATTAAGGAAATAATTGGTTCCTACGGGTAGTAAGATAGCTGCTATCATACTAGGTCAAGGGGATGCTCTTCATGTAGGTCATAGAGATATTCAAATAATGTCTCGCACAAATACTATAAAAAAATATATTCTGTTTACTCGAGGAGAGGATGGTTAGCATGTTAGAATTTCACTCCATGGTAGGAATAGACAAGGTTCAAATGAGGAGACAAATACTATAATTCAACGGTAATATTATGCATATAGATTACAAATAAGGAGGGAAGATACAAATGTGTGCCTTCTACGTGGTGGTCGACTTTTGTAACAGTACATTGTTGATACTCATAGCAGCATGGAAGAATCAAGATTAGTATGGATACATAATAGCCAAAAAGCATTGTGTGCTAAAGTATACTAAGGGCTTGCATATATGATTAATATAAGCGATGCTGTCAATAGAGTCTCCGTGGCAGCAGTGATAGATGCAAGATAGTTCTACCATCTATATATATACTAGGGGCCTTGATATATGCACCAATTGTATCAAGATTAGAAGGTTATTCTGTCAGGAAGATGGAAAAACCTAACCTCTTTATTACCTTTACTTAAAATCCTAAGTGGGATGAAATAAGCAAAGCTTTACTGCCAGGTAAGGTTGTCCAAGATCGACCTGACTTGATTGCACGAGTTTTCTATAAGAAGCATAAGGATATGATGCACTTGTTGGTGAAAAAAGAATTATTTGGAACGGTAGTGGGATTTGTTTTTGTTATTGAATTTTAAAAAGAGACTTTCTACATGCACATATACTATTGATATTGGAAAGTGGACGTAAACCTACTGAGATTGCTCACTATGATAAGTTTGTATGTGTTGAACTTCCAGATAAGGCGATGTTTCCTAAGTCGCACAACATAATTAGTCATTGTAATGTACATGGACCATGTGGGAAACTAAATATGCTCTCTCCTTATATGGTAAATGGAAGTTGCAAACATCGTTATTCTCGAAAGTTTTCTGAGACTACTATTGATGACAATGGGTATCCAACTTACATGCGGCAAGATGAAAGTAGTTTCATACAAGTAAAGGGTCATGAGGTGGATAGTCAATGTGGGTTGTTCCATATAACCCTTTTCTCTCTATGAGGTACAAAGTCTATAGTAACATAGAAGTATGCTCTACCATTATCGTACTGAAAATATTCATATAAGTATATATACGAAGGACATGATAGATCTACTATAGAGTCGCAAGATACACATGGGTTTATTGACGAGGTTAGTCAATATCTAGATGCACGGTATGTGTCTATGTCAGAGGCAAGTTGACACTTATTGATGAGGTTAGTCAATATCCGGATGCATGGTATGTGTCTATGTCAGAGAGGCAAGTTGGCGTTTATACCAATATGATTTACATAATGAAAACCATATATACAAAGGTTGTCTAATGACTAATGATTTGTGTGATGTAATATATATATATATATATATATATACATAAATAATTGGAAAAATTGAGGAGCCGCATCTCATATTCTATTAGGTATTACAGAGCCAACATGATGATATGTAATACCATGGATTCGAAAATTAAATACATACCTCCCCTAGTGATTTGATTATCCAAGTGAGTACCCAGTGAAACGAATGCTAAGGCGTTGTTTTTATAAGAGCATTTATTCTTTCTGTGTTCCTTACTTGCATTATCATCACCAAGTAACAGATTAACCAATGTAGAAGGAGGATTGTCCTTGCATTTGGAGGAGATGTTTCATTCTCTCAACCTCTTTCTTTTCACTAGGATTGACTCCATCTTGCTTGAAAACCGCCACGAGCAAGTTTACCTTATAACCGTATATACATAGCCTCTTTGGAGGAGAGGTTGCATTCTCTCCACCTCCTTCTTTGCAATAGGATTGACTCCATTTGCTTGAAAACCACCATGGGCAAGTTCACATTATTATAACCATGCATATCCTCAATGTAAGATTCCTCCCCAGCCTTCGAGGTATACAGGAGTAAGAATCTCCCTTTCTGATATTATAATTATTCCCTCTCTAAAATAAAAGAAAGTTTCTGTTTAAAAAAAGGAAGACCCTTTCCCTAGAATACTCTCAGGAGTCCCACCTGTTTTAAGGATTTAGAACAATGAGTTCAGAAGTGAAAATCGGTGTTTTGGATACCAAGGTTTTGGTTTTCATTCGAGTACGGCCCAAAAGAAGTTCTTTATCTCTTGGGGAGTATAAGAAGTTATCCCCCAGATATTGTGATCCTTATATCTGAATTCAATGAAAGTAGGTGACTTAGCCTACAAGTTTCTTTTATCTCCTCATCTCAAAATTCTTAATGCCTTCTATAGAAAAATGTGTCAAACACAAATCATGGAAAGACGGTAAAACTTCAGTGGCAAGTTACCGTTGGCTTCTAGGTTACGCTAGCTCCTTCCTTTATATAAGTCGTAACTTTTACTTGTCGCTCACAGTAATCTTACTCCCATCAATCTCCTTTCTTTCTTAATCTCCTTCATGGCTTGGCAACAGGAATTAGTTTTATCCCTGATGATTTCTCACCTTCAAGACGCAAGAGAGTCTGTGAAGAAAGACTTTATAGAACAGTATGAGCGCTCACTTTTTCCTCACCTAGGAACTTCTGTAGCGCAGACCAAATGGCGGACCTATCAAAACATAACTAGGGTAACACCCTGGGGTCAGCAGCACTTTCGTAACAACGTCCGCTTGGCCATGGTTATCGAAGCCTTGGGTTTGGGTCCCCGATACTACTGCGTCATGAGATCAAGGCATCTTGGGTTTTCTGAGCGGGTCTTCTTACTGGCGTGTTTTCTTCCTCATGAGAAGATATGCCTTTACCCCGTTTTTGGCTTGCCTCTCAGAGGTCCTTTTGTTAGATCACCTCATACCACTGAGATAGGTGCGGCAATAACCAGCAGAATCATTCCCATAGATGAGTTACCCTATACTTGTGCAGCTTGTGAGGACTGCTTTTGTGACCATATGATGGATGGGCTTATGGAAGTGTAAAGAGTTCTTCTATCTTTACTGTATAAGTCCCGTGAATGAATAAAGTTTAAATCTTGTTCTTATTTTGAATCTTGCTCTCTTTAAGACTTTTCTTGGTGGTTAATCTTGATTAAAAATTTTCTCTAAGTCTCATATTCGTGCATCTTGCGAAATTATCCCAAGTTGCGAGATGAGGACATCTCGCGTTTTTTAAGTGGGGTAGAATGTAAGATTCCTCCCCCAACCCCCTTTTTGATGTCTAGTATCTTCCCCCGTAATCAATCCCTCTTCAGAAATATAAAGACCTTGTTTCTAACTGTTTTAACTTAGAGAGAGAAAATATTCTAGAGAGAGAATATTCAGATTATGAATATTTTTGGATAGAAAAATAACTCATCTTATTAAAATAAGTTCCCCTGAAACAGAAATTCAAAAAGAATTTTCCAATGTGCAATTGGAATTAATTGGAAATAGGTATAAAGAACCTTAGTCTAAGGGCCTAGATTTTCAGAAATCTTTAGACTATGGTCCAATTAAGGTTTCTATGGGCCAATAGCATCAATCCATGTGTAGGGAGGAGATAAAAAAGAAGATACCCAAAAATGAGTAAATGCTCACATAAGATGAAGAGTTGAAAATGTACAAGGTTTATTAGTAAATAAACTCATATGTAAGGTCCTAGATAATTAAAAGAATTTTATTATGCATGGAGATGTGGATGTTGCATGTAGATGTAGATGTATGGATGTGAGTGTGAATGTGGAGGTGGATGTATGCATGGGATGTGGATGTATGTATGTAGAAATAGATGTGTAGATGAGGATGTAAATGGAGATGTGGATGGATGCATGTAGATGTAGAGGTATAGATGTAGATGTGAATGGAGATGTGGATGTATACATGTAGATGTATAGATGTAGATGTGGAGGTGGAGGTGGATGGATGCATGTAGATGTAGATGTATAGATGTAGATGGGAATGGAGATATGGATGTATGCATGTAGATGTAGTTGTGAATGGAGATGTATATGTATACATGTAGATGTAGATGTATAGATGTAGATGTGGATGTGGATGGGGATGTATGCATGTAGATGTAGGTGTATAGACGTAGATGTGGATGTAGAGGTGGATGTATGCATGTAGATGTAGATGTATAGATGTGGATGTGAATGTGGAGTGGACGTATGCATGTAGATGTAGATGTATAGATGTGGATGTGAATGTGGAGTGGACGTATGCATGTAGATGTAGATGTATGGAGGTGAATGTGAATGTGGATGTGGATGTATGCATAGGGATGTAGATGTATGCATGTAGATGTGAATGTACGCATATAGTTGTGGATGTATGGATGTGAATATACGATTGTGATGTGAGGGAATCTGAAGTGATGAGATGGAAATGAGGTGATGGGATGAGTATACATATAAATGGAATATGGAATAAGTAATGCAGATTGAGGAGGGATAATGTGGAAAAATGAAAGTTAAAATAGAAATTGTATTGTAAACTGTTTGTAAATGCTGTTTGAAAATGCTGTTTGTAAATGATTGTTTTATGTCAAGAATGCTGGGGGGAGCATTTTGACCGTCTTGTGATTAAGGTCGTGATGAGAAAGTTGCAACTGCTGACGGGGAGTCAATGAAGGACGTCTCGCGTAGCAAGGTCGGCCGAGGTCTTGACCAGCCTCGGTGCGATTAAAATGGTGAGCTTCCAGTACGGTGGATGAGGGGCCAAGGAAGCGGCCTATGCGTGAAGCGCTAGGTTACCTGCGAAGGATCCTAGAGGGTGCTGACCATACGGTGCTCGGGCTCTGGGTCGCCTAGGATACCCACGCGTGCGTCGAGGAAGATATTGGAACAGAGTTGGAGTTGTTTTCTGAAATCGAGCATGGATCTGGTTGATTGACCTTGCTGGTCTTCAATGGATGAGTCCATGGCTCCTTATATGGATCTGTTGGTTGATCTTGCTGATCTTCAACGAGAGTCCATCTTGTTAAGTGATTATATTGCCAAGTATTATGGGCTAGGAACTATCGAAACGGCTCCTGAGCTTTCTAGTTGCCAATGATGCCATAGATACTCTGATGAAGGAATGATGGGAAATTAAGAATCAATTGGATAAATTGGAAGATGGTGATCAATGATACTATGGTTTTATTAAAGGATTGTTTTAAACTGGTTGAATCTGGTTGAAAAAGGCAATTTCATATTGGGTGTGTGAGTGGTGTGACTAGTTTTATTTTGCATGAACATCCGGCTAGGGGGCCTTGGAACTCTTTTCCTTGGGGAAAAGAGTTCCAAGGCCCCCTAGCCGGATGTTCATGCAAAATAAAACTAGTCACACCACTCACACACCCAATATGAAATTGCCTTTTTCAACCAGATTCAACCAGTTTAAAACAATCCTTTAATAAAACCATAGTATCATTGATCACCATCTTCCAATTTATCCAATTGATTCTTAATTTCCCATCATTCCTTCATCAGAGTATCTATGGCATCATTGGCAACTAGAACGCTCAGGAGCCGTTTCGATAGTTCCTAGCCCATAATACTTGGCAATATAATCACTTAACAAGATGGACTCTCGTTGAAGATCAGCAAGATCAACCAACAGATCCATATAAGGAGCCATGGACTCATCCATTGAAGACCAGCAAGGTCAATCAACCAGATCCATGCTCGATTTCAGAAAACAACTCCAACTCTGTTCCAATATCTTCTCGACGCACGCGTGGGTATCCTAGGCGACCCAGAGCCCGAGCACCGTATGGTCAGCACCCTCTAGGATCCTTCGCAGGTAGCCTAGCGCTTCACGCATAGGCCGCTTCCTTGGCCCCTCATCCACCGTACCGGAAGCTCACCATTTTAATCGCACCGAGGCTGGTCAAGACCTCGGCCGACCTTGCTACGCGAGACGTCCTTCATTGACTCCCCGTCAGCAGTTGCAACTTTCTCATCACGACCTTAATCACAAGACGGTCAAAATGCTCCCCCCAGCATTCTTGACATAAAACAATCATTTACAGACAGCATTTACAAACAGCATTTACAAACAGTTTACAATACAATTTCTATTTTAACTTTCATTTTTCCACATTATCCCTCCTCAATCTACATTACTTATTCCATATTCCATTTATATGTATACTCATCCCATCACATCATTTCCATCTCATCACTTCAGATTCCCTCACATCACAATCGTATATTCACATCCATACATCCACAACTATATGCGTACATTCACATCTACATGCATACATCTACATCCCTATGCATACATCCACATCCACATTCACATTCACCTCCATACATCTACATCTACATGCATACATCCACTCCACATTCACATCCACATCTATACATCTACATCTACATGCATACATCCACCTCTACATCCACATCTACGTTTATACACCTACATCTACATGCATACATCCCCATCCACATCCACATCTACATCTATACATCTACATCTACATGTATACATATACATCTCCATTCACAACTACATCTACATGCATACATCCATATCTCCATTTCCATCTACATCTATACATCTACATCTACATGCATCCATCCACCTCCACATCCACATCTACATCTATACATCTACATCTACATGTATACATCCACATCTCCATTCACATCTATATCTATACCTCTACATCTACATGCATCCATCCACATCTCCATTTACATCCTCATCTATACATCTATTTCTACATGCATACATCCACATCCCATGCATACATCCACCTCCACATTCACACTCACATCCATACATCTACATCTACATGCAACATCCACATCTCCATGCATAATAAAATTCTTTTAATTAATCTAGGATGATAGTTCCTAGAATATGGTAGGAATTCCTCTTTTTATGCTTTGAATGAATTTATTTTATGCGTAATTTCTATAAAAATTTTGCCATAGCTCCGCTACTATGACTGATAAATCTCAATTTTTTTCTAAGGGATAAAGCTCATTATTAAAGAAATAATTAGAATGGTCTCTAATTGGATCATCAATCCATAATGGTCTCTAATTGGATCATTAAGAAAACAATTAGAATGGTCTCTAATTGGGTCATCAATCCATAATGGATTGAATCATCAATGTGCATAAACTAAAAGCATAGCAAAAAGCCATTAATTTTGCTTCAAGCATAGCTTAATCTTGGATTAAGGAAAAGCTTTATGGAAAGCTTCATTTGGATTGAGAATGGGTCATGAGTATGACCATTTCTTGAGAGAGAGAGAGAGAAATTACATAAAAACCATTTGAATTTAAACATAAA
Source organism: Cibotium barometz (assembly GCF_041138505.1). Taxonomy (NCBI): domain Eukaryota; kingdom Viridiplantae; phylum Streptophyta; class Polypodiopsida; order Cyatheales; family Cibotiaceae; genus Cibotium; species Cibotium barometz. Next base: position 1,611,783 of record NC_141082.1, on the reverse strand, counting down.
TGGAAATTAACTTCTATAGCATTTATTAAATTATGTAACTCTTCCCTACTATTCACCAATTAACTTCAATAGCATTTAAAAAACCGTACCAATTAAACTTCTCAAGCTTGAGAGGGGTTGAGAAGAGAGAATCATTGAGAATTTATAGAAAGATCAAAATTCAATATACTTACCTTATGATTTGCTTGATTCTTTATTCACGGTAGAGGCCCCCAACCAATCAATTGGTTTAGTATGTTGATGGAGCCACCAATGGGGATTGAAGAAAGAGAGAAGTGTCAAAAACTAGTGAATTATTAAAGAATTCACAGTTCTTGGCTTAGGTGGAGTAGAGTAACAAGGCATAAGACTCTATATGCTTTGGCTTAGGTGGAGTAGAGTAACAAGGCATAAGACTCTATATGCTTTGGCTTAGGTGGAGTAGAGTAACAAGGCATAAGACTCTATATTTTTTTCAACAAGGGGAGGCTTCTATTTATAGGAAAATTTGAGCTCCTAACCAAACAAACTGATTCTAGAATTTTCTAAGTCAGTTTGGTCACTTTTTGACCATTTTTAGGTCAGTTAAGCTAACTTTCTGGAACTAGACTTGAATGAGGAGAGAGGAGAGATGAAATATCTCAATTTTTATGAGTTTAAAACTCATTCAAGCATGTGAAATATGCACCTCCTTTAAAGAATTCCCCTTCCTTACATATGTGTCAAAATTGTATTGCTCATAGTTTTTTACTAAGAAACCTTGTACATTTTCAACTCTTCATCTTATGTGAAATATGCACCTCCTTTAAAGAACTCCTCTTCCTTACATATGTGTCATAGTTTTTTTACTAATAAGCCTTGTACATTTTCAACTCTTCATCTTATGTGAAATATGCACCTCCTTTAAAGAACTCCCCTTCCTTACATATGTGTTTATTTACTAATAAACCTTGTACATTTTCAACTCTTCATCTTATGTGAAATATGCACCTCCTTTAAAGAACTCCTCTTCCTTACATATGAGTTTATTTACTAATAAACCTTGTACATTTTCAACTCTTCATCTTATGTGAGCATTTACTCATTTTTGGGTATCTTCTTTTACAATTTGGATTTATCTCCTCCCTACACATGGATTGATGCTATTGGCCCATAGAAACCTTAATTGGACCATAGTCTAAAGATTTCTGAAAATCTAGGCCCTTAGACTAAGGTTCTTTATACCTATTTCCAATTAATTCCAATTGCACATTGGAAAATTCTTTTTGAATTTCTGTTTCAGGGGAACTTATTTTAATAAGATGAGTTATTTTTCTATCCAAAAATATTCATAATCTAAATATTCTCTCTCTAGAATATTTTCTCTCTCTAAGTTAAAACAGTTAGAAACAAGGTCTTTATATTTCTGAAGAGGGATTGATTACGGGGGAAGATACTAGACATCAAAAAGGGGGTTGGGGGAGGAATCTTACACTCAAATGGTGGCATCCTATCCCTTCTAAACACTTTATAATGCTTATAGAAGTGATGAGCAAGCTTGGTGTTGGTATTTCCCTTTAGTGAGCCATATCTAGACTTGGGAATCCTCAAGAACACAAAATACCCTTTTAATTTCAAAGGCCTCCTTTGAGCATCATCAGAGTCCTTCATTTTCTCTTATAAGGTCCCTCCCAAGCCATTTATGTGTCTCTTTTAATATAGATTTCAAGAAGGAAAGAGAGCGCACTTAGAGAAGGTTGAGACAATAAGGCTAGAAACATTAGGAAAATGATAAGAGTAAAAATATTACCTCCATAATATCCTAAAAGAAATAAGAAGACAAGAATAGTTCTATTAAGAGATAAGTATCTCCAAAAATAGAAATTCGAATTTAGGTGATAGGAGGTCATATTTAGAGTACTTTTACATAGTTAGAGACCATGCACGCTAAAAAGCATTGAAAACCAATGGGATTTTGAAACTTAAGTGTGCAGTACATCCATTTAAAAGTAACAATGCAGCTATTCTAGAAGATGCACTTGCAAAAGCAACTTGATTCTATCCATGTAATCAAGATAGAAAGGCATTATAAATATATATTTTGCCTAATCCACTTGCTCTATCAAGGAAGGAAAAAAACAATGGCAAAAAACACTACCATTGTTCAAATAAATAGCCTCAAAGATGGTATGAAATGCTCTTGATTGACAACTATTAAGACTCCTTTTTTGGAAAGAGCCAAATCATACTGTTGAGAACAGAATCAAACATCATCTCTTTCCATCAACAAACCATTCTTTTCAATAGCAAGAGTTGATCTATCAGGAAGAGACAGCCCTTCAAAATCATGTAGACGTTTCTCATATTATTGTAAGAGGTCTTGCATGTGTAATAGAGATTGATTCTTAGCTATAGAATGATAAACACCAATGTCATCACACCTTCTCTCCAAGCCATGAAAAAAATATTTGGAAGTTCAGTAGAGAATTTGTGCCAAATCTGTCCAAGAGATATAGGCTCACAAAAAAGCAAAATAATGATAAAAAGTTGATGCAATTAGAATCTGGTTTTTTGAAATGCAACTTCTTGAAGACATATATACCACTCGTATCTCTCCAACATTCCTCTGGCTTCACATGAAATCTTAAAACAACAATACAAATGTCCATTCACTGTTTGTACATCCTCAAAAGATATGCAGCCTTTACACACTATAACTAACATGTATAGATAATATTGCTCACATGCACATTCGGGCTAACATTATACATATGTCCAATCATATTTCCTTTTTTATTTTAGTCCATGATCAAAAAGTTAGATAGCACGCTATTTGAATCTGCACGCAATTGACTAGCTCTGAACCATTCAGTGAGAGTAGTTATTTAGTTTCTATCACGAGGACTATTACATCACACAAATCATTAGTCATTGAATATAACATAATTTTGCATCGAAAAATGAATAGACAACCTTTGTATATATGGTTTTCATTATGTAAATCATATTGGTATAAATGCCAACTTGCCTCTGACATAGACACATACCACGCATCCGGATATTGACTAACCTCATCAATAAGTGTCAACTTGCCTCTGACCTAGACACATACTGTGCATCTAGATATTGACTAACCTCATCAATAACCCCATGTGTATCTTGCGACTCTATAGTAGATCTATCATGTCCTTTGTATACATACTTATATGAATATTTTCATTACGATAATGGTTTCTATGTTAATATAGACTTTGTACCTCATAGAGAGAAAAGGGTTATATGGAAAAACCCACATTGACTATCCACCTCATGATCCTTTACTTGTATGAAACTACTTTCGTCTTGTTGCATTTAAGTTGGATACTCATTGTCATCAATAGTAGTCTCAGAAAACTTTCGAGAATAACGATGTTTGCAACTTCCATTTACCATATAAGGAGAGAGCATATTTAGTTTCCCACATGGTCCATGTACATTACAATGACTAATTATGTTGTGCAACTTAGAAAACATCGCCTTATCTGGAAGTTCAACACATACAAACTTATCATAGTGAGCAATCTCAGTAGGTTTACGTCCACTTTCCAATATCAATAGTATATGTGCATGTAGAAAGTCTCTTTTTAAAATTCAATAACAAAAACAAATCCTACTACCCTTCCAAATAAATATTTTTTCACCAACAAGTGCATCATATCCTTATGCTTCTCATAGAAAACTCGTGCAATCAAGTTAGGTTGATCTTGGACAACCTGACCTGGCAATAAAGCTTTGCTTATTTCATCCCACTTAGGATTTTAAGTAAAGGTAATAAAGAGGTTAGGTTTTTCCATCTTCCTAACAAAATAACCTTTTAATCTTGATACAATTGGTGCATATATCAAGGCCCCTAGTATATATATAGATGGTAGAACTATCTTGCATCTGCCCTTGCTACGGAGACTCTAATGACAGCATGGCTTATATTAATCATATATGCGAGCCCTTAGTATACTTTAGCACACAATGCTTTCTGGCTATTATGTATCCATACTAATCTTGATTCTTCCATGCTTCTATGAGTATCAACAATGTATTGTTACAAAAGTCGACCACCACGTAGAAGACACACATTTGTATCTTCCCTTATTTGTAATCTATATGCATCATATTACCGTTGAATTATAGTATTTGTCTCCTCATTTGAACCTTGTCTATTCCTACCATGGAGTGAAATTCTAACATGCTTACCATCCTCTCCTCGAGTAAACAGAACATATTTTTTTATAGTATTTGTGCGAGACATTATTTGAATATCTCTATGACCTACATGAAGAGCATCCCCTTGACCTAGTATGATAGCAGCTATCTTACTACCCGTAGGAACCAATTATTTCCTTAATATTGATCCAACTTCAATGACCATTCTGAAATCTACATGTGGACTGGACTGTAACATTTCTCTTATTGTATGAAATGCACATGCATATGGATTGTTTTTATACATCATTATTTGTAAGCTTTCAAGCATGTTATGATTTACAAAAAGCATCCCATGAAAAGTCTATTCTCTAATTCATGCCCCGTATCATATATATATATATATATATATATATATATATATATATATATAATTAGAAAAATTTAGGAGCCGCATCTTATATTCTATTAGGTATTACAGAGCCAACATGATGATATGTAATACCATGGATTCGAAAATTAAATACATACCTCCCCCTAGTGATTTGATTATCCAAGTGAGTACCCAGTGAAACGAATGCTAAGGCATTGTTTTTATAAGAGCATATATTCTTTCTGTGTTCCTTACTTGCATTATCATCACCTTGCCAAGTAACAGATCAACCAATGTAGAAGGAGGATTGTCCTTGCATTTGGAGGAGAGGTTTCATTCTCTCAACCTCTTTCTTTTCACTAGGATTGACTCCATCTTGCTTGAAAACCGCCACGGGCAAGTTTACCTTATAACCGTATATACATAGCCTCTTTGGAGGAGAGGTTGCATTCTCTCCACCTCCTTCTTTGCAATAGGATTGACTCCATTTGCTTCAAAACCACCACGGGCAAGTTCACATTGTTATAACCATGCATATCCTTAAATGGTGGCATCCTATCTCTTCTAAACACTTTATAATGCTTATAGAAGTGATGAGCAAGCTTGGTGTTGGTATTTTCCTTTAGTAAGCCATATCTAGACTTGGGAATCCTCAAGAACACAAAATACCCTTTTAATTTCAAGGGCCTCCTTTGAACATCATCATAGTCCTTCATTTTCTCTTGTAAGGTCCCTCCCAAGCCATTTATGTGTCTCTTTTAATATAGATTTCAAGAAGGAAAGAGAGCGCACTTAGAGAAGGCTGAGACAATAAGGCTAGACACATTAGGAAAATGATAAGAGTAAAAATATTAGCTCCATAAAATCCTAAAAGAAATAAGAAGACAAGAATAGTTCTATTAAGAGATAAGTATCTCCAAAAATAGAAATTGGAATTTAGGTGATAGGAGGTCATATTTAGAGTACTTTTACATATTTAGAGACCATGCACGCTAAAAAGCATTGAAAACCAATGGGATTTTGAAACTTAAGTGTGCAGTACATCTATTTAAAAGTAACAATCAGCTATTCTAGAAGATGCACATGTGAAAGCAACTTGATTCTATCCATGTAATCAAGATAGAAAGGCATTATAAATATATATTTTGCCTAATCCACTTGGTCTAACAAGGAAAAAAAACAATGGCAAAAAACACTGCCATTGTTCAAATAAACAGCCTCAAAGATGGTATGAAATGCTCTTGATTGACAACTATTAAGACTCCTTTTTTGGAAAGAGCCAAATCATCCTGTTGAGAACAGAATCAAACATCATCTCTTTCCATCAACAAACCATTGTTTTCAGTAGCAAGAGTTGATCTATCGGGAAGAGACAGCCCTTCAAAATCATGTAGACATTTTTCATATTATTGTAAGAGGTCTTGCATGTGTAATAGAGATTGATTCTTAGCTATAGAATGACAAACACCAATGTCATCACACCTTCTCTCCAAGCCATGAAAAAAATATTTGGAAGTTCGGTAGAGAATTTGTGCCAAACCTGTCCAAGAGATATAGGCTCACAAAAAAGCAGAATAATGACAAAAAGTTGATGCAATTAGAATCTGGTTTTTTGAAATGTAGCTTCTTGAAGACATATATACCACTCGTATCTCTCCAGCATTCCTCTGGCTTCACATGAAATCTTAAAACAACAATACAAATATCCATTCACTGTTTGTACATCCTCAAAAGATATGCAGCCTTTACACACCAAAAGTAGCATGTATAGATAATATTGCTCACATGCACACTCGGGCTAACGTTATACATATGTCCAATCATATTTCCTTTTTTATTTTAGTCCATGATCAAAAAGTTAGATAGCACGCTATTTGAATCTGCGCGCAATTGCCTAGCTCTGAACCATTCAATGAGAGTAGTTATTTAGTTTCTATCACGAGGACTATTACATCACACAAATCATTAGTCATTGAATATAACATAATTTTGCATCAAAAAATGAATAGACAACCTTTGTATATATGGTTTTCATTATGTAAATCATATTGGTATAAATGCCAACTTGCCTCTGACATAGACACATACCACGCATCCGGATATTGACTAACCTCATCAATAAGTGTCAACTTGCCTCTGACGTAGACACATACCATGCATCCAGATGTTGACTAACCTCGTCAATAACCCCATGTGTATCTTGCGACTCTATAGTAGATCTATCATGTCCTTTGTATACATACTGATATGAATATTTTCATTACCATAATGGTAGAGCATACTTCTATGTTAATGTAGACTTTGTACCTCATAGAGAGAAAAGGGTTATATGGAACAACCCACATTGACTATCCACCTCATGATCCTTTACTTGTATGAAACTACTTTCGTCTTGCCGCATGTAAGTTGGATACCCATTGTCATCAATAATAGTCTCAGAAAACTTTCGAGAATAACGATGTTTGCAACTTCCATTTACCATATAAGGAGAGAGCATATTTAGTTTCCCACATGTTCCATGTGCATTACAATGACTAATTATGTTGTGCAACTTAGGAAACATTGCCTTATCTGGAAGTTCAACATATACAAACTTATCATAGTGAGCAGTCTCAGTAGGTTTACGTCCACTTTCCAATATCAATAGTATATGTGCATGTAGAAAGTCTTTTTAAAATTCAATAACAAAAACAAATCCCACTACCCTTCCAAATAGATCTTTTTTCACCAACAAGTGCATCATATTCTTATGGTTCTCATAGAAAACTCATGCAATCAAGTCAGGTCGATCTTGGACAACCTGACCTGGCAATAAAGCTTTGCTTATTTCATCCCACTTAGGATTTTAAGTAAAGGTAATAAAGAGGCTAGGTTTTTCCATCTTCCTAACAAAATAACCTTTTAATCTTAATACAATTGGTGCATATATCAAGGCCCCTAGTGTATATATATAGATGGTAGAACTATCTTGCATCTATCTCACTGCCACGGAGACTCTATTGACAGCATGGCTTATATTAATCATATATGCAAGCCCTTAGTATACTTTAGCACACAATGCTTTCTGGCTATTATATATCCATACTAATCTTGATTCTTCCATGCTGCTATGAGTATCAACAATGTATTGTTACAAAAGTCGGCCACCACGTAGAAGGCACACATTTATATCTTTCCTTATTTGTAATCTATATGCATAATATTACCGTTGAATTATAGTATTTGTCTCCTCATTTGAACCTTGTCTATTCCTACCATGGAGTGAAATTTTAACATGCTAACCATCCTCTCCTTGAGTAAATAGAACATATTTTTTTATAGTATTTGTGCGAGACATTATTTGAATATCTCTATGACCTACATGAAGAGCATCCCCTTGACCTAGTATGATAGCAGCTATCTTACTACCCGTAGGAACCAATTATTTCCTTAATATTGATCCAACTTCAGTGACCATTCTGAAATCTACATGTGGATTGAACTGTAACATTTCTCTTATTGTATGAAATGCACATGCATATGGATTGTTTTTATACATCATTATTTGTAAGCTTTCAAGCATGTTATGATTTACAAAAAGCATCCCATGAAGTCTATTCTCTAATTCATGCCGATCCGTATCATATATATATATATATATATATATATATATATATATATATATATATATATATATATATATATATATAATTGGAAAAATATATAATTGAAAAAATTGAGGAGCCGCATCTCATATTCTATTAGGTATTACAGAGCCGACATGACGATATGTAATACCATGGATTCGAAAATTAAATACATACCTCCCTCTAGTGATTTGATTATCCAAGTGAGTACCCAGTGAAACGAATGCTAAGGCATTGTTTTTATAAGAGCATATATTCTTTCTATGTTCCTTACTTGCATTATCATCACCAAGTACAGATCAACCAATGTAGGAGGAGGATTGTCCTTGCATTTGGAGGAGAGGTTTTGTAAGATTCCTCCCCAGCCTCTCAAAATGTCCAGCATCTTCCCCTGTAATCAATCCCTCTTCAGAAATATAAAAGACTTGCTTCTAACTGTTTTAACCTAGAGAGAGAAAATATTATAGAGAGAGAATATTCAAATTTTTAATATTTTTGGATAGAAAATTATCTCATCTTATTAAAATAAGTTCCCCTGAAACAGAAATTCAAAAAGAACTTTCCAATGTGCAATTGGAATTAATTGGAAATGGGTATAAAGGACCTTAGCCTAAGGGTCTAGATTTTCAGAAATTTTTGGATTATGGTCCAATTAAGGTTCCTATGGGCCAATAGCATCAATCCATGTGTAGGGAGGAGATCAATCCAATTTGTAAAAGAAGATACCCAAAAATGAGTAAATGCTCACATAAGATGAAGAGTTGAAAATGTACAAGGTTTATTAGTAAAAAACTATGAGCAATATTAAAAATATGAGATATTTTGGGTATCCAAAAATGAGTAAATGCTCACATAAGATGAAGAGTTGAAAATTTACAAGGTTTATTAGTAAAAAACTATGAGCAATATTAAAATGATTCCATTATGACACATATGTAAGGAAGGGGAGTTCTTTAAAGGAGGTGCATATTTCACATAAGATGAAGAGTTGAAAGTGTACAAGGTTTATTAGTAAAAAAAAAAACTATGAGCAATATTAAAATGATTCCATTATGACACATATGTAAGGAAGGGGAGTTCTTTAAAGGAGGTGCATATTTCACATAAGATGAAGAGTTGAAAATGTACAAGGTTTATTAGTAAAAAAAACTATGAGCAATATTAAAATGATTCCATTATGACACATATGTAAGGAAGGGGAGTTCTTTAAAGGAGGTGCATATTTCACATGCTTGAATGAGTTTTAAACTCATAAAAATTGAGATATTTCATCTCTCCTCTCTCCTAATTCAAGTCTAGTTCCAAAAAGTTAGCTTAACTGACCTAAAAATGGTCAAAAATTGACCAAACTGATTTGGAAAATTCTAGAATCAGTTTGTTTGGTTAGGAGCTCAATTTTTCCTATAAATAGAAGCCTCCCCCTTGTTGAAAAATATATAGTGTTTATGCATCGTTACTCTACTCCACCTAAGCCAAGAACTGTGAATTCATTTAATAATTCACTAGTTTTTGGAGTTTCCCTCTTTCTTCAATCCCAATTAGTGGCTCCATCAACATACTTAACCAATTGATTGGTTGGGGGCCTCTACCGTGAACAAAGAATCAAGCAATTTGTAAGGTAAATTGTGAATATTGATCTTTTCTATAATTTCTCAATGTTTCTCTCTTCTCAACCCCTCTCAAGCTTGAGAAGCTTAATTGGTATGATTTTTTAAATGCTATTGAAGTTAATTGGTGAATAGTAGTGAAGAGTTACATAATTTAATAAATGCTATTGAAGTTAACTTTCATTTATGTTTAAATTCTAATGGTTTTTATGTAATTTCTCTCTCTCACTCAAGAAATGGTCATACTCATGACCCATTCTCAATCCAAATCAAGCTTTTCATAAAGCTTTTCCTTAACCCAAGATTAAGCTATGCTTGAGGCCAAATTAATGGCTTTTTTCTATGCTTTTAGTTTATGTATATTGATGATTCAATCCATTATGGATTAATGATCCAATTAGAGATCATTTTAATTATTTCCTTAATGATAAGCTTTATCCCTTAGAAAAATTAAGATTTATCAGTCATAGCAGCGGAGCTATGGTAAAATTTTTATAAAAATTATGCATAAAATAATTTCATTCAAAGCATAAAAAGAGGACTTCCTACCATATTCTAGGAATTATCATCCTAGATTAATTGAAAGATATTCATTGTAATCATAGAGAAATTGATTTTTATATTATGCATCATTGATTTTCATGCATAGAGGTATGCATAAAAGATTATTATTTTAACATAAAAGTGTTACTTTTATCAAATTTTAATTTTCATGCATAGAAGTATATATAAAGGATAATTTTTATATCAAAAGTGTTACTTTTATCATTTTTAATTTTCATGCATAGAAGTATGCATAAAGGAAAATTTTTTATATCAAAAGTGTTACTTTTATCATTTTTAATTTTCATGCATAGAAGTATGCATAAAGGAAAATTTTTTTATATCAAAAGTGTTACTTTTATCATTTTTAATTTTCATGCATAGAAGTATGCATAAAGGAAAATTTTTTATATCAAAAGTGTTACTTTTATCATTTTTAATTTTCATGCATAGAAGTATGCATAAAGGAAAATTTTTTATATCAAAAGTGTTACTTTTAACATTTTTAATTGTCATGCATAGAAGTATGCATAAAGGAAAATTTTTTATATCAAAAGTGTTACTTTTATCATTTTTAATTTTCATGTATAGAAGTATGCATAAAAGAAAAATTTTTATATCAAAAGTGTTACTTTTATCATATTGGATTTCATGCATATAGGTATGCATAAAAGATATTCTTTTTATACTAAAAGTGTGATTTTCCTCATAAATGGATTTTATGCATAACTTAGATGCATAAGAGAAATTCTTTTATTCTAAAAGTGTAATTTCCTACCAAATTGAATTTATGCATAAGAAGATGCATAAAAGATTGATTTTAAATTCGAAAGTGTTAGTCTCCTTAAATGGAATTTATGTATAAATAAATGTGTAGAGAAATCTTATATCAAGTATAAGAATTCTCTTTTTTTTTTTTAAAGATATGAAATGTGATAAGATGTGATACGAGGTGTATGAGATGTGATAAGAATTGATAAGATGCGTATGAAAAGTGATAGGATGTGATAAGAGGTGTATGAGATGTAAAAAGATGTGATAAGATGTGTATGAGATGTGATAAGATTTGATAAGATGCGTATGGAAAGTGATAGGATGTGATAAGAGGTGTATGAGATGTAAAAAAAGATGTGATAAGATGTGTATGAGATGTGATAGAATGTGTTAAGATGAGTTAGGATGTGTTAAGATGTATATGGGATGTGCTAGGACGAGAATGGATGTAATATGGTTGTATGAATGTGATGTGGATGTATACATGTAGATGTATATGTATGAATGTGAATGTTGATGTGGATGTGGATGTATGGATGTAGATACAGATGTGTATGTATGTATGTGGATGTGTATGTATGAATGAGGATGTGAAAATGGATGTATGTATGTAGTTGTGGATGTATGGATGTATGTATGTAGATGTGGATGTATGTATGTAGATGTGGATGTATGGATATGAATGTGAATGAAGAGGTGGATGTGGATGTATGGATGTAGATACGGATGTGGATGTATGTATGTGAATGTGGATGTATGAATGAGGATGTGAAAATGGATGTATGCATGTGAATGTGGATGTATGAATATGAATGTGGATGTGTGGATGTGGAAATGGAGGTATGGATGTATGAATGTAGATGTGGATGTATGCATGTAGATGCGTATGTATGAATGTGAAATTGGATGTATGATGTGGACGTACGAACATGGATATGTATGTAGAATAATGAATATGAAGATGTATGTGAGATAATGTAGTCTATATGAGTGAATGGATGAGAACGAGTACACACTGAATGGAATGTGGAATAAGTAATGTGGTCCGAGAGTGGATAATATGGAAAGACAAGAGTTCGTTATAGAAACTGTAGAGACTTTGAGGATTGTCATCAGTGACATAATGGTTTTATTAAAGGATTGTTTTAAAGCTAGTTAATGCTAAGAAAAAGGCAATTTCATATTGGGTGTGTAAGTGGTATGACTAGTTTTATGTTTGTATGAACTTCCGGCTAGGGGGCCTTGGAACTCTTTTCCTTGGTACCCGGGACAAAACCTAACCAAATTATTAATTGGATCCCATCACTACAGTGGTTGAGCGGTTGGCTAACCCATGGGACTGGATGGGGTTAGGCTGGACTGATGGATCCGTAAATCGAGATTTTAATTTCTATTATTACGATAGATGAAGTAAATCCCGGATAGAAATTGTTCTATGGATAGGAATCAACGGCTGTGCCTCTTGATGGGGAAAAAAGCGTTGATCCCAATGATCCAAGTGCAAGTTTCTTCCTTGAATTGACCAAGTACCGTTAAAGGTGCAGTCAGATCAGTTGATCCGTAATGATCTTGACTACGTTAGAGTAAAGAGTTATCCTGGTGGAATCGCCCATGCTTTCTGGGTAAAGGGAGTTTTTCCGATTTGGATTTTGGACAAACCGACGGATTAGTCTCTTGTCCGGATATCCGTGGGCGAGGCCCCGAGTGTGAGACCCCTACCCGCGCACGATGTACTACTTCCGCTGCTAGTACCCGAATATGTTGCGTGGTGGAGACTGGGATCTCACAGGTTTCATTCTCTCAACCTGTTTCTTTTCACTAGGATTGACTCCATTTTGCTTGAAAACTGCCATGGGCAAGTTTACCTTATAACCGTATATACATAGCCTCTTTGGAGGAGAGGTTGCATTCTCTCCACCTCCTTCTTTGCAATAGGATTGACTCCATTTGCTTGAAAACCACCACGGGCAAGTTCACATTATTATAACCATGCATATCCTCAAATGGTGGCATCCTAACCCTTCTAAACACTTTATAATGCTTATAGAAGTGATGAGCAAGCTTTGTGTTGGTATTTTCCTTTAGTGAGCCATATCTAGACTTGGGAATCCTCAAGAACACAAAATACCCTTTTAATTTCAAGGGCCTCCTTTGAGCATCATCAGCGTCCATTTTCTCTTGTAAGGTCCCTCCCAAGCCATTTATGTGTCTCTTTTAATATAGATTTCAAGAAGGAAAGAGAGCACACTTAGAGAAGGCTGAGACAATAAGGCTAGAAACATTAGGAAAATGATAAGAGTAAAAATATTAGCTCCATAAAATCCTAAAAGAAATAAGAAGACAAGAATAGTTCTATTAAGAGATAAGTATCTCCAAAAATAGAAATTGGAATTTAGGTGATAGGAGGTCATATTTAGAGTACTTTTACATATTTAGAGACCATGCACGCTAAAAAGCATTGAAAACCAATGGGATTTTGAAACTTAAGTGTGCAGTACATCCATTTAAAAGTAACAATGCAGCTATTCTAGAAGATGCACATGTGAAAGCAACTTGATTCTATCCATGTAATCAAGATAGAAAGGCATTATAAATATATATTTTGCCTAATCCACTTGGTCTACCAAGGAAAAAAAACAATGGCAAAAAACACTGCCATTGTTCAAATAAACAGCCTCAAAGATGGTATGAAATGCTCTTTGTAAGATTCCTCCCCCAACCCCTTTTTGATGTCTAGTATATTCCCCTGTAATCAATTCCTTTTCTGAAATATAAGAGATCTTGTTTGTGGCTGTTTTAACCTAGAGAGAGAAAATATTCTAGAGAGAGAATATTCAGATTTTGAATATTTTTGGATAGAAAAATATCTCTTATAATTCAGATGAGTTTCCCTGAAACAGAAATTTAAAAAGAATTTTCCAATGTGCAATTGGAATTAATTGGAAATAGGTATAAAGAACCTTAGCCTAAGGGTCTAGATTTTCAAAAATCTTTAGACTATGGTCCAATTAAGGTTTCTATGGGCCAATAGCATCAATCCATGTGTAGGGAGGAGATAAATCCAAATTGTAAAAAGAAAATACCCAAAAATGAGTAAATGCTCACATGAGGTGAAGAGTTGAAAATGTACAAGGTTTATTAGTAAAAAACTATGAGCAATATTAAAAATATGAGATATTTTGGGAATAATGATTTTATTATGACACATATGTAAGGAAGGGGAGTCCCTTAAATGCTCACATAAGATGAAGAGTTGAAAATGTACAAGGTTTATTAGTAAAAAACTATGAGCAATATTAAAATGATTCCATTATGACACATATGTAAGGAAGGAGAGTTCTTTAAAGGAGGTGCATATTTCACATAAGATGAAGAGTTGAAAATGTACAAGGGTTATTAATAAAAAACTATGAGCAATATTAAAAATATGAGATATTTTGGGAATAATGATTTTATTATGACACATATGTAAGGAAGGGGAGTCCCTTAAATGCTCACATAAGATGAAGAGTTGAAAATGTACAAGGCTTATTAGTAAAAAAACTATGAGCAATATTAAAATGATTCCATTATGACACATATGTAAGGAAGGGGAATTCTTTAAAGGAGGTGCATATTTCACATGCTTGAATGAGTTTTAAACTCATAAAAATTGAGATATTTTATCTCTCCTCTCTCTTAATTCAAGTCTAGTTCCAAAAAGTTAGCTTAAGTGACCTAAAAATGGTCAAAAAGTGACCAAACTGACTTGGAAAATTCTAGAATCAGTTTGTTTGGTTAGGAGCTCAAATTTTCCTATAAATAGAAGCCTCCCCTTGTTGAAAAAATATATAGTCTCTTATGCTTTGTTACTCTACTCCACCTAAGCCAAAGCATATAGAGTCTTATGCCTTGTTACTCTACTCCACCTAAGCTAAGAACTGTGAATTCTTTAATAATTCACTAGTTTTTGACACTTCTCTCTTTCTTCAATCCCCATTGGTGGCTCCATCAACATACTAAACCAATTGATTGGTTGGGAGCCTCTACCGTGAATAAAGAATCAAGCAAATCATAAGGTAAGTATATTGAATTTTGATCTTTTCTATAATTTCTCAATGATTCTCTCTTCTCAACCCCTCTCAAGCTTGAGAAGTTTAATTGGTATGGTTTTTTTTAAATGCTATTGAAGTTAATTGGTGAATAGTATTGAAGAGTTACATAATTTAATAAATGCTATAGAAGTTAACTTCCATTTATGTTTAAATTCTAATGGTTTTTATGTAATTTCTCTCTCTCACTCAAGAAATGGTCATACTCATGACCCATTCTCAATCCAAATGAACTTTTCATAAAGCCTTTCCTTAATCCAAGATTAAGCTATGCTTGAGGCCAAATTAATGGCTTTTTGCTATGCTTTTAGTTTATGCACATTGATGATTCAATCCATTATGGATTGATGATCCAATTAGAGACCATTCTAATTGTTTTCTTAATGATTCAATTAGAGACCATTATGGATTGATGATCCAATTAGAGACCATTCTAATTATTTCTTTAATAATGAGCTTTATCCCTTAGAAAAAAATTGAGATTTATCAGTCATAGGAGCGGAGCTATGGCAAAATTTTTATAGAAATTACGCATAAAATAAATTCATTCAAAGCATAAAAAGAGGACTTCCTACCATATTCTAGGAACTATCATCCTAGATTAATTAAAAGAATTTTATTATGCATGGAGATGTGGATGTTTGCATGTAGATGTAGATGTATGGATGTGAGTGTGAATGTAGAGGTGGAAGTATGCATGGAGATGTGGTTGTATACATGTAGAAGTAGATGTATATATGAGGATGTAAATAGAGATGTGGATGGATGCATGTAGATGTAGATGTATAGATGTGGATGTGAATAGAAATGTAGATGTATGCATGTAGATGTAGATGTATAGATGTGGATGTGGATGTATACATGTAGATGTAAATGTATAGATACGGATGTAGATGTGGAGGTGGATGTATACATGTAGATGTAGATGTATAGATGAAGATGTGGATGTGGAGGTGGATGGATGCATGTAGACGTAGATGTATAGATGTAGATGGGAATGGAGATATGGATGTATGCATGTAGATGTAGATGTATAAATGTAGATGTGGATGTGGAGGTGGATGGATGGATGTAGATGTAGATGTATAGATGTAGATGTGAATGGAGATGTGGATATATGCATGTAGATGTAGATGTATGGAGGTGAATGTGAATGTGGATGTGGATGTATGCATAGAGATGTAGATGTATGCATGTAGATGTGAATGTACGCATATAGGTGTGGATGTATGGATGTGAATATACGATATGTGATGTGAGGGAATCTGAAGTGATGAGATAGAAATGATGTGATGGGATGAGTATACATATAAATGGAATATGGAATAAGTAATGTAGATTGATGAGGGATAATGTGGAAAAATGAAAGTTAAAATAGAAATTGTGTTGTAAACTGTTTGCAAATACTGTTTGTAAATGCTGTTTTTAAATGATTGTTTTATGTCAAGAATGCTGGAGGGAGCATTTTGACCGTCTTGTGATTAAAGTCGTGATGGTAAAGTTGCAAAAAAGGGAGTCAATGAAGGACGTCTCGCGTAGCAAGGTCGGCCGAGGTCTTGACCAGCCTCGGTGCGATTAAAATGGTGAGCTTCCGGTACGGTGGATGAGGGGCCAAGGAAGCGGCCTATGCGTGAAGCGCTAGGTTACCTGCGAAGGATCCTAGAGGGTGCTGACCATACGGTGCTCGGGCTCTGGGTCGCCTAGGATACCCACGCGTGCGTCGAGGAAGATATTGGAACAGAGTTGGAGTTGTTTTCTGAAATCGAGCATGGATCTGGTTGATTGACCTTGCTGATCTTCAATGGATGAGTCCATGGCTCCTTATATGGATCTGTTGGTTGATCTTGCTGATCTTCAACGAGAGTCCATCTTGTTAAGTGATTATATTGCCAAGTATTATGGGCTAGGAACTATCGAAACGGTTCCTGAGCGTTCTAGTTGCCAATGATGCCATAGATACTCTGATGAAGGAATGATGGAAAATTAAGAATCAATTGGATAAATTGGAAGATGGTATCAATGATACTATGGTTTTATTAAAGGATTGTTTTAAACTGGTTGAATCTGGTTGAAAAAAGGCAATTTCATATTGGGTGTGTGAGTGGTGTGACTAGTTTTATTTTGCATGAACATCCGGATGGCTAGGGGGCCTTGGAACTCTTTTCCTTGGTACCCGGGACAAAACCTAACCAAATTTTTAATTGGATCCCATCACTACAGTGGTTGGGCGGTTGGCTAACCCATGGGATTGGATGGGGTTAGGCTGGACTGATGGATCCGTAAATCGAGACTCAAACTTTTGTTTTTACGATAGAAAAAAATAAATAAATCCCGGACAGAAACTGTTCTATGGATAGGAATCAACGGCTGTGCCTCTTGAATGGGGAAAAAAGCGTTGATCCCAATGATCCAAGTGCAAGTTTCTTCCTTGAACTGACTAAGTATCTTATAGATGTAATCGGATCATCTCGATCAGAAATGATCTTGACTACATTAGAGTAAAAAGTTATCCTGGTGGAATCGCCCGTGCTTTCCGGTAGAGGAAGTTTTTCCGGGTTCGGTTTTGGAACAACCGACGGATTAGTCTCTTATCCGGATATCCGTGGGCGAGGCCCCGAGTGTGGGACCCCTGTCCCGCGCGAGGAGCGCTACTTCCGCTGCCAGTACCCTGAATCCGTTGCTCGGTGGGAACAGGGATCTTAGAGTTGGTATCAGAGCATTTGGTTAATAAAGATCAACTGAGAAGACAAATATATCAAAAATTTATCAAGAAACACAAAAAGGTTATAATTGTGTGAGATAATTCATACAATTTGATATTCAAACTGAAACTCGTAAATTGGTAATTGGGTCTTCAGATGGAAGCACCGCAATTATATAGAATCCCTGACTTGCTTGAGGCCTAGACATGATAGTATTTACCTTATAATTCCAAGGGCCATGACTACCCGTATATACCGAGAGTATACTGCAGCTCTTTACTGACAGTATATACGAGTAAATCTAAGACTTGAAATTATAAGCGTTAATGCTATCTAGATGATGATTTCGAATGTGATTGATATGATTTTTAATTCTGTTTGAGAATGGATGAATTGATTTGGATTCTGATTGAAAATGCTGATTGAAAAATGTTGATTTTAAAAATTAGTTGAAATATAATGAAACCACAATGGGGGGGAATGGGACGAGTCCCTGTGATGATATTCATAACTAGAATGATGATAATGAATTCAGCAAATCACTATGAGGTATAGTGGGTTGTGCTGTTAGATTGCTACTGTTAATACTTGACCGGTAGATCAAGTTAAGGGATGTCAAATTGAGAACTTGCTTGACTGAAATTTCCGTGGAGGAACGTTCCGAAGGAAACTTTTCGGTCTAATGGACCATTATCATGTTAAAGATATGAATGACATGATCTGAATGAATTGTTATTTAATGATGAGTTCTATATAAGGGATATTTATCCCAGTGTTCTGTTGGGTTGACCAGAGTATAAGGAACCCTAGAATAAAATTGGATCTTAAGAAAAAGAGCTGTCCTCTACCTTGCGAGATGAGGACATCTCGCACTTTTTAAGTGGGGTAGGATGTAAGATTCCTCCCCAGCCTTCTAGGTATACAGGGGTAAGAATCTCCCTTTCTGATCTTATAATTATTCCCTCTCTAAAATAAAAGAAAGTTTCTGTTTAAAAAAGGAAGACCCTTTTCCTAGAATACTTCTCAGGAGTCACGCCTATTTTAAAGATTCAAAACAATGAGTTCAGAAGTGAAAATCGGTGTTTTGGATACCAAGATTTTGGTTTTCATTTGAGTACGGCCCAAAAGAAGTTCTTTATCTCTTGGGAAGTATAAGAAGTTATCCCCCAGATATTGTGATCCTTATATCTAAATTCAATGAAAGTAGGTGACTTAGCCTACAAGTTTCTTTTATCTCCTCATCTCAAAATTCTTAATGCCTTCTATAGAAAAATGTGTCAAACTCAAATCATGGAAAGACGGTAAAACTTCAATGGCAAGTTACCGATGGCTTCTAGGTTACGCTAGCTCCTTCCTCTATATAAGTCGTAACTTTTACTTGTCGCTCACAGTAATCTTACTCCCATCAATCTCCTTTCTTTCTTAATCTCCTTCATTGCTTGGCAACAAGAACTAGTTTTATCCATGATGATTTCTCACCTTCAAGACGCAAGAGAGTCTGTGAAGAAAGACTTTATAGAACAGTATGAGCGCTCACTTTTTCTTCACCTAGGAACTTCTGTAGCGCAGACCAAATGGCGGACCTATCAAAACATAACTAGGGTAACACCCTGGGGTCAGCAGCACTTTCGTAACAATGTCCGCTTGGCCATGGTTATCGAAGCCTTGGGTTTGGGTCCCCGATACTACTGCGTCATGAGATCAAGGCATCTTGGGTTTTCTGAGCGGGTCTTCTTACTGGCATGTTTTCTTCCTCATGAGAAGATATACCTTTACCCCGTTTTTGGCTTGCCTCTCAGAGGTCCTTTTGTTAGATCACCTCATACCACAGAGATAGGTGCGGCAATAACCAGCAGAATCATTCCCATAGATGAGTTACCCTATACTTGTACAGCTTGTGAGGACTGATTTTGTGACCATATGATGGACGGGCTTATGGAAGTGTAAAGAGTTCTTCTATCTTTACTGTATAAGTCCCGTGAATGAATAAAGTTTAAATCTTGTTCTTATTTTGAATCTTGCTCTCTTTAAGACTTTTCTTGGTGGTTAATCGTGATTAAAATTTTTCTCTAAGTCTCATATTCGTGCATCTTGCGAAATTATTCCAAGTTGCGAGATGAGGACATCTCGCGTTTTTTAAGTGGGGTAGAATGTAAGATTCCTCCCCCAACCCCTTTTTGATGTCTAGTATATTCCCCTGTAATCAATTCCTTTTCTGAAATATAAGAGATCTTGTTTGTGGCTGTTTTAACCTAGAGAGAGAAAATATTCTAGAGAGAGAATATTCAGATTTTGAATATTTTTGGATAGAAAAATATCTCTTATAATTCAGATGAGTTTCCCTGAAACAGAAATTTAAAAAGAATTTTCCAATGTGCAATTGGAATTAATTGGAAATAGGTATAAAGAACCTTAGCCTAAGGGTCTAGATTTTCAGAAATCTTTAGACTATGGTCCAATTAAGGTTTGTATGGGCCAATAGCATCAATCCATGTGTAGGGAGGAGATAAATCCAAATTGTAAAAAGAAAATACCCAAAAATGAGTAAATGCTCACATGAGGTGAAGAGTTGAAAATGTACAAGGTTTATTAGTAAAAAACTATGAGCAATATTAAAAATATGAGATATTTTGGGAATAATGATTTTATTATGACACATATGTAAGGAAGGGGAGTCCCTTAAATGCTCACATAAGATGAAGAGTTGAAAATGTACAAGGTTTATTAGTAAAAAACTATGAGCAATATTAAAATGATTCCATTATGACACATATGTAAGGAAGGAGAGTTCTTTAAAGGAGGTGCATATTTCACATAAGATGAAGAGTTGAAAATGTACAAGGGTTATTAATAAAAAACTATGAGCAATATTAAAAATATGAGAGATTTTGGGAATAATGATTTTATTATGACACATATGTAAGGAAGGGGAGTCCCTTAAATGCTCACATAAGATGAAGAGTTGAAAATGTACAAGGCTTATTAGTAAAAAAACTATGAGCAATATTAAAATGATTCCATTATGACACATATGTAAGGAAGGGGAATTCTTTAAAGGAGGTGCATATTTCACATGCTTGAATGAGTTTTAAACTCATAAAAATTGAGATATTTTATCTCTCCTCTCTCTTAATTCAAGTCTAGTTCCAAAAAGTTAGCTTAAGTGACCTAAAAATGGTCAAAAAGTGACCAAACTGACTTGGAAAATTCTAGAATCAGTTTGTTTGGTTAGGAGCTCAAATTTTCCTATAAATAGAAGCCTCCCCTTGTTGAAAAAATATATAGTCTCTTATGCTTTGTTACTCTACTCCACCTAAGCCAAAGCATATAGAGTCTTATGCCTTGTTACTCTACTCCACCTAAGCTAAGAACTGTGAATTCTTTAATAATTCACTAGTTTTTGACACTTCTCTCTTTCTTCAATCCCCATTGGTGGCTCCATCAACATACTAAACCAATTGATTGGTTGGGAGCCTCTACCGTGAATAAAGAATCAAGCAAATCATAAGGTAAGTATATTGAATTTTGATCTTTTCTATAATTTCTCAATGATTCTCTCTTCTCAACCCCTCTCAAGCTTGAGAAGTTTAATTGGTATGGTTTTTTTTAAATGCTATTGAAGTTAATTGGTGAATAGTATTGAAGAGTTACATAATTTAATAAATGCTATAGAAGTTAACTTCCATTTATGTTTAAATTCTAATGGTTTTTATGTAATTTCTCTCTCTCACTCAAGAAATGGTCATACTCATGACCCATTCTCAATCCAAATGAACTTTTCATAAAGCCTTTCCTTAATCCAAGATTAAGCTATGCTTGAGGCCAAATTAATGGCTTTTTGCTATGCTTTTAGTTTATGCACATTGATGATTCAATCCATTATGGATTGATGATCCAATTAGAGACCATTCTAATTGTTTTCTTAATGATTCAATTAGAGACCATTATGGATTGATGATCCAATTAGAGACCATTCTAATTATTTCTTTAATAATGAGCTTTATCCCTTAGAAAAAAATTGAGATTTATCAGTCATAGTAGCGGAGCTATGGCAAACTTTTTATAGAAATTACGCATAAAATAAATTCATTCAAAGCATAAAAAGAGGACTTCCTACCATATTCTAGGAACTATCATCCTAGATTAATTAAAAGAATTTTATTATGCATGGAGATGTGGATGTTTGCATGTAGATGTAGATGTATGGATGTGAGTGTGAATGTAGAGGTGGAAGTATGCATGGAGATGTGGTTGTATACATGTAGAAGTAGATGTATAGATGAGGATGTAAATAGAGATGTGGATGGATGCATGTAGATGTAGATGTATAGATGTGGATGTGAATAGAAATGTAGATGTATGCATGTAGATGTAGATGTATAGATGTGGATGTGGATGTATACATGTAGATGTAAATGTATAGATACGGATGTGGATGTGGAGGTGGATGTATACATGTAGATGTAGATGTACAGATGAAGATGTGGATGTGGAGGTGGATGGATGCATGTAGACGTAGATGTATAGATGTAGATGGGAATGGAGATATGGATGTATGCATGTAGATGTAGATGTATAAATGTAGATGTGGATGTGGAGGTGGATGGATGGATGTAGATGTAGATGTATAGATGTAGATGTGAATGGAGATGTGGATATATGCATGTAGATGTAGATGTATGGAGGTGAATGTGAATGTGGATGTGGATGTATGCATAGAGATGTAGATGTATGCATGTAGATGTGAATGTACGCATATAGGTGTGGATGTATGGATGTGAATATACGATATGTGATGTGAGGGAATCTGAAGTGATGAGATAGAAATGATGTGATGGGATGAGTATACATATAAATGGAATATGGAATAAGTAATGTAGATTGATGAGGGATAATGTGGAAAAATGAAAGTTAAAATAGAAATTGTGTTGTAAACTGTTTGCAAATACTGTTTGTAAATGCTGTTTTTAAATGATTGTTTTATGTCAAGAATGCTGGGGGGAGCATTTTGACCGTCTTGTGATTAAAGTCGTGATGGTAAAGTTGCAAAAAAGGGAGTCAATGAAGGACGTCTCGCGTAGCAAGGTCGGCCGAGGTCTTGACCAGCCTCGGTGCGATTAAAATGGTGAGCTTCCGGTACGGTGGATGAGGGGCCAAGGAAGCGGCCTATGCGTGAAGCACTAGGTTACCTGCGAAGGATCCTAGAGGGTGCTGACCATACGGTGCTCGGGCTCTGGGTCGCCTAGGATACCCACGCGTGCGTCGAGGAAGATATTGGAACAGAGTTGGAGTTGTTTTCTGAAATCGAGCATGGATCTGGTTGATTGACCTTGCTGATCTTCAATGGATGAGTCCATGGCTCCTTATATGGATCTGTTGGTTGATCTTGCTGATCTTCAACGAGAGTCCATCTTGTTAAGTGATTATATTGCCAAGTATTATGGGCTAGGAACTATCGAAACGGCTCCTGAGCGTTCTAGTTGCCAATGATGCCATAGATACTCTGATGAAGGAATGATGGAAAATTAAGAATCAATTGGATAAATTGGAAGATGGTGATCAATGATACTATGGTTTTATTAAAGGATTGTTTTAAACTGGTTGAATCTGGTTGAAAAAAGGCAATTTCATATTGGGTGTGTGAGTGGTGTGACTAGTTTTATTTTGCATGAACATCCGGCTAGGGGGCCTTGGAACTCTTTTCCTTGGTACCCGGGACAAAACCTAACCAAATTTTTAATTGGATCCCATCACTACAGTGGTTGGGCGGTTGGCTAACCCATGGGATTGGATGGGGTTAGGCTGGACTGATGGATCCGTAAATCGAGACTCAAACTTTTGTTTTTACGATAGAAAAAAAAAATAAATCCCGGACAGAAACTGTTCTATGGATAGGAATCAACGGCTGTGCCTCTTGAATGGGGAAAAAAGCGTTGATCCCAATGATCCAAGTGCAAGTTTCTTCCTTGAACTGACTAAGTATCTTATAGATGTAATTGGATCATCTCGATCAGAAATGATCTTGACTACGTTAGAGTAAAAAGTTATCGTGGTGGAATCGCCCGTGCTTTCCGGTAGAGGAAGTTTTTCCGGGTTCGGTTTTGGAACAACCGACGGATTAGTCTCTTATCCGGATATCCGTGGGCGAGGCCCCGAGTGTGGGACCCCTGTCCCGCGCGAGGAGCGCTACTTCCGCTGCCAGTACCCTGAATCCGTTGCTCGGTGGGAACAGGGATCTTACACTCTTGATTGACAACTATTAAGACTCCTTTTTTGGAAAGAGCCAAATCATCCTGTTGAGAACAGAATCAAACATCATCTCTTTCCATCAACAAACCATTGTTTTCAGTAGCAAGAGTTGATCTATCGGGAAGAGACAGCCCTTCAAAATCATGTAGACATTTTTCATATTATTGTAAGAGTTCTTGCATGTGTAACAGAGATTGATTCTTAGCTATAGAATGACAAACACCAATGTCCTCACACCTTCTCTCCAAGCCATGAAAAAATATATTTGGAAGTTCGGTAGAGAATTTGTGCCAAACTTGTCCAAGAGATATAGACTCACAAAAAAGCAGAATAATGACAAAAAGTTGATGCAATTAGAATCTGGTTTTTTGAAATGCAGCTTCTTGAAGACATATATACCACTCGTATCTCTCCAGCATTCCTCTGGCTTCACATGAAATCTTAAAACAACAATACAAATATCCATTCACTGTTTGTACATCCTCAAAAGATATGCAGCCTTTACACACTATAAGTAACATGTATAGATAATATTGCTCACATGCACACTCGGGCTAACGTTATACATATGTCCATTCATATTTCCTTTTTTATTTTAGTCCATGATCAAAAAGTTAGATAGCACGCTATTTGAATCTGCGCGCAATTGCCTAGCTCTGAACCATTCAATGAGAGTAGTTATTTAGTTTCTATCACGAGGACTATTACATCACACAAATCATTAGTCATTGAATATAACATAATTTTGCATCAAAAAATGAATAGACAACCTTTGTATATATGGTTTTCATTATGTAAATCATATTGGTATAAATGCCAACTTGCCTCTGACATAGACACATACCACGCATCCGGATATTGACTAACCTCATCAATAAGTGTCAACTTGCCTCTGACGTAGACACATACCATGCATCCAGATATTGACTAACCTCGTCAATAACCCCATGTGTATCTTGCGACTCTATAGTAGATCTATCATGTCCTTTGTATACATACTGATATGAATATTTGCATTACGATAATGGTAGAGCATACTTCTATGTTAATGTAGACTTTGTACCTCATAGAGAGAAAAGGGTTATATGGAACAACCCACATTGACTATCCACCTCATGATCCTTTACTTGTATGAAACTACTTTCGTCTTGCCGCATGTAAGTTGGATACCCATTGTCATCAATAATAGTCTCAGAAAACTTTCGAGAATAACGATGTTTGCAACTTCCATTTACCATATAAGGAGAGAGCATATTTAGTTTCCCATATGTTCCATGTGCATTACAATGACTAATTATGTTGTGCAACTTAGGAAACATTGCCTTATCTGGAAGTTCAACATATACAAACTTATCATAGTGAGAGCAGTCTCAGTAGGTTTACGTCCACTTTCCAATATCAATAGTATATGTGCATGTAGAAAGTCTTTTTAAAATTCAATAACAAAAACAAATCCCACTACCCTTCCAAATAAATCTTTTTTCACTAACAAGTGCATCATATTCTTATGGTTCTCATAGAAAACTCATGCAATCAAGTCAGGTCGATCTTTGACAACCTGACCTGGCAATAAAGCTTTGCTTATTTCATCCCACTTAGGATTTTAAGTAAAGGTAATAAAGAGGCTAGGTTTTTCCATCTTCCTAACAAAATAACCTTTTAATCTTGATACAATTGATGCATATATCAAGGCCCCTAGTATATATATAGATGGTAGAACTATCTTGCATCTATCTCACTGCCACGGAGACTCTATTGACAGCATGGCTTATATTAATCATATATGCAAGCCCTTAGTATACTTTAGCACACAATGCTTTCTGGCTATTATATATCCATACTAATCTTGATTCTTCCATGCTGCTATGAGTATCAACAATGTATTGTTACAAAAGTCGGCCACCACGTAGAAGGCACACATTTATATCTTTCCTTATTTGTAATCTATATGCATAATATTACTGTTGAATTATAGTATTTGTCTCCTCATTTGAACCTTGTCTATTCCTACCATGGAGTGAAATTCTAACATGCTAACCATCCTCTCCTCGAGTAAATAGAACATATTTTTTTATAGTATTTGTGCGAGACATTATTTGAATATCTCTATGACCTACATGAAGAGCATCCCCTTGACCTAGTATGATAGCAGCTATCTTACTACCCGTAGGAACCAATTATTTCCTTAATATTGATCCAACTTCAGTGACCATTCTGAAATCTACATGTGGACTGGACTGTAACATTTCTCTTATTGTATGAAATGCACATGCATATGGATTGTTTTTATACATCATTATTTGTAAGCTTTCAAGCATGTTATGATTTACAAAAAGCATCCCATGAAGTCTATTCTCTAATTCATGCTCCGTATCATATATATATATATATATATATATATATATATATATATATATATATATATATATATATATATATATATATAATTGGAAAAATATATAATTGGAAAAATTGAGGAACCACATCTCATATTCTATTAGGTATTATAGAGCCAACATGACGATATGTAATACCATGGATTCGAAAATTAAATACATACCTCCCCCTAGTGATTTAATTATCCAAGTGAGTACCCAGTGAAACGAATGCTAAGGCATTGTTTTTATAAGAGCATATATTCTTTCTATCTTCCATACTTGCATTATCATCACCAAGTACAGATCAACCAATGTAGGAGGAGGATTGTGCTTGCATTTGGAGGAGAGGTTTCATTCTCTCAACCTCTTTCTTTTCACTAGGATTGACTCCATCTTGCTTGAAAACCGCCATGGGCAAGTTTGCCTTTTAACCGTATATACATAGCCTCTTTGGAGGAGAGGTTGCATTCTCTCCACCTCCTTCTTTGCAATAGGATTGACTCCATTTGCTTGAAAACCACCACGGGCAAGTTCACATTATTAGAACCATGCATATCCTCAAATGGTGGCATCCTAACCCTTCTAAACACTTTATAATGCTTATAGAGGTGATGAGCAGGCTTTGTGTTGGTATTTCCCTTTAGTGAGCCATATCTAGACTTGGGAATCCTCAAGAACACAAAATACCCTTTTAATTTCAAGGGCCTCCTTTGAGCATCATCAGCGTCCATTTTCTCTTGTAAGGTCCCTCCCAAGCCATTTATGTGTCTCTTTTAATATAGATTTCAAGAAGGAAAGAGAGCGCACTTAGAGAAGGTTGAGACAATAAGGCTAGAAACATTAGGAGAATGATAAGAGTAAACATATTACCTCCATAAAATCCTAAAAGAAATAAGAAGACAAGAATAGTTCTATTAAGAGATAAGTATCTCCAAAAATAGAAATTCGAATTTAGGTGATAGGTCATATTTAGAGTACTTTTACATATTTAGAGACCATGCACGCTAAAAAGCATTGAAAACCAATGGGATTTTGAAACGTAAGTGTGCAGTACATCCATTTAAAAGTAACAATGCAGCTATTCTAGAAGATGCACATGTGAAAGCAACTTGATTCTATCCATGTAATCAAGATAGAAAGGCATTATAAATATATATTTTGCCTAATCCACTTGGTCTAACAAGGAAAAAAAACAATGGCAAAAAACAATGCCATTGTTCAAATAAACAGCCTCAAAGATGGTATGAAATGCTCTTGATTGACAACTATTAAGACTCCTTTTTTGGAAAGAGCCAAATCATCCTGTTGAGAACAGAATCAAACATCATCTCTTTCCATCAACAAACCATTGTTTTCAGTAGCAAGAGTTGATCTATCGGGAAGAGACAGCCCTTCAAAATCATGTAGACATTTTTCATATTATTGTAAGAGGTCTTGCATGTGTAATAGAGATTGATTCTTAGCTATAGAATGACAAACACCAATGTCATCACACCTTCTCTCCAAGCCATGAAAAAAATATTTGGAAGTTCGGTAGAGAATTTGTGCCAAACCTGTCCAAGAGATATAGGCTCACAAAAAAGCAGAATAATGACAAAAAGTTGATGCAATTAGAATCTGGTTTTTTGAAATGTAGCTTCTTGAAGACATATATACCACTCGTATCTCTCCAGCATTCCTCTGGCTTCACATGAAATCTTAAAACAACAATACAAATATCCATTCACTGTTTGTACATCCTCAAAAGATATGCAGCCTTTACACACTATAAGTAGCATGTATAGATAATATTGCTCACATGCACACTCGGGCTAACGTTATACATATGTCCAATCATATTTCCTTTTTTATTTTAGTCCATGATCAAAATTAGATAGCACGCTATTTGAATCTGCGCGCAATTGCCTAGCTCTGAACCATTCAATGAGAGTAGTTATTTACTTTCTATCACGAGGACTATTACATCACACAAATCATTAGTCATTGAATATAACATAATTTTGCATCAAAAAATGAATAGACAACCTTTGTATATATGGTTTTCATTATGTAAATCATATTGGTATAAATGCCAACTTACCTCTGACATAGACACATACCATGCATCCGGATATTGACTAACCTCATCAATAAGTGTCAACTTGCCTCTGACGTAGACACATACCGTGCATCCAGATATTGACTAGCCTCATCAATAACCCATGTGTATCTTGTGACTCTATAGTAGATCTATCATGTCCTTTGTATACATACTTATATGAATATTTTCATTACGATAATGGTAGAGCGAGAAAATAATATTTTCTATGTTAATATAGACTTTGTACCTCATAGAGAGAAAAGGGTTATATGGAACAACCCACATTGACTATCCACCTCATGATCCTTTACTTGTATAAAACTACTTTCGTCTTGCCGCATGTAAGTTGGATACTCATTGTCATCAATAGTAGTCTCAGAAAACTTTCGAGAATAACGATGTTTGCAACTTCAATTTACCATATAAGAAGAGAGCATATTTAGTTTCCCACATGGTCCATGTACATTACAATGACTAATTATGTTGTGCAACTTAGGAAACATCGCCTTATCTGGAAGTTCAACACATACAAACTTATCATAGTGAGCAATCTCAGTAGGTTTACGTCCACTTTCCAATATCAATAGTATATGTGTATGTAGAAAGTCTCTTTTTAAAATTCAATAACAAAAACAAATCCCACTACCCTTCCAAATAATTCTTTTTTCACCAACAAGTGCATCATATCCTTATGCTTCTCATAGAAAACTCGTGCAATCAAGTCACGTCGATCTTGGACAACATGACCTGGCAGTAAAGCTTTGCTTATTTCATCCCACTTAGGATTTTAAAAAAAGGTAATAGAGAGGTTAGGTTTTTCCATCTTCCTAACAAAATAACCTTTTAATCTTGATACAATTGGTGCATATATCAAGGCCCCTAGTATATATATAGATGGTAGAACTATCTTGCATCTATCACTGCCACGGAGACTCTATTGACAGCATTGCTTATATTAATCATATATGCAAGCCCTTAGTATACTTTAGCACACAATGCTTTCTGGCTATTATGTATCCATACTAATCTTGATTCTTCCATGCTGCTATGAGTATCAACAATGTATTGTTACAAAAGGCGACCACCACGTAGAAGGCACACATTTGTATCTTCCCTTATTTGTAATCTATATGCATAATATTACCGTTGAATTATAGTATTTGTCTCCTCATTTGAACCTTGTCTATTCGTACCATGGAGTGAAATTCTAACATGCTAACCATCCTCTCCTCGAGTAAACAGAACATATTTTTTTATAGTATTTGTGCGAGACATTATTTGAATATCTCTATGACTACATGAAGAGCATCCCCTTGACCTAGTATGATAGCAGCTATCTTACTACCCGTAGGAACCAATTATTTCCTTGATATTGATCCAACTTCAGTGACCATTCTGAAATCTACATTTGGACTAGACTGTAACATTTCTCTTATTGTATGAAATGCACATGCAAATGGATTGTGTTTATACATCATTATTTGTAAGCTTTCAAGCATGTTATGATTTATAAAAAGCATCCCATGAAGTCTATTCTCTAATTCATGCTCCGTCACACACACACACACACACATATATATATATAATTAGAAAAATTGAGGAGCCGCATCTCATATTCAATTAGGTATTACAGAGCCAACATGAGATGATATGTAATACCATGGATTCGAAAATTAAATACATACCTCCCCCTAGTGATTTGATTATCCAAGTGAGTACCCAGTGAAACGAATGCTAAGGCATTGTTTTTATAAGAGCATATATTCTTTCTGTGTTCCTTACTTGCATTATCATCACCAAGTAACAGATCAACCAATGTAGAAGGAGGATTGTCCTTGCATTTGGAGGAGATGTTTCATTCTCTCAACCTCTTTCTTTTCACTAGGATTGACTCCATCTTGCTTGAAAACCGCATGGGCAAGTTTACCTTATAACCGTATATACATAGCCTCTTTGGAGGAGAGGTTGCATTCTCTCCACCTCCTTCTTTGTAATAGGATTGACTCCATTTGCTTGAAAACCACCATGGGCAAGTTCACATTATTATAACCATGCATATCCTCAAATGGTGGCATCCTATCCCTTCTAAACACTTTATAATGCTTAGAGAAGTGATGAGCAAGCTTGGTGTTGGTATTTCCCTTTAGTGAGCCATATCTAGACTTGGGAATCCTCAAGAACACAAAATACCCTTTTAATTTCAAAGGCCTCCTTCGAGCATCATCAGAGTCCTTCACTTTCTCTTGTAAGGTCCCTCCCAAGCCATTTATGTGTCTCTTTTAATATAGATTTCAAGAAGGAAAGAGAGCGCACTTAGAGAAGGTTGAGACAATAAGGCTAGAAACATTAGGAGAATGATAAGAGTAAAAATATTACCTCCATAAAATCCTAAAAGAAATAAGAAGACAAGAATAGTTCTATTAAGAGATAAGTATCTCCAAAAATAGAAATTCGAATTTAGGTGATAGGTCATATTTAGAGTACTTTTACATATTTAGAGACCATGCATGCTAAAAAGCATTGAAAACCAATGGGATTTTGAAACTTAAGTGTGCAGTACATCCATTTAAAAGTAACAATGCAGCTATTCTAGAGGATGCACTTGCGAAAGCAACTTGATTCTATCCACGTAATCAAGATAGAAAGGCATTATAAATATATATTTTGCCTAATCCACTTGCTCTATCAAGGAAAAAAAAACAATGGCAAAAAACACTACCATTGTTCAAATAAATAGCCTCAAAGATGGTATGAAATGCTATTGATTGACAACTATTAAGACTCCTTTTTTGGAAAGAGCCAAATCATACTGTTGAGAACAGAATCAAACATCATCTCTTTCCATCAACAAACCATTGTTTTCAATAGCAAGAGTTGATCTATCAGGAAGAGACAGCCCTTCAAAATCATGTAGACGTTTTTCATATTATTGTAAGAGGTCTTGCATGTGTAATAGAGATTGATTCTTAGCTATAGAATGACAAACACCAATGTCCTCACACCTTCTCTCCAAGCCATGAAAAAATATATTTGGAAGTTCGGTAGAGAATTTGTGCCAAACCTGTCCAAGAGATATAGGCTCACAAAAAAGTAGAATAATGACAAAAAGTTGATGCAATTAGAATCTGGTTTTTTGAAATGCAACTTCTTGAAGACATATATACCACTCGTATCTCTCCAGCATTCCTCTGGCTTCACATGAAATCTTAAAACAACAATACAAATGTCCATTCACTGTTTGTACATCCTCAAAAGATATGCAACCTTTACACACTATAAGTAACATGTATAGATAATATCGCTCACATGCACACTCGGGCTAACATTATACATATGTCCAATCATATTTCCTTTTTTATTTTAGTCCATGATCAAAAAGTTAGATAGCATGCTATTTGAATCTGCACGCAATTGACCAGCTCTGAACCATTCAATGAGAGTAGTTATTTAGTTTCTATCATGAGGAATATTACATCACACAAATCATAAGTCATTGAATATAACATAATTTTGCATCGAAAAATGAATAGACAACCTTTGTATATATGGTTTTCATTATGTAAATCATATTGGTATAAATGCCAACTTGCCTCTGACATAGACACATACCACGCATCCGGATATTGACTAACCTCATCAATAAGTGTCAACTTGCCTCTGACGTAGACACATACCGTGCATCCAGATATTGACTAACCTCATCAATAACCCCATGTGTATCTTGCGACTCTATAGTAGATCTATAATGTCCTTTGTATACATACTTATATGAATATTTTCATTACGATAATGGTAGAGCATACTTCTATGTTACTATAGACTTTGTACCTCATAGAGAGAAAAGGGTTATATGGAACAACCCACATTGACTATCCACCTCATGATCCTTTACTTGTATGAAACTACTTTCGTCTTGCCGCATGTAAGTTGGATACCCATTGTCATCAATAGTAGTCTCAGAAAACTTTCGAGAATAACGATGTTTGCAACTTCCATTTACCATATAAGGAGAGAGCATATTTAGTTTCCCACATGGTCCATGTACATTACAATGACTAATTATGTTGTGCAACTTAGGAAACATCGCCTTATCTGGAAGTTCAACACATACAAACTTATCATAGTGAGCAATCTCAGTAGGTTTACGTCCACTTTCCAATATCAATAGTATATGTGCATGTAGAAAGTCTTTTTAAAATTCAATAACAAAAATAAATCCCACTACCCTTCCAAATATTTCTTTTTTCACCAACAAGTGCATCATATCCTTATGCTTCTCAT
This sequence comes from Cibotium barometz, assembly GCF_041138505.1. NCBI lineage: Eukaryota > Viridiplantae > Streptophyta > Polypodiopsida > Cyatheales > Cibotiaceae > Cibotium > Cibotium barometz. The sequence continues at coordinate 1,578,942 of NC_141082.1, read as the reverse complement.
AGAAAACTCGTGCAATCAAGTCAGGTCGATCTTGGACAACTTGACCTGGCAGTAAGGCTTTGCTTATTTCATCCCACTTAGGATTTTAAGTAAAGGTAATAGAGAGGTTAGGTTTTTCCATCTTCCTAACAAAATAACCTTTTAATCTTGATACAATTGGTGCATATATCAAGGCCCCTCGTATATATATAGATGGTAGAACTATCTTGCATCTATCACTGCCACGGAGACTCTATTGACAGCATTGCTTATATTAATCATATATGCAAGCCCTTAGTATACTTTAGCACACAATGCTTTCTGGCTATTATGTATCCATACTAATCTTGATTCTTCCATGCTGCTATGAGTATCAACAATGTATTGTTACAAAAGTCGACCACCACGTAGAAGGCACACATTTGTATCTTCCCTTATTTGTAATCTATATGCATAATATTACCGTTGAATTATAGTATTTGTCTCCTCATTTGAACCTTGTCTATTCGTACCATGGAGTGAAATTCTAACATGCTAACCATCCTCTCCTCGAGTAAATAGAACATATTTTTTTATAGTATTTGTGCGAGACATTATTTGAATATCTCTATGACCTACATGAAGAGCATCCCCTTGACCTAGTATGATAGCAGCTATCTTACTACCCGTAGGAACCAATTATTTCCTTAATATTGATCCAACTTCAGTGACCATTCTGAAATCTACATTTGGACTGGACTGTAACATTTCTCTTATTGTATGAAATGCACATGCATATGGATTGTGTTTATACATCATTATTTGTAAGCTTTCAAGCATGTAATGATTTACAAAAAGCATCCCATGAAGTCTATTCTCTAATTCATGCTCCGTCACACACACACACACACACACATATATATATATATATATATAATTAGAAAAATTGAGGAGCCGCATCTCATATTCTATTAGGTATTACAGAGCCAACATGAGATGATATGTAATACCATGGATTCGAAAATTAAATACATACCTCCCCCTAGTGATTTGATTATCCAAGTGAGTACCCAGTGAAACGAATGCTAAGGAATTGTTTTTATAAGAGCATATATTCTTTCTGTGTTCCTTACTTGCATTATCATCACCAAGTACAGATCAACCAATGTAGGAGGAGGATTGTCCTTGCATTTGGAGGAGAGGTTTCATTCTCTCAACCTGTTTCTTTTCACTAGGATTGACTCCATCTTGCTTGAAAACCACCATGGGCAAGTTTACCTTATAACCGTATATACATAGCCTCTTTGGAGGAGAGGTTGCATTCTCTCCACCTCCTTCTTTGCAATAGGATTGACTCCATTTGCTTGAAAACCACCACGGGCAAGTTCACATTATTATAACCATGCATATCCTCAAATGGTGGCATCCTAACCCTTCTAAACACTTTATAATGCTTATAGAAGTGATGAGCAAGCTTTGTGTTGGTATTTCCCTTTAGTGAGCCATATCTAGACTTGGGAATCCTCACGAACACAAAATACCCTTTTAATTTCAAGGTCCTCCTTTGAGCATCATCAGCGTCCATTTTCTCTTGTAAGGTCCCTCCCAAGCCATTTATGTGTCTCTTTTAATATAGATTTCAAGAAGGAAAGAGAGCGCACTTAGAGAAGGTTGAGACAATAAGGCTAGAAACATTAGGAAAATGATAAGAGTAAAAATATTAGCTCCATAAAATCCTAAAAGAAATAAGAAGACAAGAATAGTTCTATTAAGAGATAAGTATCTCCAAAAATAGAAATTCGAATTTAGGTGATAGGAGGTCATATTTAGAGTACTTTTACATATTTAGAGACCATGCACGCTAAAAAGCATTGAAAACCAATGGGATTTTGAAACGTAAGTGTGCAGTACATCCATTTAAAAGTAACAATGCAGCTATTCTAGAAGATGCACATGCGAAAGGAACTTGATTCTATCCACGTAATCAAGATACAAAGGCATTATAAATATATATTTTGCCTAATCCACTTGCTCTGTCAAGGAAAAAAAACAATGGCAAAAAACACTGCCATTGTTCAAATAAACAGCCTCAAAGATGGTATGAAATGCTCTTGATTGACCAACTATTAAGACTCCTTTTTTGGAAAGAGCCAAATCATCCTGTTGAGAACAGAATCAAACATCATCTCTTTCCATCAACAAACCATTGTTTTCAGTAGCAAGAGTTGATCTATCGGGAGGAGACAACCCTTCAAAATCATGTAGACATTTTTCATATTATTGTAAGAGGTCTTGCATGTGTATTAGAGATTGATTCTTAGCTGTAGAATGACAAACACCAATGTCAGTACACCTTCTCTCCAAGCCATGAAAAAAATATTTGGAAGTTCAGTAGAGAATTTGTGCCAAACCTGTCCAAGAGATATAGGCTCACAAAAAAGCAGAATAATGATAAAAAGTTGATGCAATTAGAATCTGGTTTTTTGAAATACAGCTTCTTGAAGACATATATACCACTCGTATCTCTCCAACATTCCTCTGGCTTCACATGAAATCTTAAAACAACAATACAAATGTCCATTCACTGTTTGTACATCCTCAAAAGATATGCAGCCTTTACACACTATAAGTAACATGTATAGATAATATTGCTCACATGCACACTCGGGCTAACATTATACATATGTCCAATCATATTTCCTTTTTTATTTTAGTCCATGATCAAAAAGTTAGATAGCACGCTATTTGAATCTGCACGCAATTTACCAGCTCTGAACCATTCAGTGAGAGTAGTTATTTAGTTTCTATCACGAGGACTATTACATCACACAAATCATTAGTCATTGAATATAACATAATTTTGCATTGAAAAATGAATAGACAACCTTTGTATATATGGTTTTCATTATGTAAATCATATTGGTATAAACGCCAACTTGCCTCTGACATGGACACATACCATGCATCCGGATATTGACTAACCTCATCAATAAGTGTCAACTTGCCTCTGACGTAGACACATACCGTGCATCCAAATATTGACTAGCCTCATCAATAACCCATGTGTATCTTGTGACTCTATAGTAGATCTATCATGTCCTTTGTATACATACTAATATGAATATTTTCATTACGATAAACTTTTTGATCATGGACTAAAATAAAAAAGGAAATATGATGTAATAAAGTAGGAACTTTATTCAATAGGGTTAATAATGGGACAAGTCCATGTATAAAAGAGGGGACTTGGACCATGGTTGTAACTTTTGATGATCATTTTTAGAAATGGAAACTTATGTTTCTTGGAGCTCATGGCTTCTCTCTTGGCTTGTGGAAGGCTATTTCCATTCTCTTGGTGAGAGACTAAACACACTTAGGCATCATGTTTACATGGTGATTACTCATATTTTTCATGCATTACATCCCTTCATTCCAATTGGTATCAGAGCTCTTGATTTTGATCATGGGCATGCATGGGTTGTTGGGAAAATTTGCTTGAAAATTTGAGTTTCTTTTAATTTTTTTTCATTTTCTTGTAATCCTTGAGTGATTCTTGACAAATATTCTCTAATCTTGCTTAATCTTGTGAGATCCCTGTTCCCACCGCGCAACGGATTCGGGGTACTAGCAGCGGAAGTAGCACTTCTTGCGCGAGGCAGGGTCCCACACTCGGGGCCTCGTCCACGGATATCCGGACAAAAGACTAATCCGTCGGTTTTTCCAAAACCAGACCCGGAAAAACTTCCCTTATCCGGAAAGCACGGGCGATTCCACCAGGATAATTTTTACTCTAACGTAGTCAAAACTCTTACTGATCAAACAGATCCGACTGCATCTATAAAGATACTTGGTCAGATCAAGGAAGAAACTTGCACTTGGATCATTGGGATCAACGCTTTTTTCCCCACCAAGGAGGCACAGCCGTTGATTCCTATCCATAGAACAATTACTATCCGGGATTTACTTTATCTATCGTAATAACAGAAATTGAGTCTCGATTTACGGATCCATCAGTCCAGCCTAACCCCATCCGATCCCATGGGTTAGCCAACCGCCCAACCACTGTAGTGATGGGATCCAATTTGGAATTTGGTTAGGTTTTGTCCCGGGTACCAAGGAAAAGAGTTCCAAGGCCCCCTAGCCGGAATTTCATGCAAACATAAAACTAGCCACACCACTTACACACCCAATATGAAAATTGCCTTTTTCTTAGCATGAGCTAACTTTAAAACAATCCTTTAATGAAACCATAGTACCACTGATCACAATCTCCCAATTTATCCAGTTGATTCATAATTTCCCATCATTCCTTCATCAGAGTATCTATGGCATCATTGGCAACTAGAACGCTCACCACCTGTCCACACAGGGGCCGTTTCAATAGTTCCTAGCCCATAATACTCAACAATATAATCACTTATCAAGATGGACTCTCGTTGAAGATCAGCAAGATCAACCAACAGATCCATATAAAAGAGCCATGGACTCATCCGTTGAGGACCAGCAAGGTCAGTCAACCAGATCCATGCCCGGTTCCAGAAAACAACTCTTACTCCTTGTTCCAATATCTTCCTCGACGCACGCGTGGGTATCCTGGGCGACCCAGAGCCCGAGCACCGTATGGTCAGCACCCTCTAGGATCCTTCGCAGGTGACCTAGCGCTTCACTCATAGGCCGCTTCCTTGGTCCCTCATCCACCGTACCGGAAGCTCACCATTTTAATCGAACCGAGGCTGGTCAAGACCTCGGCCCGACCTTGCTACGCGAGACGTCCTCCATTGACTCTCCGTCAGCAGTTGCAACTTTATCAGTTAGGTCTCCACGACCTTAATCACAAGACGGTCAAAATGCTTTCCCAGCATTCTTGACATAAAACAGCCATTTACAAACAGCCATTTACAAACAGCATTTACAAACAGTTTACAAATACAATTTCTATATTAACTCTCATTTTTCCACATTATCCCTCATGCAATCCACATTACTTATTCCACATTTCATTTATATGTGTACTCATCCAATCATATCATTTTCCATCTCTTCACTTCAGATTCCTTCACATCACATATCATATATTCACATCCATATCCACATCCATACATCCACATCCACATCCACATTCACATCCATACATCCACATCTACATGCTTATCTCCATTTTCACATCCTCATTTATACATCCACATCCCATATCCACATTCATACATACACATCCATATCCACATCCATATCCGCATTCATACATACACATCCATATCCACATCCACATGCATACATTCATTATCACGTCCTCATTCATACATCCACATCCACATCCACATACATACATACATACATACATACATCCACATCCACATCCACATTCTCATTCACATCTATACATCCATATCTACATGCACATTCACATCCATACATCCACATCTATATCCTCATTCACATCCATACATCCACATTCATGCTCCACATCTACATGCCTACATCCATACATACACATCCACATTTACATCCATGCATCCACATCCACATCCTCATTCACATCCATACATCCACATTCATACATCCACATCCACATCCACATTCACATCCATACATCCACATCTACATGCTTATCTCCATTTTCACATCCTCATTTATACATCCACATCCCATATCCACATTCATACATACACATCCATATCCACATCCACATGCATACATACATCCACATCCACATTCCCATTCACATATATACATCCATATCTACATGCACATTCACATCCATACATCCACATCTATATCCTCATTCACATCCATACATCCACATTCATGCATCCACATCTACATGCATACATCCATACATCCACATCCACATCCACATTCCCATATCTTTTATGCATACCTCTATGCATGAAATTCAATTATGCTAAAAGTAACACTTTTATAATAAAATATTTAACTTTTATGCATACCTCTATGCATGAAATCCAATATGATAAAAGTAACACTTTTGATATAAAAAATTTATCCTTTATGCATACTTCTATGCATGAAAATTAAAAATGATAAAAGTAACACTTTTGATATAAAAATTTTTTCTTTATGCATACTTCTATGCATGAAAATTAAAAATGATAAAAGTAACACTTTTAATATAAAAAAATTATCCTTTATGCATGATATTAAAATTCAATTTCTCCATGATTATAATGAAATTCTTTCAATTAATCTAGGATGATAATTCCTAGAATATGGTAGGAAGTCCTCTTTTTATGCTTTGAATGAAATTATTTTATGCATAATTTTTATAAAAATTTTGCCATAGCTCCGCTGCTATGACTGATAAATCTCAATTTTTTCTAAGGGATAAAGCTTATCATTAAGGAAATAATTAAAATGATCTCTAATTGGATCATTAATCTATAGTGGATTGAATCATCAATATGCATAAACTAAAAGCATAGAAAAAAGCCATTAAATTGGCCTCAAGCATAGCTTAATCTTGGGTTAAGGAAAAGCTTTATGAAAAGCTTGATTTGGATTGAGAACGGGTCATGAGTATGACCATTTCTTGAGTGAGAGAGAGAATTTACATAAAAATCATTAGAATTTAAACATAAATGAAAATTAACTTCAATAGCATTTATTAACTTATGTAACTCTTCACTACTATTCAAACTTCAATAGTATTTAAAAAAAACCATACCAATTAAACTTCTCAAGCTTGAGAGGGGTTGAGAAGAGAGAAACATTGAGAAATTATAGAAAGATCAATATTCACTAATTACCTTCCAACTTGCTTGATTCTTTGTTCACGGTAGAGGCCCCCAACCAATCAATTGGTTAAGTATGTTGATGGAGCCACTAATGGGGATTGAAGAAAGAGGGAAGCTCCAAAAACTAGTGAATTATTAAATGAATTCACAGTTCTTGGCTTAGGTGGAGTAGAGTAACGATGCATAAACACTAACTATTTTTCAACAAGGGGGAGGCTTCTATTTATAGGAAAAATTGAGCTCCTAACCAAACAAACTGATTCTAGAATTTTCTAAATCAGTTTGGTCAATATTTGACCATTTTTAGGTCAGTTAAGCTAACTTTTTGGAACTAGACTTGAATGAGGAGAGAGGAGAGATGAAATATCTCAATTTTTATGAGTTTAAAACTCATTCAAGCATGTGAAATATGCACCTCCTTTAAAGAACTCCCCTTCCTTACATATGTGTCATAATGGAATCATTTTAATATTGCTCATAGTTTTTTTTTACTAATAAACCTTGTACATTTTCAACTCTTCATCTTATGTGAAATATGCACCTCCTTTAAAGAATTCCCCTTCCTTACATATGTGTCATAATGGAATCATTTTAATATTGCTCATAGTTTTTTACTAATAAACCTTGTACATTTTCAACTCTTCATCTTATGTGAAATATGCACCTCCTTTAAAGAATTCCCCTTCCTTACATATGTGTCATAATGGCATCATTTTAATATTGCTCATAGTTTTTTACTAATAAACCTTGTACATTTTTCAACTCTTCATCTTATGTGAGCATTTACTCATTTTTGGGTATCTTCTTTTTACAAATTTGGATTTATCTCTTCCCTACACATGGATTGATGCTATTGGCCCATAGGAACCTTAATTGGACCATAGTCTAAAGATTTCTGAAAATCTAGACCCTTAGACTAAGGTTCTTTATACCTATTTCCAATTAATTCCAATTGCACATTGGAAAATTCTTTTTGAATTTCTGTTTCAGGGGAACTCATCTGAATTATAAGAGATATTTTTCTATCCAGAAATATTCAAAATTTAAATATTCTCTCTCTAGAATAATTTTTCTCTCTCTAGGCTAAAATAGTTAGCAACAGGGTCTTTATATTTCTGAAGAGGGTTGATTACACGGGAAGATACTAGACATCAAAAAGGGGTTGGGGGAGGAATCTTACAAATCTCATGGAGATGGTGAGCATTTCATGGAAATTGCTTGAATTTTGAGTGATTTTGGCCAATTTTGCCATTTTTGGACCAAATTTTGGGCCTCTGGACCAAAAATTTGGGGCAGTCGGGCCAAAACTTAGGGCAAGTGACTAATTGCAATTAACTTTTCTGTTAATCATGATTAGTAATCATCTTCTTCTTCCTCAAGCTTTCCATAGCCATGGGATGCTCTTCCTTTACCCGTTTTGATGCCAAACCTTGGGGTTTTTGTAGAGCTTCCTGAGATCTTTCATTTGAGCCTCTTCTTGCTAATTTTTTTCTCAAGATTTGGGAGCTTTTGTTCATTTCTCCATGGCTGAAAGTTAAGCTTAGTCTACCTTCCATGAACCATATCTTGCATTGCTAAGCTCTTGCACTTCATAGGCATCATTGTTAGCATTCTCTTCTCATGAAAGGAGGCAATGAAGCGAAAATGGCGGGCTGCAACATGCTCACGCCTAAAAATCAGCGCTGAAATTTGGGAGAGGGAGAGCTAGGCTTCACCTAGCTCTACTACCTCAAGACATGGAAGCCTTACAATAGGGTTTTTAGCTATTATTTGGAGCATAATTTCAAGCCTTATTCAAGCACATGGGAGGTGTATTTTGGCTGCAAATTTCAGAGCAAAAGAGAGCTACGTTTTTCTTCAACAAGAGGCTTCTTCAACATTTTCTACCATTGAAGCTTTCCGGATGACATTGGTGAGTGGTATGATCAATTTCTTGCAAGTTTGAAGCATTTGGTGGAGCTTGGGAATGGATTAGGGTTGGACACATTCAAATTTCCCTAATTTTTAGAAATTAACCATTAAAGCTTGACCATTCACTTGCCAATATTGCTTCTCCATGCATTATTGATGGCAATGGTGAAAGGAATTGATTCCACATGAGCTTGGCCAATTCATAGATCACATTTTGGGGGATTTTCTTCATTATGTCTCAATTGGCATGCCATTGATGGAATAGCAAGCTTATGCAATGTTTTTGGAGTCTCTCATGCTCATCTTGATGCCATATGGACACTATGGATGCTATACATAGCCATGCCAATGCTATGTTTTACACATGGGCATAAGAGAGCATTTGGGAAGCATGCATTTGTCAATATGATGTGAAAGGGATTGTTGGAATGCCATTGCAAATGCCTTGATTGTGGTTAACCAATGCTTATGCAAATGCCATGGTGAGGGCATTGTGAATTGTTGGTTTGTGTTGGAGCTTTTGGATGATGGATGGAGGCATGAGTCCATGCTTTATTGGTGAGTTCTAAATTGTAAAAGGGCATGAGTCATGCTCAATACTTGTAAGCCAACAAACTTGTTCTATCATTTGATATTATCCACATCATTTTGTACCTACACTCACCATTGCTACCACTTCAAGTTTCTATAGAATCTAGCAATGTGTGAGGGTACCTTGGCATTGGTTGGAGAGGCCAAGGGGAGAATGGCTTGAACTCTTTGTGCCGTGATTGCCTTGGAAAAGCGGTACAAAGGGGGATTAGGTACACCGGTGTGAAGAAATGGCCTCAACCTTCACCTTGGAGGAAAACTTGGTGAAGGGGTGAGAAGAGCTTGGCCGGGAGATCGGCAAGCTTCAACGCGCATCCTCAACAATCCTCACCATCGACTTTGTGGATGCATTTGGGCAATGGGGCCCTTTTTCCGTCATATTGTGTGGATATTGCAAATGCTTTGATGGACAAAGAGTGCATATGATCTTTCATGACATTGTGGGATACAAAGAGTATTGCATTGTGATTTGAGAAGCTGCATTTTCATTTGAGATTTGGTTCCAATTACAAAGGAGACTATGGCGGAATTTTTCCAACAAGGGAGCCAAACAAGCTTATTGATTGGAGATTTACCCCATGGATACACTTGAAGGGTTATTCACAACTACCAAGGGGAGAAACGCCAATCATTTGTAGCCGGATTGAGCTTTGGGACCGAATTTTGGAAATTTCTGGGATTTTACAAAACCCTAATTCAGTCCTAGGGTTTTTGGGATTAGGTCCGAGTGATTACACGACTCTATTCTACTCCTTGAGAGCTTTCAAATGAGCCTTAGAACCCGTTAATCGAATATCACAATCTCGGTCAAAGTAGTCATGTTGACTTTCTGGTCAAAGTCAAACAGAATATACTTCCACTTTGACTGAATCAAAATGCTTTTAGGGGTAGGTTCTATCTTTCGTTAGCTTTCTATAGAGCCGTCAAAATCCTAATTCCGACATATATTTTGCATTTTAGAGCCAAATTACTACTTTCAGCTGTCCCACATAAACCCTAAAACAGAGAGTACTTGCCCACACCTAATTCTTACTGTGTTCATTTGGGAGGATAGTAGACATCATTACCTACCCATAGAACCTTCTTTTGTCCAATTCCGACATCATTTGGGCATTCTACCAACATCTTGCATTTTCTTCACTATGCCGAAGGGAAGACCACGCAAGGGTGGGGATGTTGTGCAAGAAATGATCATGGGTGATGAGGACATGGAAGGTAATATGGATGCAAGGGATGCATTCATCAATGAAGACAATGGGGGCAATGTACATAATCAAATTTCTCAAGGGACACAAGCGGCGGTCAACCATGACACCCTCATGCAAATGCTTGTACAACGGTTGGAGACTTTAGACTCCAAGCTTGATTCTCATTTTGAAACATTATCCTCACGGATTGGTGTGATGGAGGACAAGTTTGGGAAGTCTCAAGCACAAGAAAAGCATGGGAATTATGGTGACTATGAGCAAAGAAAATGCAAGGGCATCTTGAATGAGGATTCCATGAAGGCCGTACAAGAGGATCCATTGGGAGCATCCACTCGGGGATTCATGGCGGATGCAAGGAGACCTCTTGTCAAGGATATGTTTCCTCCTTCTTTTCATTCGGGGTTGTCTCACCCTAATGCATCAAAGGGTCCTACCTCTTCTAGGGCAATGCATTCAAGGGAAGAGGATGAGGCGTTTGTGAATGATGGGGAGATTGCACTCGATTGGAATCAAATGTCCTTTGCCCAAAGACAAAGGGATGCTCACGAGAAGTGGATGGAATTGTCGAATATCATCAAGAGGGATTACAAAGACTTTGCACAATTTATGGAGTCATACTCAAAGATGCAAAGATTCAAGCCCTCTACCCAACATGATAACCCATCCCACATATCTTCCAAGGATGTCAAAGACAAAATCTCACTATAAAAGTTCAAAGGTGACGGGTCATCTCCGCAAGAGTTGGAGGAGTGGGCTACTAAGCTTGACACCTATTTCCAACTTTACCCAAAAAGTGAGCGTGATATGGTACAATTTTCCTCCTTACATCTTGAAGATTATGCTCATCAATGGTGGAGGCACTTGGTCAAACAAGGGAACACGCCATCAACTTGGGAAGGATTGAAGCGGGAGATGAACTTGGCCTTCATTTCACCCTTAGTGCTTGACCGATACCATGAAGAATGGTATGAGCTTTGTCAAAAGGGGATGATGGTGAGAGATTACATCAAGAGATTTTTTAAGCTTTCAATGTACGTGGAAGGCTTGAGTGAAGACATGAAGATGAAAAAGTTTGTGCATGGGCTTGAACACTTCATCAAGGCGGATGTGTCGGCTCAAAGGCCTAGCTCTCTCAAAGAAGCTATGAGGTTAGCCGAACTCTATGAGCCAAAGTACAAGAGGTCTCAGCCCATGACCTCCACCAAAGACACACTCAAACCAACCACTACTTCTTACAATTTTGGGAAAGGTCCTACCTCTACATTACCATCCTCTAATCCAAGAACTCCTACATCATTTGGGGGTGGACAGCCAAAGAATGGCATACATCAATTTGATGCCAAGAGGAGTAGTGACTTCATGAAGAAGAAGCCCTTTCAACCCTTCAAGAAGACTCAAAGAATGGATGATCCAAAGATTGAGGAGTTGAGAAGCAAAGGGCTATGTTTCAAGTGCAAAGAGAGGTGGTCACCCGGGCATGTGTGTAAATCAAAGAAGATTGTGGCCACTATGATCCTCATGGATGAGGAAGAGAACAAGGATGACTCTCATGACATTGAGGAATGGGAGGATTGCAATGAAGAAGCACATGAGGAGTCACTTGAAGACCATTCTTTCATCACGGAGGATGGTGAGTTTCCGTTTGATCCGGGAGGTGGAGTTAAGGAAAGCCTTGTGGATGGAGACATGCCTACCAATGCAGAAATTTCAGCTTGCATATGCTCTATCTCACAAGAGTTGTTGGCGGGTTGCAAGAACCCAAGCACACTAAGGTTGGTGGGGACCATCAATGGGAGGGTTGCACATATTCTTGTGGATTCCGGGAGCACTCATAGCTTTATCAACTCTAAATCCATCAACTCTCTCAAACTCAACACAAAGAAGACACCTACAACATTCCAAGTGCAAGTGGCAAATGGGGAAAGTGAGAAGACTAGCTTGGTTTGCCCTTCTACAAAAGTGGTTTTATCCTCTTCATACACTTGGGAAGGTGATTTGGTGGTTTTGGATATGGATCCCATCGACATTATTATGGGGTGTGATTGGTTGGCTTCACTTGGTGACATTCACATGAACCTTCAACAAGGTTTCATGAGCTTTCTACATCATGGGCAACAAGTGGTACTTGCTGCAAATGCACCTTAGAAGCTCTCTTTGATCACTCCAAGGTGACTCAAGAAAGAGATTAAGGCTTTTGGCACTATCTATGTGTTACATGTTACCCAAGAGGGGATGGAAGGCAGTGGACAGCACATAGATGAGGAAATGGCAACTCTTCTTAAGGAGTATGAAGATATTTTGCAAGTGCCAAAGAGTCTACCACCTAAGAGGGAGATTGACCATGCCATAGTACTTGAACCGAATGCAAAGGTTGTCAACAAGCCTCCTTACCGTTTGTCTAAGGTAGAAAGAGAGGAAGTGGCTAAGCAAGTGCAAGATTTGCTTACTATGGGTCTTATTCAACCTTCACAATCTCCATTTGCATCTCCCGTTCTCTTGGTGAAGAAGAAGGATGGATCCTTTCGCATGTGCATTGATTATCGTGACTTGAACAAGGTCACAATCAAGAATAGGTATCCCATACCTCGCATTGATGATCTTCTTGATGAGCTCAAAGGGGCAAAGTTCTTCACCAAGATTGATTTGAGATCGGGATATCATCAAATAAGGATGAAGGAAGGTGATGAAGAGAAGACAGCATTTAGGACGGAAAGGGGATTGTTTCACTTCATGGTGATGCCCTTTGGTCTTACAAATGCTCCGGCCACTTTTCAAGCATTGATGAATCGGATATTGGCTCCCCTTCTTTTCAAGTTTGTGCTAGTGTTCTTCGATGACATCTTGATCTATAGCAAGAGCAAAGGGGAACATCTATGTCATGTGAAGCAAGTGTTTGAAGTGTTGAGGAAGCACAAGCTTTATGCAAAGGAGAGCAAATGCACATTCATGGTCAATGAAGTGGAATATCTTGGACACTTGGTGGGTGAGAATGGCATAAGGGCTGATCCTAAGAAAGTGGCATGTGTCAAAGAGCGGCCAACACCAAGCAATACAACTCAATTGAGAGGATTTTTGGGATTATCTTCTTTTTATAGAAGATTCATGCAACATTATGCATCCATTGCGGCACCTCTTACCGACTTGCTCAAGAGGGAGGCTTTCTTTTGGGATTCCATTGCCAACAAGAGCTTCAATGAGCTCAAGGAGTTGCTCACTTCAGCCCCTATACTTGTATGTCCGGATTTTGCAAAGACGTTTTATGTGAGGGCGGATGCAAGTGGTAGAGGAATTGGGGCAGTTTTGTATCAAGAGCATGGAGTCATTGCATTTGAAAGTAGAAAGCTTACCGAAAAGGAGATGGTAGCCATACTTCATGCCATCAAGAAGTGGCATCACTATCTTTATGGTGCTCATTTCAAGGTGAGAAGTGATCATAGGGTGCTGAAATTTTTCCTCTCCCAACCAAATCTTTCTCCAAAGCAAAAGAGATGGCTGGCCACACTTCAAGGATATGATTTTGAGATATCCTACACACCCGGGAAGGACAATGTAGTGGCGGATGCATTGTCTAGAATGTGGGCATGCGCTACAACTTCAATCATGGAGGTATATAGTGAATGGATCAAAGGGATTCAAGAGGAATACCTCATCAATGAAGGTGCTGCCCATATTTATACCAAATTACAGCAAGGTGAAGGTGGAGAGTTTCCTCATTACAAGCTTCACAATGGTCTCTTGTGGCACAAGGGTAAGGTGTATTTGGTTCCTACCTCATTCTACATACCAAAGGTGCTTCATGAGATGCATTCTTCACCACTTTCGGGCCATCTTGGTGTACTCAAAACCTATGATAAAGTGAGCAAGAGTTTTTATTGGAAAGGCATATGGGGAGATGTGAAGAAGTTTGTGATGGAATGTGCTTCTTGTCAAAAGAATAAGGATAGCCATCAACTCCCAAGTGGTTTACTTCATCCATTACCTATTCCGGATGGTAAATGGACTCACATTTCTATGGACTTCATCACGGGTCTACCAAAGACAAAGCATGGATGGGATCAAATATTTGTGGTGATTGATAGGCTTACAAAATCAGCCCATTTCATTGCTTCAAAGACCACTTATGGAGCATCTCATATTGCCAAGCAATTTTTGGAACATGTATTCAAGATACATGGCTTGCCACTCAACATAGTTTGTGATCGAGATACCAAGTTCATGGGGACTTTTTGGAGGTCATTATATGAGAGCTTGGGTACTCAAATCACTCCATCTACAGCCTATCACCCTCAAACGGATGGGCAAACGGAGTGCACAAACAAATGGCTTGAGGTGTACTTGAGGCACTATTGTCATGACATGCAAACATCTTGGGATGAGTGGCTTTATCTTGCTGAATTTTGCCATAATTCAAGCAAGCATTTGAGTATTGGCATGTCACCATTTGAGGCTCTCTATCGATATCAAGTACATGTGCCATCGATAGCCTTCCGTGAAGACAAAGTGGTCAATCCATTGGCAAAAGAAGAGTTGGAAAGAATGAGACAGCTTCTTCAACTTTGCAAGGACAATATGAAGAAGGCTCAAGATGTCATGAAGGCTAAGGCGGATGTTCATAGAAGGGATGTGGAGTTTCAAGAGGGTGATTATGTGCTATTGAAGCTTCCCAAGAGTCGGCATAACACTCTCAAAGGCGTAACCAACTCAAAATTGGCTCATAGGTATTATGGACCATACTTGATTATCAAGAGGGTTGGTGATTTGGCCTACAAGTTGGATTTGCCTTCTTCGACAAGGATCCATAATGTGTTTCATGTATCTAACCTTAAGAGGTTTATGGGATCTTTGCCTCAAGAGATGGAAGAGCTTCCACCCATGAATGAAGAAGGTGAGATCATTTATGAGCCGGAGAGGGTTATTGGCAAGAGGACAAGAGAGTTGAGGAATCGGAATATTGATGAATACCTTGTCAAATGGAAGCAATTACCCATGGATGAGGCTACTTGGCAATCATTGGAGTATGTCCAACAACATGGCTTACTTGTGGATGACTTTCCGTGACCAAGTGGTATGGTTTACTTGAGCAAATTGGGTAATATGAGGAGAAGTATACATGCTGTAATTTCTGGACAGCTTTGGGAAGGTCTACTATTGGGCCTATTTTTCTACTCCAACAAGCTTCATGGCGTATCCTAATGAAAGATTATGATGTGGGCTACATATGGCTGAGTGTACATATCATTTTCAGCCCAATATATGGAGTCTAAATGAAGGATTTTCAAGGGTCTTCATCGACTAGAAGGGCTGTCATAACAGTCCCACTCATACACTTTGGGCTTGAAGCTTTGTGGACTTGTATACATCCGGATTTTCATTGTATATGTGCTTTGGATGTACTTGAGAACTCTTAACCACTTCCCATTGATTACATTAGAGTCTCATACTTTGAGATTGTACATGTTATTGATTTTGAGGACAAAATCTTTGGGAAGGGATGGTTTGTAATAAAGTAGGAACTTTATTCAATAGGGTTAATAATGGGACAAGTCCATGTATAAAAGAGGGGACTTGGACCATGGTTGTAACTTTTGATGATCATTTTTACAAATGGAAACTTATGTTTCTTGGAGCTCATGGCTTCTCTCTTGGCTTGTGGAAGGCTATTTCCATTCTCTTGGTGAGAGACTAAACACACTTAGGCATCATGTTTACATGGTGATTACTCATATTTTTCATGCATTACATCCCTTCATTCCATATGATTGGACATATGTATAATGTTAGCCCGAGTGTGCATGTGAGCAATATTATCTATACATGTTACTTATAGTGTGTAAAGGTTGCATATCTTTTGAGGATGTACAAACAATGAATGGACATTTGTATTGTTGTTTTAAGATTTCATGTGAAGCCAGAGGAATGTTGGAGAGATACGAGTGGTATATATGTCTTCAAGAAGTTGCATTTCACAAAACCAGATTCTAATTGCATCAACTTTTTGTCATTATTCTGCTTTTTTGTGAGCCTATATCTCTTGGAGAGGTTTGGCACAAATTCTCTACCGAACTTCCAAATATTTTTTTCATGGCTTGGAGAGAAGGTGTGAGGACATTGGTGTTTGTCATTCTATAGCTAAGAATCAATCTCTATTACACATGCAAGACCTCTTACAATAATATGAAAAACGTCTACATGATTTTGAAGGGCTGTCTCTTCCTGATAGATCAACTCTTGCTATTGAAAACAATGGTTTGTTGATGGAAAGAGATGCTGTTTGATTCTATTCTCAACAGTATGATTTGGCTCTTTCCAAAAAAGGAGTCTTAATAGTTGTCAATCAAGAGCATTTCATACCATCTTTGAGGCTATTTATTTGAACAATGGTAGTGTTTTTTGCCATTGTTTTTTTTTCCTTGATAGAGCAAGTGGATTAGGCAAAATATATATTTATAATGCCTTTCTATCTTGATTACGTGGATAGAATCAAGTTGCTTTCGCAAGTGCATCTTCTAGAATAGCTGCATTGTTACTTTTAAATGGATGTACTGCACACTTAAGTTTCAAAATCCCATTGGTTTTCAATGCTTTTTAGCGTGAATGGTCTCTAAATATGTAAAAGTACTCTAAATATGACCTCCTATCATCTAAATTTGAATTTCTATATTTGGAGATACTTATCTCTTAATAGAACTATTCTTGTCTTCTTATTTCTTTTAAGATTTTATGGAGGTAATATTTTTACTATTATCATTTTCCTAATGTTTCTAGCCTTATTGTCTCAACCTTCTCTAAGTGCGCT
This sequence comes from Cibotium barometz, assembly GCF_041138505.1. Taxonomy (NCBI): domain Eukaryota; kingdom Viridiplantae; phylum Streptophyta; class Polypodiopsida; order Cyatheales; family Cibotiaceae; genus Cibotium; species Cibotium barometz. The sequence continues at coordinate 1,561,726 of NC_141082.1, read as the reverse complement.
CTCTTTCCTTCTTGAAATCTATATTAAAAGAGACACATAAATGGCTTGGGAGGGACCTTACAAGAGAAAATGAAGGACTCTGATGACGCTCAAAGGAGGCCTTGAAAATTAAAAGGGTATTTTGTGTTCTTGAGGATTCCCAAGTCTAGATATGGCTCACTAAAGGGAAATACCAACACCAAGCTTGCTCATTACTTCTATAAGCATTATAAAGTGTTTAGAAGGGATAGGATGCCACCATTCGAGGATATGCATGGTTATAGTAATGTGAACTTGCCCATGGTGGTTTTCAAGCAAATGGAGTCAATCCTTTTACAAAGAAGGAGGTGGAGAGAATGCAACCTCTCCTCCAAAGAGGCTATGTATATACGGTTATAAGGTAAACTTGCCCGTGGGCGGTTTTCAAGCAAGATGGAGTCAATCCTAGTGAAAAGAAAGAGGTTGAGAGAATGAAACATCTCCTCCAAATGCAAGGACAATCCTCCTTCTACATTGGTTGATCTATTACTTGGTGATGATAATGCAAGTAAGGAACACAGAAAGAATATATGCTCTTATAAAAATAATGCCTTAGCATTCGTTTCACTGGGTACTCACTTGGATATCAAATCACTAGGGGGAGGTATGTATTTAATTTTCGAATCCATGGTATTACATATCGTCATGTTGGCTCTGTAATACCTAATAGAATATGAGATGTGGCTCCTCAATTTTTCCAATTATATATTTTTCCAATTTTATATATATATATATATATATATATGATACGGAGCATGAATTAGAGAATAGACTTCATGGGATGCTTTTTGTAAATCATAACATGCTTGAAAGCTTACAAATAATGATGTATAAAAACAATCCATATGCATGTGCATTTCATACAATAAGAGAAATGTTACAGTCCAGTCCACATGTAGATTTCAGAATGGTCACTGAAGTTGGATCAATATTAAGGAAATAATTGGTTCCTATGGGTAGTAAGATAGCTGCTATCATACTAGGTCAAGGGGATGCTCTTCATGTAGGTCATAGAGATATTCAAATAATGTCTCGCACAAATACTATAAAAAAATATGTTCTGTTTACTCGAGGAGAGGATGGTTAGCATGTTAGAATTTCACTCCATGGTACGAATAGACAAGGTTCAAATGAGGAGACAAATACTATAATTCAACGGTAATATTATGCATATAGATTACAAATAAGGGAAGATACAAATGTGTGCCTTCTACGTGGTGGTCGACTTTTGTAACAATACATTGTTGATACTCATAGCAGCATGGAAGAATCAAGATTAGTATGGATACATAATAGCCAGAAAGCATTGTGTGCTAAAGTATACTAAGGGCTTGCATATATGATTAATATAAGCAATGCTGTCAATAGAGTCTCCGTGGCAGTGATAGATGCAAGATAGTTCTACCATCTATATATATACTAGGGGCCTTGATATATGCACCAATTGTATCAAGATTAAAAGGTTATTTTGTTAGGAAGATGGAAAAACCTAACCTCTCTATTACCTTTACTTAAAGTCCTAAGTGGGATGAAATAAGCAAAGCCTTACTGCCAGGTCAAGTTGTCCAAGATCGACCTGACTTGATTGCACGGGTTTTCTATGAGAAGCATAAGGATATGATGCACTTGTTGGTGAAAAAAGAATTATTTGGAAGGGTAGTGGGATTTGTTTTTGTTATTGAATTTTAAAAAGAGACTTTCTACATGCACATATACTATTGATATTGGAAAGTGGACGTAAACCTACTGAGATTGCTCACTATGATAAGTTTGTATGTGTTGAACTTCCAGATAAGGCGATGTTTCCTAAGTTGCACAACATAATTAGTCATTGTAATGTACATGGACCATGTGGGAAACTAAATATGCTCTCTCCTTATATGGTAAATGGAAGTTGCAAACATCGTTATTCTTGAAAGTTTTCTGAGACTACTATTGATGACAATGGGTATCCAACTTACATGCGGCAAGACGAAAGTAGTTTCATACAAGTAAAGGATCATGAGGTGGATAGTCAATGTGGGTTGTTCCATATAACCCTTTTCTCTCTATGAGGTACAAAGTCTATATTAACATAGAAGTATGCTCTACCATTATCGTAATGAAAATATTCATATAAGTATGTATACAAAGGACATGATAGATCTACTATAGAGTCGCAAGATACACATGGGGTTATTGATGAGGTTAGTCAATATCTGGATGCACGATATGTGTCTACGTCAAAGGCAAGTTGACACTTATTGATGAGGTTAGTCAATATCCGGATGCGTGGTATGTGTCTATGTCAGAGGCAAGTTGGCATTTATACCAATATGATTTACATAATGAAAACCATATATACAAAGGTTGTCTATTCATTTTTTGATGCAAAATTATGTTATATTCAATGACTTATGATTTGTGTGATGTAATAGTCCTCGTGATAGAAACTAAATAACTACTCTCACTGAATGGTTCAGAGCTGGTCAATTGCGTGCAGATTCAAATAGCATGCTATCTAACTTTTTGATCATGGACTAAAATAAAAAAGGAAATATGATTGGACATATGTATAATGTTAGCCCGAGTGTGCATGTGAGCAATATTATCTATACATGTTACTTATAGTGTGTAAAGGTTGCATATCTTTTGAGGATGTACAAACAATGAATGGACATTTGTATTGTTGTTTTAAGATTTCATGTGAAGCCAGAGGAATGTTGGAGAGATACGAGTGGTATATATGTCTTCAAGAAGTTGCATTTCACAAAACCAGATTCTAATTGCATCAACTTTTTGTCATTATTCTGCTTTTTTGTGAGCCTATATCTCTTGGACAGGTTTGGCACAAATTCTCTACCGAACTTCCAAATATTTTTTTCATGGCTTGGAGAGAAGGTGTGAGGACATTGGTGTTTGTCATTCTATAGCTAAGAATCAATCTCTATTACACATGCAAGACCTCTTACAATAATATGAAAAACGTCTACATGATTTTGAAGGGCTGTCTCTTCCTGATAGATCAACTCTTGCTATTGAAAACAATGGTTTGTTGATGGAAAGAGATGATGTTTGATTCTGTTCTCAACAGTATGATTTGGCTCTTTCCAAAAAAGGAGTCTTAATAGTTGTCAATCAAGAGCATTTCATACCATCTTTGAGGTTATTTATTTGAACAATGGTAGTGTTTTTTGCCATTGTTTTTTTTCCTTGATAGAGCAAGTGGATTAGGCAAAATATATATTTACAATGCCTTTCTATCTTGATTACGTGGATAGAATCAAGTTGCTTTCGCAAGTGCATCTTCTAGAATAGCTGCATTGTTACTTTTAAATGGATGTACTGCACACTTAAGTTTCAAAATCCCATTGGTTTTCAATGCTTTTTAGCGTGCATGGTCTCTAAATATGTAAAAGTACTCTAAATATGACCTCCTATCATCTAAATTCGAATTTCTATTTTTGGAGATACTTATCTCTTAATAGAACTATTCTTGTCTTCTTATTTCTTTTAGGATTTTATGGAGGTAATATTTTTACTCTTATCATTTTCCTAATGTTTCTAGCCTTATTGTCTCAACCTTCTCTAAGTGCGCTCTCTTTCCTTCTTGAAATCTATATTAAAAGAGACACATAAATGGCTTGGGAGGGACCTTACAAGAGAAAATGAAGGACTCTGATGACGCTCAAAGGAGGCCTTGAAAATTAAAAGGGTATTTTGTGTTCTTGAGGATTCCCAAGTCTAGATATGGCTCACTAAAGGGAAATACCAACACCAAGCTTGCTCATCACTTCTATAAGCATTATAAAGTGTTTAGAAGGGATAGGATGCCACCATTCGAGGATATGCATGGTTATAGTAATGTGAACTTGCCCATGGTGGTTTTCAAGCAAATGGAGTCAATCCTTTTACAAAGAAGGAGGTGGAGAGAATGCAACCTCTCCTCCAAAGAGGCTATGTATATACGGTTATAAGGTAAACTTGCCCGTGGGCGGTTTTCAAGCAAGATGGAGTCAATCCTAGTGAAAAGAAAGAGGTTGAGAGAATGAAACATCTCCTCCAAATGCAAGGACAATCCTCCTTCTACATTGGTTGATCTGTTACTTGGTGATGATAATGCAAGTAAGGAACACAGAAAGAATATATGCTCTTATAAAAATAATGCCTTAGCATTCGTTTCACTGGGTACTCACTTTGACCAGCTCTGAACCATGTCTCCCTAGTGATTTGATTATCCAAGTGAGTACCCAGTGAAACGAATGCTAAGGCATTATTTTTATAAGAGCATATATTCTTTCTGTGTTCCTTACTTGCACTATCATCACCAAGTAACAGATCAACCAATGTAGAAGGAGGAATGTCCTTGCATTTGGAGGAGATGTTTCATTCTCTCAACCTCTTTCTTTTCACTAGGATTGACTCCATCTTGCTTGAAAACCGCCCACGGGCAAGTTTTCCTTATAACCGTATATACATAGCCTCTTTGGAGGAGAGGTTGCATTCTCTCCACCTCCTTCTTTGTAAAAGGATTGACTCCATTTGCTTGAAAACCACCATGGGCAAGTTCACATTACTATAACCATGCATATCCTCAAATGGTGGCATCCTATCCCTTCTAAACACTTTATAATGCTTATAGAAGTGATGAGCAAGCTTGGTGTTGGTATTTCCCTTTAGTGAGCCATATCTAGACTTGGGAATCCTCAAGAACACAAAATACCCTTTTAATTTTCAAGGCCTCCTTTGAGCGTCATCAGAGTCCTTCATTTTCTCTTGTAAGGTCCCTCCCAAGCCATTTATGTGTCTCTTTTAATATAGATTTCAAGAAGGAAAGAGAGCGCACTTAGAGAAGGTTGAGACAATAAGGCTAGAAACATTAGGAAAATGATAAGAGTAAAAATATTACCTCCATAAAATCCTAAAAGAAATAAGAAGACAAGAATAGTTCTATTAAGAGATAAGTATCTCCAAAAATAGAAATTCAAATTTAGATGATAGGAGGTCATATTTAGAGTACTTTTACATATTTAGAGACCATGCACGCTAAAAAGCATTGAAAACCAATGGGATTTTGAAACTTAAGTGTGCAGTACATCCATTTAAAAGTAACAATGCAGCTATTCTAGAAGATGCACTTGCGAAAGCAACTTGATTCTATCCACGTAATCAAGATAGAAAGGCATTGTAAATATATATTTTGCCTAATCCACTTGCTCTATCAAGGAAAAAAAAAACAATGGCAAAAAACACTACCATTGTTCAAATAAATAGCCTCAAAGATGGTATGAAATGCTCTTGATTGACAACTATTAAGACTCCTTTTTTGGAAAGAGCCAAATCATACTGTTGAGAACAGAATCAAACATCATCTCTTTCCATCAACAAACCATTGTTTTCAATAGCAAGAGTTGATCTATCAGGAAGAGACAGCCCTTCAAAATCATGTAGACGTTTTTCATATTATTGTAAGAGGTCTTGCATGTGTAATAGAGATTGATTCTTAGCTATAGAATGACAAACACCAATGTCCTCACACCTTCTCTCCAAGCCATGAAAAAAATATTTGGAAGTTTGGTAGAGAATTTGTGCCAAACCTGTCCAAGAGATATAGGCTCACAAAAACGTAGAATAATGACAAAAAGTTGATGCAATTAGAATCTGGTTTTGTGAAATGCAACTTCTTGAAGACATATATACCACTCGTATCTCTCCAACATTCCTCTGGCTTCACATGAAATCTTAAAACAACAATACAAATGTCCATTCATTGTTTGTACATCCTCAAAAGATATGCAACCTTTACACACTATAAGTAACATGTATAGATAATATTGCTCACATGCACACTCGGGCTAACATTATACATATGTCCAATCATATTTCCTTTTTTATTTTAGTCCATGATCAAAAAGTTAGATAGCATGCTATTTGAATCTGCACGCAATTGACCAGCTCTGAACCATTCAGTGAGAGTAGTTATTTAGTTTCTATCACGAGGACTATTACATCACACAAATCATAAGTCATTGAATATAACATAATTTTGCATCGAAAAATGAAGACAACCTTTGCATATATGGTTTTCATTATGTAAATCATATTGGTATAAATGCCAACTTGCCTCTGACATAGACACATACCACGCATCCGGATATTGACTAACCTCATCAATAAGTGTCAACTTGCCTCTGACGTAGACACATACCGTGCATCCAGATATTGACTAACCTCATCAATAACCCCATGTGTATCTTGCGACTCTATAGTAGATCTATCATGTCCTTTGTATACATACTTATATGAATATTTTCATTACGATAATGGTAGAGCATACTTCTATGTTAATATAGACTTTGTACCTCATAGAGAGAAAAGGGTTATATGGAACAACCCACATTGACTATCCACCTCATGATCCTTTACTTGTATGAAACTACTTTCGTCTTGCCGCATGTAAGTTGGATACCCATTGTCATCAATAGTAGTCTCAGAAAACTTTCGAGAATAACGATGTTTGCAACTTCCATTTACCATATAAGGAGAGAGCATATTTAGTTTCCCACATGGTCCATGTACATTACAATGACTAATTTTGTTGTGCAACTTAGGAAACATCGCCTTATCTGGAAGTTCAACACATACAAACTTATCATAGTGAGCAATCTCAGTAGGTTTACGTCCACTTTCCAATATCAATAGTATATGTGCATGTAGAAAGTCTCTTTTTAAAATTCAATAACAAAAACAAATCCCACTACCCTTCCAAATAATTCTTTTTTCACCAACAAGTGCATCATATCCTTATGCTTCTCATAGAAAACTCGTGCAATCAAGTCAGGTTGATCTTGGACAACTTGACCTGGCAGTAAGGCTTTGCTTATTTCATCCCACTTAGGATTTTAAGTAAAGGTAATAGAGAGGTTAGGTTTTTCCATCTTCCTAACAAAATAACCTTTTAATCTTGATACAATTGGTGCATATATCAAGGCCCCTAGTATATATATAGATGGTAGAACTATCTTGCATCTATCACTGCCACGGAGACTCTATTGACAGCATTGCTTATATTAATCATATATGCAAGCCCTTAGTATACTTTAGCACACAATGCTTTCTGGCTATTATGTATCCATACTAATCTTGATTCTTCCATGCTGCTATGAGTATCAACAATGTATTGTTACAAAAGTCGACCACCACGTAGAAGGCACACATTTGTATCTTCCCTTATTTGTAATCTATATGCATAATATTACCGTTGAATTATAGTATTTGTCTCCTCATTTGAACCTTGTCTATTCGTACCATGGAGTGAAATTCTAACATGCTAACCATCCTCTCCTCGAGTAAACAGAACATATTTTTTTATAGTATTTGTGCGAGACATTATTTGAATATCTCTATGACCTACATGAAGAGCATCCCCTTGACCTAGTATGATAGCAGCTATCTTACTACCCGTAGGAACCAATTATTTCCTTAATATTGATCCAACTTCATTGACCATTCTGAAATCTACATGTGGACTGGACTGTAACATTTCTCTTATTGTATGAAATGCACATGCATATGGATTGTTTTTATACATCATTATTTGTAAGCTTTCAAGCATGTTATGATTTACAAAAAGCATCCCATGAAGTCTATTCTCTAATTCATGCTCCGTATCATATATATATATATATATATATATATATATATATATGTATATATATTTGGAAAAATATATAATTGGAAAAATTGAGAAGCCGCATCTCATATTCTATTAGGTATTACAGAGCCAACATGATGATATGTAATACCATGGATTCGAAAATTAAATACATACCTCCCCCTAGTGAATTGATTATCCAAGTGAGTACCCAGTGAAACGAATGCTAAGGCATTATTTTTATAAGAGCATATATTCTTTCTGTGTTCCTTACTTGCACTATCATCACCAAGTAACAGATCAACCAATGTAGAAGGAGGAATGTCCTTGCATTTGGAGGAGATGTTTCATTCTCTCAACCTCTTTCTTTTCACTAGGATTGACTCCATCTTGCTTGAAAACCGCCCACGGGCAAGTTTTCCTTATAACCGTATATACATAGCCTCTTTGGAGGAGAGGTTGCATTCTCTCCACCTCCTTCTTTGTAAAAGGATTGACTCCATTTGCTTGAAAACCACCATGGGCAAGTTCACATTATTATAACCATGCATATCCTCAAATGGTGGCATCCTATCCCTTCTAAACACTTTATAATGCTTATAGAAGTGATGAGCAAGCTTGGTGTTGGTATTTCCCTTTAGTGAGCCATATCTAGACTTGGGAATCCTCAAGAACACAAAATACCCTTTTAATTTTCAAGGCCTCCTTTGAGCGTCATCAGAGTCCTTCATTTTCTCTTGTAAGGTCCCTCCCAAGCCATTTATGTGTCTCTTTTAATATAGATTTCAAGAAGGAAAGAGAGCGCACTTAGAGAAGGTTGAGACAATAAGGCTAGAAACATTAGGAAAATGATAAGAGTAAAAATATTACCTCCATAAAATCCTAAAAGAAATAAGAAGACAAGAATAGTTCTATTAAGAGATAAGTATCTCCAAAAATAGAAATTCGAATTTAGATGATAGGAGGTCATATTTAGAGTACTTTAACATATTTAGAGACCATGCACGCTAAAAAGCATTGAAAACCAATGGGATTTTGAAACTTAAGTGTGCAGTACATCCATTTAAAAGTAACAATGCAGCTATTCTAGAAGATGCACTTGCGAAAGCAACTTGATTCTATCCACGTAATCAAGATAGAAAGGCATTATAAATATATATTTTTCCTAATCCACTTGCTCTATCAAGGAAAAAAAAACAATGGCAAAAAACACTACCATTGTTCAAATAAATAGCCTCAAAGATGGTATGAAATGCTCTTGATTGACAACTATTAAGACTCCTTTTTTGGAAAGAGCCAAATCATACTGTTGAGAACAGAATCAATCATCATCTCTTTCCATCAACAAACCATTGTTTTCAATAGCAAGAGTTGATCTATCAGGAAGAGACAGCCCTTCAAAATCATGTAGACATTTTTCATATTATTGTAAGAGGTCTTGCATGTGTAATAGAGATTGATTCTTAGCTATAGAATGACAAACACCAATGTCCTCACACCTTCTCTCCAAGCCATGAAAAAAATATTTGGAAGTTCGGTAGAGAATTTGTGCCAAACCTGTCCAAGAGATATAGGCTCACAAAAACGCAGAATAATGACAAAAAGTTGATGCAATTAGAATCTGGTTTTGTGAAATGCAACTTCTTGAAGACATATATACCACTCGTATCTCTCCAACATTCCTCTGGCTTCACATGAAATCTTAAAACAACAATACAAATGTCCATTCATTGTTTGTACATCCTCAAAAGATATGCAACCTTTACACACTATAAGTAACATGTATAGATAATATTGCTCACATGCACACTCGGGCTAACATTATACATATGTCCAATCATATTTCCTTTTTTATTTTAGTCCATGATCAAAAAGTTAGATAGCATGCTATTTGAATCTGCACGCAATTGACCAGCTCTGAATTCAGTGAGAGTAGTTATTTAGTTTCTATCACGAGGACTATTACATCACACAAATCATAAGTCATTGAATATAACATAATTTTGCATCGAAAAATGAATAGACAACCTTTGTATATATGGTATTCATTATGTAAATCATATTGGTATAAATGCCAACTTGCCTCTGACATAGATACATACCACGCATCCGGATATTGACTAACCTCATCAATAAGTGTCAACTTGCCTCTGACGTAGACACATACCGTGCATCCAGATATTGACTAACCTCATCAATAACCCCATGTGTATCTTGCGACTCTATAGTAGATCTATCATGTCCTTTGTATACATACTTATATGAATATTTTCATTACGATAATGGTAGAGCATACTTCTATGTTAATATAGACTTTGTACCTCATAGAGAGAAAAGGGTTATATGGAACAACCCACATTGACTATCCACCTCATGATCCTTTACTTGTATGAAACTACTTTCGTCTTGCCGCATGTAAGTTGGATACCCATTGTCATCAATAGTAGTCTCAGAAAACTTTCGAGAATAACAATGTTTGCAACTTCCATTTACCATATAAGGAGAGAGCATATTTAGTTTCCCACATGGTCGTTAGAAAAAGTGATCTATGTCATATCATAGACAAGGTCAAAGGGATGTGGATGAATGTGGTGAAGGCTAGGAGTTATCCCACATGCAAAGGCAAAGCCCATATGGTACTTGGACCTATATAAAGGGTCATTTCAATGTAATGTAATACAACAATTCATTCTCAAGTACACAATCTCTTGGTCAAGTAAGTGCATCTTGTGTTGCTTTGTATTGCTTTTGTCATTTGTTTATAATCATGTTTAGCATTATGTTTGAGCCTCCTTAGGCTAGCCTAGTCCTAGATCCATGATTTCCAACATGGTATCAGAGCTTGGTAGGCTATGGCTTAGCTTAGTTTAGTTGTTTTGCCATTTCTCTTCAATATGGTGCCCACAAAAGGAAGTGCCATTGAGAAGAAGGAATAACAAAATTATTGCATTAGTCTTTGCACCATTAGGGATCTGGTAGGTTCAGCTCTCCAATAGCTTAGATCCTTTCTCTCTTAGCATTGATTTAGGTTTTCATTAGAAAAAGATTTAAGGTTTTTTAAGTCTAAGGAGTTTCTCCATCCTCCTTAGCATCCACAATTAGGGATCACAAGTAGTGCTTGAATCCTTTGCAAACATAGTCACTTGAGAAGCAGCCATTTGCAAAGCAAATCCTCAGTCACAAGCATTGATAGATCTCTGATAATAAGCAACTCGGCAACAAAGCAAAGACTAGCCGGCAGTAAGAGAAAGCAATAAGCTGTAGAGGCAGCATCAGAGGCAAGTGATGAGCAGCAACGAATGCGCCAGAAGTTGCAGATACAGCCAGCCGGAAGAGGGACGCTGCAGACAGAAGGCTATGGCGGAGTTGCGTACGCGATGGCAATATCTTGCTTAATACTGCACGCCAAAGGTGAAATAGCCAGTAGGACGGCCTCTTCCTCGAAAGAAAGGGATGTAGGTTATGGAATGCCCCTGCCAGCAGAATACCACAAAGATCTTGTGGTGACGATGAGGCTTACAAGCAGGGCGATTACAGAGACACCGCCTTGCAGAGGTGATCATGAGAAAGCACTGCTGCTGTTCGTGAAGGAGCAGAGAGGTGAAGGTCGCCTTTGGAGCAGCTCAAGCCGTGCGCAGCTGAGGTATACACGAAGGGCTTCTCGCAGCTGACAAATCCGAAATCAGCGCAGCTGACAAATCCGAAATCACCGCCGGTGAAATAAAAGCTGGCCGTTTTTGCATTTGAAATAAAAGATTCTCTTTTATTTTTTTGAGACTAAGGTTTAAAAAAACCTTTTTGAGGTTGTTCCTATGGCACTTAAGGGAGGGTTCTTTTACCTCTTTTTTTTGGAAAATTCTCTGCATTATGAAGATGCCTCAAGGATGGGAATGCACGCATAGTCTATGTGCAATGTCAGGACGGAGAAGATGCTATGCAAAAATAAAGATGCAGATGAAGACGCAAAAATGGATGAAGACAAAGACGAAGATGTCGATGAAGATGAACAAGATACTGTCTATGTTGATTATTATGTCATGACTCACATGTCATAATGACGAATGATTTATGCCCTCTCTTACCCAAATGTTTATGTATGTTCACCTCTGACCACCGATGATGTAGGTCATGTGCTATGATGTATGCTCACAGTTCTCCTACGTTGGCCAGGTAGCCCACAAGGGGGGATTGATGGGAGTTGGGTTTCCATGCTCAACACATGATGGTGCACATGAGGCACAATGTTCATGGATATGATGATGATGATGCTATGATGATGATGGGGTATGGGAGAGGAATGTTTTCATGTAGGAATGTTTTCATGTCATGTCATTTTCTTTTCGCAATGTAGAGCTATACTCCTTATGAGTTAAGCTTTTTCTTTCATGTAATGTTAGAAGCAAGGAAGGGCATTATGATATGCCATGATCAAGGAAGGGTGTTAGAAAAAGTGATCTATGTCATATCATAGACAAGGTCAAAGGGATGTGGATGAATGTGGTGAAGGCTAGGAGTTATCCCACATGCAAAGGCAAAGCCCATATGGTACTTGGACCTATATAAAGGGTCATTTCAATGTAATGTAATACAACAATTCATTCTCAAGTACACAATCTCTTGGTCAAGTCAGTGCATCTTGTGTTGCTTTGTATTGCTTTTGTCATTTGTTTATAATCATGTTTAGCATTATGTTTGAGCCTCCTTAGGCTAGCCTAGTCCTAGATCCATGATTTCCAACAGGTCCATGTACATTACAATGACTAATTATGTTATGCAACTTAGGAAACATCGCCTTATCTGGAAGTTCAACACATACAAACTTATCATAGTGAGCAATCTCAGTAGGTTTACGTCCACTTTCCAATATCAATAGTATATGTGCATGTAGAAAGTCTCTTTTTAAAATTCAATAACAAAAACAAATCCCACTACCCTTCCAAATAATTCTTTTTTCACCAACAAGTGCATCATATCCTTATGCTTCTCATAGAAAACTCGTGCAATCAAGTCAGGTCGATCTTGGACAACTTGACCTGGCAGTAAAGCTTTGCTTATTTCATCCCACTTAGGATTTTAAGTAAAGGTAATAGAGAGGTTAGGTTTTTCCATCTTCTTAACAAAATAAGCTTTTAATCTTGATACAATTGGTGCATCTATCAAGGCCCCTAGTATATATATAGATGGTAGAACTATCTTGCATCTATCACTGCCACCCCACGGAGACTCTATTGACAGCATTGATTATATTAATCATATATGCAAGCCCTTAGTATACTTTAGCACACAATGCTTTCTGGCTATTATGTATCCATACTAATCTTGATTCTTCCATGCTGCTATGAGTATCAACAATGTATTGTTACAAAAGTCGACCACCACGTAGAAGGCACACGTTTGTATCTTCCCTTATTTGTAATCTATATGCATAATATTACCGTTGAATTATAGTATTTGTCTCCTCATTTGAACCTTATCTATTCGTACCATGGAGTGAAATTCTAACATGCTAACCATCCTCTCCTCGAGTAAACAGAACATATTTTTTTATAGTATTTGTGCGAGACATTATTTGAATATCTCTATGACCTACATGAAGAGCATCCCCTTGACCTAGTATGATAGCAGCTATCTTACTACCCGTAGGAACCAATTATTTCCTTAATATTGATCCAACTTCAGTGACCATTCTGAAATCTACATTTGGACTGGACTGTAACATTTCTCTTATTGTATGAAATGCACATGCATATGGATTGTGTTTATACATCATTATTTGTAAGCTTTCAAGCATGTTATGATTTACAAAAAGCATCCCATGAAGTCTATTCTCTAATTCATGCTCTGTCACACACACACACACACACACAAACACACACACACACACACACACATATATATATATAATTAGAAAAATTGAGGAGCCGCATCTCATATTCTATTAGGTATTACAGAGCCAACATGAGATGATATGTAATACCATGGATTCGAAAATTAAATACATACCTCCCCCTAGTGATTTGATTATCCAAGTGAGTACCCAGTGAAACGAATGCTAAGGCATTGTTTTTATAAGAGCATATATTCTTTCTGTGTTCCTTACTTGCATTATCATCACCAAGTAACAGATCAACCAATGTAGAAGGAGGATTGTCCTTGCATTTGGAGGAGATGTTTCATTCTCTCAACCTCTTTCTTTTCACTAGGATTGACTCCATCTTGCTTGAAAATCGCCCATGGGCAAGTTTACCTTATAACTGTATATACATAGCCTCTTTGGAGGAGAGGTTGCATTCTCTCCACCTCCTTCTTTGTAATAGGATTGACTCCATTTGCTTGAAAACCACCATGGGCAAGTTCACATTATTATAACCATGCATATCCTCAAATGGTGGCATCCTATCCCTTCTAAACACTTTATAATGCTTATAGAAGTGATGAGCAAGCTTGGTGTTGGTATTTCCCTTTAGTGAGCCATATCTAGACTTGGGAATCCTCAAGAACACAAAATACCCTTTTAATTTCAAAGGCCTCCTTTGAGCATCATCAGAGTCCTTCATTTTCTCTTGTAAGGTCCCTCCCAAGCCATTTATGTGTCTCTTTTAATATAGATTTCAAGAAGGAAAGAGAGCGCACTTAGATGTTGAGATTCAAGCTCGATGTCAGTGTGAGCCAGCTATGCTATGTGCTGGCAGATTAGGTAGGAACATGTGTGAGACATAAATGACCGCGTGTCCAGCTGGTCATAGTGTGTCGACATTAGCTAGGGTTAGTAGAGTGTGGACACAACTCATTGTGTGTTGTGTGGATTATGGATTAGTGCATTATGCCTTGTGTGAGAGTGGACATGGCTTCCCTCTATGGTTAGGGTTTGCAATATACATTAGGGTTTGCTCCTGTGTGTGTGTCTCCTCCTCCTCTACCGTTCTTTCAACATGGTATCAGAGCCTTGTGCTGTTTATTAGGGTTTATGAGTGAGTGAGTGAAGAGGGAGAAGAAGAAGCTGTGAAAAGAAGCTGTGAAGCTGCCATTGGAGCTGTAAAGCTTGGAGCACACCGAATCTTATCAGATCTGAGAGCTTGGCCTACCGGGTAAGGTCTTCTAAACATCCTTGAGCGGATTGCAATTGATACAGGCAAAAGCAAAGCATTTTAGAGCAAATCAAAGCAAGGCAAAATTCTGGTTTTTGAAGCTTTCCATTAAAGCTTGGCAACATTGATGTATGGTGGAAATATGTGTGATTCTGGCAAAGCAAAAATGTATCTGACAATGAGAGATGTAATGGCAACTCTTATGCAAGCCCTACTGTGATTTTGGAGCAATTTACATGCATTTAATTGAGAGAAATTACTGGTTTTTTGAGCTCTCACAAAACAGAGAGAAGAAAGTCAAAAATTGATGCATTTGGAGCCTATTTTTGGTGAAAATCAAAGCATTGGTGGGTTGCACACATACCCAAGTGTGTTGGGCAACTAAATACAACATCAATTGTCACTTCAATCACTCCCAAACACCCTGAATGCAGGCGGCGCAGCCAGACAGGGGAAAACAGAGCTGAAAACTGTCCGTTCTGACACGAGGAGATCGATTTCTCAGTGGTTGCTTGATATCTTCCAAAAATTCCTTAGCAATTGGATGCTTTACATCTTGGAGAAGAGGGCTATGTGATTTGTTTGACCAATGATGCTTAATTGAGCTGGGAATGAGCTGATTAAAATAGGCTGTCCACTGGTTGCACAGAAACAGAGCATTTTAATCGAGCAATTAATCTTTGGTGTTTTACAATTGGACAAATTCCTCTTACATGGAGTTGATGGACACTATTGCTAAGCCAATGAATGCCTGGTTGCTCAATTTGGTGAAATATTGAAGAAATTAGAGCAAAGTTTCTACTGGTTTTTCTGGTTTTTCTGGTTTTTCTGGTTTTTCCAAAAACAGAAAAAGGGGTTTTCAAAAATTGATAATTACACATGCCAGATGGAGTTGATACTCAACATTGAGGTTCATTAGGTGTCAATGCAAGTTGCCTAGACTTGATTGCACCATTACATTGCGATTTGGAGCCTTGGAAGGCATGTCAATTCAGGGTATCCCGCACTGAGTAAGTCAGTTCGTCTTGGATGCTTACAGGTTGATTTTTTACATCAAATTTGGAGTTTGTTGGCTACCTTGGAGTATCTGGAACATTAATTGAAGTGTGGTTGAGCTGAGGAAGGCTCATTTACAGATTTGAAGTGTGCGGAAGGTGTATGCATTGAGCAACATGTCGGATAATCCAGTTCAGATTGTTGGTGAAAAGCTGGATAGGAAGAACTTCCAAGCATGGAAGTACAGGACAAAGAGTTTCTTGAAAGGAAAGGGATTTTGGAATCTCATTACAGGTGCTGAGCCAGAGCCTGAGCTACCTCGGCAACCTACACAGCAGCAGCTTATTGCTCATAAGCAATGGTCAGAGAGAGCATTCAAAGTGCTGCATTATTTGTCTATATGCATTTCTGATGCTATGCTCATACACATTCAGGATGCTGAGAATCCCAAAGATGCATGGGATACTTTGGTCAAGATGTTTGATACAGATACGAGTGCTCGCAAGTCTCAATTGCGACAGCAGATACACAATGTGAAAAGGAATAAAAGGAGTATACATGATTATGTGCAAGAAATCAAGAAGTTTGCAGATGCATTGGCCACAATAAATGCCCCCATGCCTGATGATGATTTGGTGGATATTACCTTGCGTGGTCTTGGCAAGGAATACAAATCTTTTGATACATCTATCTCCGTGAGGAGTACAGGTTTACCCGACTTCGATGAGTTGGTTTCACTCTTATTGGTTGAGGAAATCAAGCTCAGTGATTCATTTCTGGATGCATCTACTAGCCATGATGATGGCAGAAATCAGGCTTTCTACTCGCAGAGAGGCTTTAGAGGCAGGGGGAGATTCGCATCACGTGGACGTGGTGGTAATGGTCGTGGATGGCAGGATAGGCCTCCACAACAGAATTTTCAGCCTTCATATGGTGCTCGAGGTGGTCGTGGATATGCACCACAAAGAGGCAGAGGTACCCCCCGTGGTAGAGGACGTTGGCAAGGCCAACAAAATTCTATGCAAGATGTGGAATGCCATTATTGTGGCAAATATGGTCATATGGCGAGAGATTGCTTTCGCAAACAGAATGATTTGAGAGGGGGAAGAGCACAACGTGGTGGTCATTATGGTGGAAACTATGCACAACATGGTGGCAACTATGCATCAAGTAGCAATGATGGAACTGCAAATCATTTGTTTGCCATGAAGCATGTTGTGGGTTCTATGACAACAAATGCTGAGAATGATGATACATGGTATATGGACTCAGGAGCATCAAATCATATGACATGCCATGGTGAATGGTTTGAGCACATGAAGCCAATGGATGTCAAAGGCTATGTGGAAACAGGTGATGATACCCAGCATGTCATTACACATGTTGGCAGTGTACCATTGGTCATGCATAATGGTCAGACAAAGTCTATGTCAGATGTGCTGTATGTGCCTTCGATCACTAAAAGCTTGGCCTCAGTTGGTCAAATGGTAGAACAGGGATTACAGGTTAGATTCAATGAGCATGGATGCTTCGTTGAAGACTTTAAACATGGATGTAGAGTGATTGCTAAAGGCAAGAAAGAAGGAAGACTGTTTAAGCTGGATGCTGGAATTCCTGAGCTAAAATCAGCCATGTTCTCAAAGAGCAGGAATGTGGTACAGGATATTGATATGTGACACAAGAGGATTGGCCATGTAAATATACAGAGATTAAAGAACATGCAAACAAGAGGCATTGTCAATGGATTGCCTAGGTTCAAATATGATGGACATATGCATGTTTGTGAAGCCTGTCAGTTTGGGAAGCAGGCAAGATTGAGGTTTCCTAGAGAAGGAAATATGAGTAACAGGCCACTTGAGATAGTACACAGTGATGTATGGGGTCCTGCACAAAACCCATCTATCAAAGGCAGCTTATACTATGTTACATTCATTGATGACTTTAGCAGGATGACATGGATATACTTTCTCAAGGAGAAGAGTGAAGTATTGGAAAAATTCATGGATTTCAAAGCTTTTGCAGAAAAGCAGTATGGCTGTTGGATTAAATGTCTGAGGACAGATGGAGGTGGTGAATACACCTCAAAAGCTTTTGAGCATTTCTTGAGGAAGCATGGAATAAGGAGACAATTGACTTGCAGGTATACACCTCAGTAGAATGGTGTAGCTGAGAGAAAGAATAGAGTCATATGTGAAGTGGCAAGGGCGATGCTTAATGAAAAGATCATGCCAGATTACTATTGGGCAGAAGCATGTGCTACTGCAGTATACATATTGAACAAAACACCTACAGCAGCCATTCATGGAAGCACGCCAGAGATGCGGCTCATAGGTTACAGGCCAGACATTAGACATCTTAAAGTTTTTGGATGCATAGCCTATGTGCATGTGCCTGATGAAAGGAGAAGAAAGTTGGATCCTAAGGCAGAGAAATGTATATTTGTTGGATATGCACAGGATCGAAAGGCCTACAAGTGTTATAATCCACAAACTAGACAAGTGGTCATCTCACGTGATGTGGTGTTTGATGAGCTTGCTAGTTGGTATAAAGCAAAAGATGAAGGTGTTATTGAGTCACTGGAAGCAGATGTGCCTGTGAACTTGCTATCACAAGCAAGTTCTAGTTCAACTACTATGTCTGGGCCAGCAGCAGAAGCTGAGAGTAGCAGTGTACGTCCATGGTCAGGACGTTTGAGGCATGAGAGCGTAAGCACTAGGAGTAGTGCTATGGATAAAGGCAAAAAGAAAGTTGAAGGAATTGGAATCACAGGATATGAGTCATCCAGTTCTGAAAGTTTGGATGAGGAGCTTGGCATACCTATTTTACGCACACCTGGTGCTAGACAGGACAGATATGTGCCACCACATGCTAGAGTCACAGGTGTACAGAGTGACCCGCATGCATTGCGGAGATCCCAGAGGGTCAGATATCCTGTTGACAGGTTGACATACAGAGATTTTGCTATGCACTATGCATACATGACATCTATGGTGAAGAATGTGGAACCTACATGCTATACAGAGGCTGTTGGAGAGCATGTATGGGAAAAAGCAATGGATGTGGAGATGGACGCATTGGTCCATAATGATACATGGGACTTGGTTGCACTACCAAAGGACAAGAATGTTATTGGATGTAAATGGGTTTACAAAGTGAAGTGCAAATCTAATGGTTCTATTGAGAGACATAAAGCTAGATTGGTAGCAAAGGGTTATGCACAGACCCATGGATTGGATTATGATGAGACGTTTAGTCCAGTGGCTAAGATGGGCACAGTGAGAGCAGTCATTGCTATGGCTGCAGCTAATGGCTGGGAAATGCATCAGATGGATGTTAAAAATGCATTTCTGAATGGAGATCTACAAGAGGAAGTATACATGGCACAGCCAGAAGGGTATGTACACCCTAGATATCCCACTCACGTATGCAGGTTGAAAAAGGCATTGTATGGTCTGAAGCAAGCACCACGTGCTTGGAGTGATAAGATGAGCAGATATCTTATCTCACTTGGTTTTCAGATTTCTACAGTAGATTCTTCACTCTATGTGAAGAAGACACAGCATGGGATTGTTTTACTAGTCATCTATGTGGATGACTTGATTATTACAGGTGATCATGGTGCAGATGTGATGCATGTCAAGAAAGCTTTGAGTGGGCAATTTGACATGAAAGATCTTGGTGAGTTGAGATACTTCCTTGGCATTGAAGTGGTGAAAGATCATGCAGGTACTTGGTTAGTACAGCGCCAATATGCATTGGATATGTTGGCAAAGTATGGCATGACAGGGTGTAAGCCTATGAGTACACCATTGGAGCAAAATGTGAAGTTGCGGGCTGATTATGGCGAGGAATTGGATGATCCTTCTATGTACAGGAAGATGGTTGGTAGTCTCATATACATGACTATCACACGCCCAGATTTGAGTTATTCAGTGGGGCTAGTCAGCCAGTTTATGCAGAGCCCCAGGAAACCACATTTGGATGCAGTGAGACGCATCATGAGATATGTGAAAACCACAGCACATTATGGTTTATTCTATGAGAGTGGTAAAAGCTTGGACATACATGGCTACACAGATGCTGATTGGGCAGGTAGCGCATATGACAGGAGGTCTACTAGTGGATATGCTTTTACACTTGGCAGTGCTGTGGTGAGTTGGAGTAGCAAAAAGCAACCTACAGTTGCTTTATCCAATACAGAGGCTGAGTACAGAGGAGCAGCCATTGCTACTTGTGAGGCTATATGGTTAAAGAGTCTCTTGGCAGATTTATGTGAGCCTCTTGATGGCAAAGTTGTCATACATTGTGACAACATGAGCAGTATGCAGTTGGCAAAGAATCCAGTATTTCATGCGAGGACCAAACACATAGAGGTCCATTATCACTTTGTCAGAGAAAAGGTGCTGGATGGTACAGTTGATCTTCACTATGTGAAGACTGATGAGCAGGTGGCTGATATCTTCACGAAGCCACTTAGCAGGGAGAAGTTTGAGTACTTCCGGACTATGTTGGGAGTACATGGGATGAGCTTGAGGGGGAGTGTTGAGAGTGTTGATATCCCAAGCTCATCTACATCTTCATCGGCAGTACATCATGAGCTTGAGAGGGGCTGTTGAGATTCAAGCTCGATGTCAGTGTGAGCCAGCTATGCTATGTGCTGGCAGATTAGGTAGGAACATGTGTGAGACATAAATGACCGCGTGTCCAGCTGGTCATAGTGTGTCGACATTAGCTAGGGTTAGTAGAGTGTGGACACAACTCATTGTGTGTTGTGTGGATTATGGATTAGTGCATTATGCCTTGTGTGAGAGTGGACATGGCTTCCCTCTATGGTTAGGGTTTGCAATATACATTAGGGTTTGCTCCTGTGTGTGTGTCTCCTCCTCCTCTACCGTTCTTTCAACATTAGAGAAGGTTGAGACAATAAGGCTAGAAACATTAGGAAAATGATAAGAGTAAAAATATTACCTCCATAAAATCCTAAAAGAAATAAGAAGACAAGAATAGTTCTATTAAGAGATAAGTATCTCCAAAAATAGAAATTCGAATTTAGGTGATAGGAGGTCATATTTAGAGTACTTTTACATATTTAGAGACCATGCATGCTAAAAAGCATTGAAAACCAATGGGATTTTGAAACTTAAGTGTGCAGTACATCCATTTAAAAGTAACAATGCAGCTATTCTAGAAGATGCACTTGCGAAAGCAACTTGATTCTATCCACGTAATCAAGATAGAAAGGCATTCTAAATATATTTTGCCTAATCCACTTGCTCTATCAAGGAAAAAAAAACAATGGCAAAAAACACTACCATTATTCAAATAAATAGCCTCAAAGATGGTATGAAATGCTCTTGATTGACAACTATTAAGACTCCTTTTTTGGAAAGAGCCAATTTATACTGTTGAGAACAGAATCAAACATCATCTCTTTCCATCAACAAACCATTGTTTTCAATAGCAAGAGTTGATCTATCAGGAAGAGACAGCCCTTCAATATCATGTAGACGTTTTTCATATTATTGTAAGAGGTCTTGCATGTGTAATAGAGATTGATTCTTAGCTATAGAATGACAAACACCAATGTCCTCACACCTTCTCTCCAAGCCATGAAAAAAATATTTGGAAGTTCGGTAGAGAATTTGTGCCAAACCTGTCCAAGAGATATAGGCTCACAAAAAAGCAGAATAATGACAAAAAGTTGATGCAATTAGAATCTGGTTTTTTGAAATGCAACTTCTTGAAGACATATATACCACTCGTATCTCTCCAACATTCCTCTGGCTTCACATGAAATCTTAAAACAACAATACAAATGTCCATTCACTGTTTGTACATCCTCAAAAGATATGCAACCTTTACACACTATAAGTAACATGTATAGATAATATTGCTCACATGCACACTCGGGCTAACATTATACATATGTCCAATCATATTTCCTTTTTTATTTTAGTCCATGATCAAAAAGTTAGATAGCATGCTATTTGAATCTGCACGCAATTGACCAGCTCTGAACCATTCAGTGAGAGTAGTTATTTAGTTTCTATCACGAGGACTATTACATCACACAAATCATAAGTCATTGAATATAACATAATTTTGCATCGAAAAATGAATAGACAACCTTTGTATATATGGTTTTCATTATGTAAATCATATTGGTATAAATGCCAACTTGCCTCTGACATAGACACATACCACGCATCCGGATATTGACTAACCTCATCAATAAGTGTCAACTTGCCTCTGACGTAGACACATACCGTGCATCCAGATATTGACTAACCTCATCAATAACCCCATGTGTATCTTGTGACTCTATAGTAGATCTATCATGTCCTTTGTATACATACTTATATGAATATTTTCATTACGATAATGGTAGAGCATACTTCTATGTTAATATAGACTTTGTACCTCATAGAGAGAAAAGGGTTATATGGAACAACCCACATTGACTATCCACCTCATGATCCTTTACTTGTATGAAACTACTTTCGTCTTGCCGCATGTAAGTTGGATACCCATTGTCATCAATAGTAGTCTCAGAAAACTTTCGAGAATAACGATGTTTGCAACTTCCATTTACCATATAAGGAGAGAGCATATTTAGTTTCCCACATGGTCCATGTACATTACAATGACTAATTATGTTGTGCAACTTAGGAAACATCGCCTTATCTGGAAGTTCAACACATACAAACTTATCATAGTGAGCAATCTCAGTAGGTTTACGTCCACTTTCCAATATCAATAGTATATGTGCATGTAGAAAGTCTCTTTTTAAAATTCAATAACAAAAACAAATCCCACTACCCTTCCAAATAATTCTTTTTTCACCAACAAGTGCATCATATCCTTATGCTTCTCATAGAAAACTCGTGCAATCAAGTCAGGTCGATCTTGGACAACTTGACCTGGCAGTAAGGCTTTGCTTATTTCATCCCACTTAGGATTTTAAGTAAAGGTAATAGAGAGGTTAGGTTTTTCCATCTTCCTAACAAAATAAGCTTTTAATCTTAATACAATTGGTGCATATATCAAGGCCCCTAGTATATATATAGATGGTAGAACTATCTTGTATCTATCACTGCCACGGAGACTCTATTGACAGCATTGCTTATATTAATCATATATGCAAGCCCTTAGTATACTTTAGCACACAATGCTTTCTGGCAATTATGTATCCATACTAATCTTGATTCTTCCATGCTGCTATGAGTATCAACAATGTATTGTTACAAAAGTCGACCACCACGTAGAAGGCACACATTTGTATCTTCCCTTATTTGTAATCTATATGCATAATATTACCGTTGAATTATAGTATTTGTCTCCTCATTTGAACTTTGTCTATTCGTGCCATGGAGTGAAATTCTAACATGCTAACCATCCTCTCCTCGAGTAAACAAAACATATTTTTTTATAGTATTTGTGCGAGACATTATTTGAATATCTCTATGACCTACATGAAGAGCATCCCCTTGACCTAGTATGATAGCAGCTATCTTACTACCCGTAGGAACCAATTATTTCCTTAATATTGATCCAACTTCAGTGACCATTCTGAAATCTACATGTGGACTGGACTGTAACATTTCTCTTATTGTATGAAATGCACATGCATATGGATTGTTTTTATACATCATTATTTGTAAGCTTTCAAGCATGTTATGGTTTACAAAAAGCATCCCATGAAGTCTATTCTCTAATTCATGCTCCGTATCATATATATATATATATATATATATATAATTGGAAAAATATATAATTGGAGAAATTGAGGAGCCGCATCTCATATTCTATTAGGTATTATAGAGCCAACATGACGATATGTAATACCATGGATTTGAAAATTAAATACATACCTCCCCCTAGTGATTTGATTATCCAAGTGAGTACCCAGTGAAACGAATGCTAAGGCATTATTTTTATAAGAGCATATATTCTTTCTGTGTTCCTTACTTGCATTATCATCACCAAGTAAGAGATCAACCAATGTAGAAGGAGGATTGTCCTTGCATTTAAGGGAGATGTTTCATTCTCTCAACCTCTTTCTTTTCACTAGGATTGACTCCATCTTGCTTGAAAACCGCCCACGGGCAAGTTTACCTTATCACCGTATATACATAGCCTCTTTGGAGGAGAGGTTGCATTCTCTCCACCTCCTTCTTTGTAAAAGGATTGACTCCATTTGCTTGAAAACCACCATGGGCAAGTTCACATTATTATAACCATGCATATCCTCAAATGGTGGCATCCTATCCCTTCTAAACACTTTATAATGCTTATAGAAGTGATGAGCAAGCTTGGTGTTGGTATTTCCCTTTAGTGAGCCATATCTAGACTTGGGAATCCTCAAGAACACAAAATACCCTTTTAATTTTCAAGGCCTCCTTTGAGCATCATCAGAGTCCTTCATTTTCTCTTGTAAGGTCCCTCCCAAGCCATTTATGTGTCTCTTTTAATATAGATTTCAAGAAGGAAAGAGAGCGCACTTAGAGAAGGTTGAGACAATAAGGCTAGAAACATTAGGAAAATGATAAGAGTAAAAATATTACCTCCATAAAATCCTAAAAGAAATAAGAAGACAAGAATAGTTCTATTAAGAGATAAGTATCTCCAAAAATAGAAATTCGAATTTAGATGATAGGAGGTCATATTTAGAGTACTTTTACATATTTAGAGACCATGCACGCTAAAAAGCATTGAAAACCAATGGGATTTTGAAACTTAAGTGTGCAGTACATCCATTTAAAAGTAACAATGCAGCTATTCTGGAAGATGCACTTGCGAAAGCAACTTGATTCTATCCACGTAATCAAGATAGAAAGGCATTATAAATATATATTTTGCCTAATCCACTTGCTCTATCAAGGGAAAAAAAAACAATGGCAAAAAACACTACCATTGTTCAAATAAATAGCCTCAAAGATGGTATGAAATGCTCTTGATTGACAACTATTAAGACTCCTTTTTTGGAAAGAGCCAATTTATACTGTTGAGAACAGAATCAAACATCATCTCTTTCCATCAACAAACCATTGTTTTCAATAGCAAGAGTTGATCTATCAGGAAGAGACAGCCCTTCAATATCATGTAGACGTTTTTCATATTATTGTAAGAGGTCTTGCATGTGTAATAGAGATTGATTCTTAGCTATAGAATGACAAACACCAATGTCCTCACACCTTCTCTCCAAGCCATGAAAAAAATATTTGGAAGTTCAGTAGAGAATTTGTGCCAAACCTGTCCAAGAGATATAGGCTCACAAAAAAGCAGAATAATGACAAAAAGTTGATGCAATTAGAATCTGGTTTTGTGAAATGCAACTTCTTGAAGACATATATACCACTCGTATCTCTCCAACATTCCTCTGGCTTCACATGAAATCTTAAAACAACAATACAAATGTCCATTCATTGTTTGTACATCCTCAAAAGATATGCAACCTTTACACACTATAAGTAACATGTATAGATAATATTGCTCACATGCACACTCGGGCTAACATTATACATATGTCTAATCATATTTCCTTTTTTATTTTAGTCCATGATCAAAAAGTTAGATAGCATGCTATTTGAATCTGCACGCAATTGACCAGCTCTGAACCATTCAGTGAGAGTAGTTATTTAGTTTCTATCACGAGGACTATTACATCACACAAATCATAAGTCATTGAATATAACATAATTTTGCATCGAAAAATGAATAGACAACCTTTGTATATATGGTTTTCATTATGTAAATCATATTGGTATAAATGCCAACTTGCCTCTGACATAGATACATACCACGCATCCGGATATTGACTAACCTCATCAATAAGTGTCAACTTGCCTCTGACGTAGACACATACCATGCATCCAGATATTGACTAACCTCATCAATAACCCCATGTTTATCTTGCGACTCTATAGTAGATCTATCATGTCCTTTGTATACATACTTATATGAATATTTTCATTACGATAATGGTAGAGCATACTTCTATGTTAATATAGACTTTGTACCTCATAGAGAGAAAAGGGTTATATGGAACAACCCACATTGACTATCCACCTCATGATCCTTTACTTGTATGAAACTAATTTCGTCTTGCCGCATGTAAGTTGGATACCCATTGTCATCAATAGTAGTCTCAGAAAACTTTCGAGAATAACGATGTTTGCAACTTCCATTTACCGTATAAGGAGAGAGCATATTTAGTTTCCCACATGGTCCATGTACATTACAATGACTAATTATGTTATGCAACTTAGGAAACATCGCCTTATCTGGAAGTTCAACACATACAAACTTATCATAGTGAGCAATCTCAGTAGGTTTACGTCCACTTTCCAATATCAATAGTATATGTGCATGTAGAAAGTCTCTTTTTAAAATTCAATAACAAAAACAAATCCCACTACCCTTCCAAATAATTCTTTTTTCACCAACAAGTGCATCATATCCTTATGCTTCTCATAGAAAACTCGTGCAATCAAGTCAGGTCGATCTTGGACAACTTGACCTCGCAGTAAAGCTTTGCTTATTTCATCCCACTTAGGATTTTAAGTAAAGGTAATAGAGAGGTTAGGTTTTTCCATCTTCCTAACAAAATAAGCTTTTAATCTTGATACAATTGGTGCATCTATCGAGGCCCCTAGTATATATATAGATGGTAGAACTATCTTGCATCTATCACTGCCACCCCACGGAGACTCTATTGACAGCATTGATTATATTAATCATATATGCAAGCCCTTAGTATACTTTAGCACACAATGCTTTCTGGCTATTATGTATCCATACTAATCTTGATTCTTCCATGCTGCTATGAGTATCAACAATGTATTGTTACAAAAGTCGACCACCACGTAGAAGGCACACATTTGTATCTTCCCTTATTTGTAATCTATATGCATAATATTACCGTTGAATTATAGTATTTGTCTCCTCATTTGAACCTTATCTATTCGTACCATGGAGTGAAATTCTAACATGCTAACCATCCTCTCCTCGAGTAAACAGAACATATTTTTTTATAGTATTTGTGCGAGACATTATTTGAATATCTCTATGACCTACATGAAGAGCATCCCCTTGACCTAGTATGATAGCAGCTATCTTACTACCCGTAGGAACCAATTATTTCCTTAATATTGATCCAACTTCAGTGACCATTCTGAAATCTACATTTGGACTGGACTGTAACATTTCTCTTATTGTATGAAATGCACATGTATATGGATTGTGTTTATACATCATTATTTGTAAGCTTTCAAGCATGTTATGATTTACAAAAAGCATCCCATGAAGTCTATTCTCTAATTCATGCTCCGTCACACACACACACACACACACACATATATATATATATATATAATTAGAAAAATTGAGGAGCCGCATCTCATATTCTATTAGGTATTACAGAGCCAACATGAGATGATATGTAAAACCATGGATTCGAAAATTAAATACATACCTCCCCCTAGTGATTTGATTATCCAAGTGAGTACCCAGTGAAACGAATGCTAAGGCATTGTTTTTATAAGAGCATATATTCTTTCTGTGTTCCTTACTTGCATTATCGTCACCAAGTAACAGATCAACCAATGTAGAAGGAGGATTGTCCTTGCATTTGGAGGAGATGTTTCATTCTCTCAACCTCTTTCTTTTCACTAGGATTGACTCCATCTTGCTTGAAAACCACCCATGGGCAAGTTTACCTTATAACTGTATATACATAGCCTCTTTGGAGGAGAGGTTGCATTCTCTCCACCTCCTTCTTTGTAATAGGATTGACTCCATTTGCTTGAAAACCACCATGGGCAAGTTCACATTATTATAACCATGCATATCCTCAAATGGTGGCATCCTATCCCTTCTAAACACTTTATAATGCTTATAGAAGTGATGAGCAAGCTTGGTGTTGGTATTTCCCTTTAGTGAGCCATATCTAGACTTGGGAATCCTCAAGAACACAAAATACCCTTTTAATTTCAAAGGCCTCCTTTGAGCATCATCAGAGTCCTTCATTTTCTCTTGTAAGGTCCCTCCCAAGCCATTTATGTGTCTCTTTTAATATAGATTTCAAGAAGGAAAGAGAGCGCACTTAGAGAAGGTTGAGACAATAAGGCTAGAAACATTAGGAAAATGATAAGAGTAAAAATATTACCTCCATAAAATCCTAAAAGAAATAAGAAGACAAGAATAGTTCTATTAAGAGATAAGTATCTCCAAAAATAGAAATTCGAATTTAGGTGATAGGAAGTCATATTTAGAGTACTTTTACATATTTAGAGACCATGCACGCTAAAAAGCATTGAAAACCAATGGGATTTTGAAACTTAAGTGTGCAGTACATCCATTTAAAAGTAACAATGCAGCTATTCTAGAAGATGCACTTGCGAAAGCAACTTGATTCTATCCACGTAATCAAGATAGAAAGGCATTATAAATATATATTTTGCCTAATCCACTTGCTCTATCAAGGAAAAAAAAACAATGGCAAAAAACACTACCATTGTTCAAATAAATAGCCTCAAAGATGGTATGAAAAGCTCTTGATTGACAACTATTAAGACTCCTTTTTTGGAAAGAGCCAAATCATCCTGTTGAGAACAGAATCAAACATTATCTCTTTCCATCAACAAACCATTGTTTTCAATAGCAAGAGTTGATCTATCAGGAAGAGACAGCCCTTCAATATCATGTAGACGTTTTTCATATTATTGTAAGAGGTCTTGCATGTGTAATAGAGATTGATTCTTAGCTATAGAATGACAAACACCAATGTCCTCACACCTTCTCTCCAAGCCATGAAAAAAATATTTGGAAGTTTGGTAGAGAATTTGTGCCAAACCTGTCCAAGAGATATAGGCTCACAAAAAAGCAGAATAATGACAAAAAGTTGATGTAATTAGAATCTGGTTTTTTGAAATGCAACTTCTTGAAGACATATATACCACTCGTATCTCTCCAACATTCCTCTGGCTTCACATGAAATCTTAAAACAACAATACAAATGTCCATTCACTGTTTGTACATCCTCAAAAGATATGCAACCTTTACACACTTTAAGTAATATGTATAGATAATATTGCTCACATGCACACTCGGGCTAACATTATACATATGTCCAATCATATTTCCTTTTTTATTTTAGTCCATGATCAAAAAGTTAGATAGCATGCTATTTGAATCTGCACGCAATTGACCAGCTCTGAACCATTCAGTGAGAGTAGTTATTTAGTTTCTATCACGAGGACTATTACATCACACAAATCATAAGTCATTGAATATAACATAATTTTGCATCGAAAAATGAATAGACAACCTTTGTATATATGGTTTTCATTATGTAAATCATATTGGTATAAATGCCAACTTGCCTCTGACATAGACACATACCACGCATCCGGATATTGACTAACCTCATCAATAAGTGTCAACTTGCCTCTGACGTAGACACATACCGTGCATCCAGATA
Organism: Cibotium barometz; assembly: GCF_041138505.1. Taxonomy (NCBI): domain Eukaryota; kingdom Viridiplantae; phylum Streptophyta; class Polypodiopsida; order Cyatheales; family Cibotiaceae; genus Cibotium; species Cibotium barometz. Next base: position 1,532,511 of record NC_141082.1, on the reverse strand, counting down.
TTGACTAACCTCATCAATAACCCCATGTGTATCTTGCGACTCTATAGTAGATCTATCATGTCCTTTGTATACATACTTATATGAATATTTTCATTACGATAATGGTAGAGCATACTTCTATGTTAATATAGACTTTGTACCTCATAGAGAGAAAAGGGTTATATGGAACAACCCACATTGACTATCCACCTCATGATCCTTTACTTGTATGAAACTACTTTCGTCTTGCCGCATGTAAGTTGGATACCCATTGTCATCAATAGTAGTCTCAAAAAACTTTCGAGAATAACGATGTTTGCAACTTCCATTTACCATATAAGGAGAGAGCATATTTAGTTTCCCACATGGTCCATGTGCATTACAATGACTAATTATGTTGTGCAACTTAGGAAACATCGCCTTATCTGGAAGTTCAACACATACAAACTTATCATAGTGAGCAATCTCAGTAGGTTTACGTCCACTTTCCAATATCAATAGTATATGTGCATGTAGAAAGTCTCTTTTTAAAATTCAATAACAAAAACAAATCCCACTACCCTTCCAAATAATTCTTTTTTCACCAACAAGTGCATCATATCCTTATGCTTCTCATAGAAAACTCGTGCAATCAAGTCAGGTCGATCTTGGACAACTTGACCTGGCAGTAAAGCTTTGCTTATTTCATCCCACTTAGGATTTTAAGTAAAGGTAATAGAGAGGTTAGGTTTTTCCATCTTCCTAACAAAATAAGCTTTTAATCTTGATACAATTGGTGCATCTATCAAGGCCCCTAGTATATATATAGATGGTGGTAGAACTATCTTGCATCTATCACTGCCACGGAGACTCTATTCACAGCATTGCTTATATTAATCATATATGCAAGCCCTTAGTATACTTTAGCACACAATGCTTTCTGGCTATTATGTATCCATACTAATCTTGATTCTTCCATGCTGCTATGAGTATCAACAATGTATTGTTACAAAAGTCGACCACCACGTAGAAGGCACACATTTGTATCTTCCCTTATTTATAATCTATATGCATAATATTACCGTTGAATTATAGTATTTGTCTCCTCATTTGAACCTTGTCTATTCGTACCATGGACTGAAATTCTAACATGCTAACCATCCTCTTCTCGAGTAAACAGAACATATTTTTTTATAGTATTTGTGCGAGACATTATTTGAATATCTCTATGACCTACATGAAGAGCATCCCCTTGACCTAGTATGATAGCAGCTATCTTACTACCCGTAGGAACCAATTATTTCCTTAATATTGATCCAACTTCAGTGACCATTCTCAAATCTAAATGTGGACTGGACTGTAACATCTCTTATTGTATGAAATGCACATGCATATGGATTGTGTTTATACATCATTATTTGTAAGCTTTCAAGCATGTTATGATTTACAAAAAGCATCCCATGAAGTCTATTCTCTAATTCATGCTCCGTATCATATATATATATATATATATAAAATTAGAAAAATATATAATTGGAAAAATTGAGGAGCCGCATCTCATATTCTATTAGGTATTACAGAGCCAACATGACAATATGTAATACCATGGATTCGAAAATTAAATACATACCTCCCCCTAGTGATTTGATTATCCAAGTGAGTACCCAGTGAAACGAATGCTAAGGCATTGTTTTTATAAGATCATATATTCTTTCTATGTTCCTTACTTGCATTATCATCACCAAGTACAGATCAACCAATGTAGGAGGAGGATTGTCCTTGCATTTGGAGGAGAGGTTTCATTCTCTCAACCTGTTTCTTTTCACTAGGATTGACTCCATCTTGCTTGAAAACCGCCATGGGCAAGTGTACCTTATAACCGTATATACATAGCCTCTTTGGAGGAGAGGTTGCATTCTCTCCACCTCCTTCTTTGCAATAGGATTGACTCCATTTGCTTGAAAACCACCACGGGCAAGTTCACATTATTATAACCATGCATATCTTCAAATGGTGGCATCCTAACCCTTCTAAACACTTTATAATGCTTATAGAAGTGATGAGCAAGCTTTGTGTTGGTATTTCCCTTTAGTGAGCCATATCTAGACTTGGGAATCCTCAAGAACACAAAATACCCTTTTAATTTCAAGGGCCTCCTTTGAGCATCATCAGCGTCCATTTTCTCTTGTAAGGTCCCTCCCAAGCCATTTATGTGTCTCTTTTAATATAGATTTCAAGAAGGAAAGAGAGCGCACTTAGAGAAGGTTGAGACAATAAGGCTAGAAACATTAAGAAAATGATAAGAGTAAAAATATTACCTCCATAAAATCCTAAAAGAAATAAGAAGACAAGAATAGTTCTATTAAGAGATAAGTATCTCCAAAAATAGAAATTCGAATTTAGGTGATAGGAGGTCATATTTAGAGTACTTTTACATATTTAGAGACCATGCACGCTAAAAAGCATTGAAAACCAATAAGATTTATAAACGTAAGTGTGCAGTACATCCATTTAAAAGTAACAATGCAGCTATTCTAGAAGATGCACATGCGAAAGCAACTTGAATCTATCCACGTAATCAAGATACAAAGGCATTATAAATATATATTTTGCCTAATCCACTTGCTCTGTCAAGGAAAAAAAACAATAGCAAAAAACACTACCATTGTTCAAATAAACAGCCTCAAAGATGGTATGAAATGCTCTTGATTGACCAACTATTAAGACTCCTTTTTTGGGAATAGCCAAATCATCCTGTTGAGAACAGAATCAAACATCATCTCTTTCCATCAACAAACCATTGTTTTCAGTAGCAAGAGTTGATCTATCGGGAGGAGACAGCCCTTCAAAATCATGTAGACGTTTTTCATATTATTGTAAGAGGTCTTGCATGTGTATTAGAGATTGATTCTTAGCTGTAGAATGACAAACACCAATGTCAGTACACCTTCTCTCCAAGCCATGAAAAAAATATTTGGAAGTTCAGTAGAGAATTTGTGCCAAACCTGTCCAAGAGATATAGGCTCACAAAAAAGCAGAATAATGATAAAAAGTTGATGCAATTAGAATCTGGTTTTTTGAAATGCAGCTTCTTGAAGACATATATACCACTCGTATCTCTCCAGCATTCCTTTGGCTTCACATGAAATCTTAAAACAACAATATAAATGTCCATTCACTGTTTGTACATCCTCAAAAGATATGCAGCCTTTACACACTATAAGTAACATGTATAGATAATATTGCTCACATGCACACTCGGGCTAACATTATACATATGTCCAATCATATTTCCTTTTTTATTTTAGTCCATGATCAAAAAGTTAGATAGCACGCTATTTGAATCTGCGTGCAATTTACCAGCTCTGAACCATTCAGTGAGAGTAGTTATTTAGTTTCTATCACGAGAAATATTACATCACACAAATCATTAGTCATTGAATATAACATAATTTTGCATTGAAAAATGAATAGACAACCTTTGTATATATGGTTTTCATTATGTAAATCATATTGGTATAAACGCCAACTTGCCTCTGACATAGACACATACCATGCATCCGGATATTGACTAACCTCATCAATAAGTGTCAACTTGCCTCTGACGTAGACACATACCGTGCATCCAGATATTGACTAGCCTCATCAATAACCCATGTGTATCTTGTGACTCTATAGTAGATCTATCATGTCCTTTGTATACATACTTATATGAATATTTTCATTACGATAATGGTAGAGCGAGAAAATAATATTTTCCATGTTAATATAGACTTTGTACCTCATAGAGAGAAAAGGGTTATATGGAAAAACCCACATTGACTATCCACCTCATGATCCTTTACTTGTATGAAACTACTTTCGTCTTGCCGCATGTAAGTTGGATACTCATTGTTATCAATAGTAGTCTCAGAAAACTTTCGAGAATAACGATGTTTGCAACTTCCATTTACCATATAAGGAGAGAGCATATTTAGTTTCCCACATGGTCCATGTACATTACAATGACTAATTATGTTGTGCAACTTAGGAAACATCGCCTTATCTGGAAGTTCAACACATACAAACTTATCATAGTGAGCAATCTCAGTAGGTTTACATCCACTTTCCAATATCAATAGTATATGTGCATGTAGAAAGTCTTTTTAAAATTCAATAACAAAAACAAATCCCACTACCCTTCCAAATAAATGTTTTTTCACCAAGTGCATCATATTTTTAAGGTTCTCATAGAAAACTCATGCAATCAAGTCAGGTCGATCTTGGACAACCTGACCTGGCAATAAAGCTTTGCTTATTTCATCACACTTAGGCTTTTAAGTAAAGGTAATAAAGAGGCTAGGTTTTTCCATCTTCCTAACAAAATAACCTTTTAATCTTGATACAATTGGTGCATATATCAAGGCCCCTATTATATATATAGATGGTAGAACTATCTTGCATCTATCTCACTGCCACATGGAGACTCTATTGACAGCATGGCTTATATTAATCATATATGCAAGCCCTTAGTATACTTTAGCACACAATGCTTTCTGGCTATTATATATCCATACTAATCTTGATTCTTCCATGCTGCTATGAGTATCAACAATGTATTGTTACAAAAGTCGGCCACCACGTAGAAGGCACACATTTATATCTTTCCTTATTTGTAATCTATATGCATAATATTACTGTTGAATTATAGTATTTGTCTCCTCATTTGAACCTTGTCTATTCCCACCATGGAGTGAAATTCTAACATGCTAACCATCCTCTCCTCGAGTAAATAGAACAAATTTTTTTATAGTATTTGTGCGAGACATTATTTGAATATCTCTATGACCTACATGAAGAGCATCCCCTTGACCTAGTATGATAGCAGCTATCTTTTTACCCGTAGGAACCAATTATTTCCTTAATATTGATCCAACTTCAGTGACCATTCTCAAATCTACATGTGGACTGGATTGTAACATTTCTCTTATTGTATGGAATGCACATGCATATGGATTGTTTTTATACATCATTATTTGTAAGCTTTCAAGCATGTTATGATTTACAAAAAGCATCCCATGAAGTCTATTCTCTAATTCATGCTCCGTATCATATGTATATATATATATATATATATATATATATATATAATTGGAAAAATATATAATTGGAAAAATTGAGGAGCCGCATCTCATATTCTATTAGGTATTACAGAGCCAACATGACGATATGTAATACCATGGATTCGAAAATTAAATACATACCTCCCCCTAGTGATTTGATTATCCAAGTGAGTACCCAGTGAAACGAATGCTAAGGCATTGTTTTTATAAGAGCATATATTCTTTCTGTGTTCCTTACTTGCATTATCATCACCAAGTACAGATCAACCAATGTAGGAGGAGGATTGTCCTTGCATTTGGAGGAGAGGTTTCATTCTCTCAACCTGTTTCTTTTCACTAGGATTGACTCCATCTTGCTTGAAAACCGCCATGGGCAAGTTTACCTTATAACCGTATATACATAGCCTCTTTGGAGGAGAGGTTGCATTCTCTCCACCTCCTCCTTTGCAATAAGATTGACTCCATTTGCTTGAAAACCACCACGGGCAAGTTCACATTATTATAACCATGCATATCTTCAAATGGTGGCATCCTAACCCTTCTAAACACTTTATAATGCTTATAGAAGTGATGAGCAAGCTTTGTGTTGGTATTTCCCTTTAGTGAGCCATATCTAGACTTGGGAATCCTCAAGAACACAAAATACCCTTTTAATTTCAAGGGCCTCCTTTGAGCATCATCAGCGTCCATTTTCTCTTGTAAGGTCCCTCCCAAGCCATTTATGTGTCTCTTTTAATATAGATTTCAAGAAGGAAAGAGAGCGCACTTAGAGAAGGTTGAGACAATAAGGCTAGAAACATTAGGAAAATGATAAGAGTAAAAATATTACCTCCATAAAATCCTTAAAGAAATAAGAAGACAAGAATAGTTCTATTAAGAGATAAGTATCTCCAAAAATAGAAATTCGAATTTAGGTGATAGGAGGTCATATTTAGAGTACTTTTACATATTTAGAGACCATGCACGCTAAAAAGCATTGAAAACCAATGGGATTTTGAAACGTAAGTGTGCAGTACATCCATTTAAAAGTAACAATGCAGCTATTCTAGAAGATGCACATGCGAAAGCAACTTGATTCTATCCACGTAATCAAGATACAAAGGCATTATAAATATATATTTTGCCTAATCCACTTGCTCTGTCAAGGAAAAAAAACAATGGCTAAAAACACTGCCATTGTTCAAATAAACAGCCTCAAAGATGGTATGAAATGCTCTTGATTGACCAACTATTAAGACTCCTTTTTTGGGAAGAGCCAAATCATCCTGTTGAGAACAGAATCAAACATCATCTCTTTCCATCAACAAACCATTGTTTTCAGTAGCAAGAGTTGATCTATCGGGAAGGAGACAGCCCTTCAAAATCATGTAGACGTTCTTCATATTATTGTAAGAGGTCTTGCATGTGTATTAGAGATTGATTCTTAGCTGTAGAATGACAAACACGAATGTCAGTACACCTTCTCTCCAAGCCATGAAAAAAATATTTGGAAGTTCAGTAGAGAATTTGTGCCAAACCTGTCCAAGAGATATAGGCTCACAAAAAAGCAGAATAATGATAAAAAGTTGATGCAATTAGAATCTGGTTTTTTGAAATGCAGCTTCTTGAAGACATATATACCACTCGTATCTCTCCAGCATTCCTTTGGCTTCACATGAAATCTTAAAACAACAATATAAATGTCCATTCACTGTTTGTACATCCTCAAAAGATATGCAGCCTTTACACACTATAAGTAACATGTATAGATAATATTGCTCACATGCACACTCGGGCTAACATTATACATATGTCCAATCATATTTTCTTTTTTATTTTAGTCCATGATCAAAAAGTTAGATAGCACGCTATTTGAATCTGCGTGCAATTTACCAGCTCTGAACCATTCAGTGAGAGTAGTTATTTAGTTTCTATCACGAGAACTATTACATCACACAAATCATTAGTCATTGAATATAACATAATTTTGCATTGAAAAATGAATAGACAACCTTTGTATATATGGTTTTCATTATGTAAATCATATTGGTATAAATGCCAACTTGCCTCTGACATAGACACATACAATGCATCCGGATATTGACTAACCTCATCAATAAGTGTCAACTTGCCTCTGACGTAGACACATACCGTGCATCCAAATATTGACTAGCCTCATCAATAACCCATGTGTATCTTGTGACTCTATAGTAGATCTATCATGTCCTTTGTATACATACTTATATGAATATTTTCATTACGATAATGGTAGAGCGAGAAAATAATATTTTCTATGTTAATATAGACTTTGTACCTCATAGAGAGAAAAGGGTTATATGGAACAACCCACATTGACTATCCACCTCATGATCCTTTACTTATATGAAACTACTTTCGTCTTGTCGCATGTAAGTTGGATACTCATTGTCATCAATAGTAGTCTCAGAAAACTTTCGAGAATAACGATGTTTGCAACTTCCATTTACCATATAAGGAGAGAGCATATTTAGTTTCCCACATGGTCCATGTACATTACAATGACTAATTATGTTGTGCAACTTAGGAAACATCGCCTTATCTGGAAGTTCAACACATACAAACTTATCATAGTGAGCAATCTCAGTAGGTTTACGTCCACTTTCCAATATCAATAGTATATGTGCATGTAGAAAGTCTCTTTTTAAAATTCAATAACAAAAACAAATCCCACTACCCTTCCAAATAAATGTTTTTTCACCAACAAGTGCATCATATTTTTATGGTTCTCATAGAAAACTCATGCAATCAAGTCAAGTCGATCTGGGACAACCTGACCTGGCAATAAAGCTTTGCTTATTTCATCCCACTTAGGATTTTAAGTAAAGGTAATAGAGAGGTTAGGTTTTTCCATCTTCCTAACAAAATAACCTTTTAATCTTGATACAATTGGTGCATATATCAAGGCCCCTAGTATATATATAGATGGTAGAACTATCTTGCATCTATCACTGCCACGAAGACTCTATTGACAGCATTGCTTATATTAATCATATATGCAAGCCCTTAGTATACTTTAGCACACAATGCTTTCTGGCTATTATGTATCCATACTAATCTTGATTCTTCCATGCTGCTATGAGTATCAACAATGTATTGTTACAAAAGGCAACCACCACGTAGAAGGCACACATTTGTATCTTCCCTTATTTGTAATCTATATGCAAAATATTACCGTTGAATTATAGTATTTGTCTCCTCATTTGAACCTTGTCTATTCGTACCATGGAGTGAAATTCTAACATGCTAACCATTCTCTCCTCGAGTAAACAGAACATATTTTTTAATAGTATTTGTGCGAGACATTATTTGAATATCTCTATGACCTACATGAAGAGCATCCCCTTGACCTAGTATGATAGCAGCTATCTTAGTACCCGTAGGAACCAATTATTTCCTTAATATTGATCCAACTTCAGTGACCATTCTGAAATCTACATTTGGACTGGACTGTAACATTTCTCTTATTGTATGAAATGCACATGCATATGGATTGTGTTTGTACATCATTATTTGTAAGCTTTCAAGCATGTTATGATTTACAAAAAGCATCCCATGAAGTCTATTCTCTAATTCATGCTCCGTCACACACACACACACACACACACACACATATATATATATATATAATTAGAAAAATTGAGGAGCCGCATCTCATATTCTATTAGGTATTATAGAGCCAACATGAGATGATATGTAATACCATGGATTCGAAAATTAAATACATACCTCCCCCTAGTGATTTGATTATCCAAGTGAGTACCCAGTGAAACGAATGCTAAGGCATTGTTTTTATAAGAGCATATATTCTTTCTGTGTTCCTTACTTGCATTATCGTCACCAAGTAACTGTTACCATATTATAGTAGTGATGTGTGTGAACACACTTAGGACCGCCGGGGCACTTTTTCCCTCACTAGGAGGTTTTTTCCCCCGTGCATTGTATATACGCCCATTATCTTCTAGGGCTAGTTATCTTTCATTTTTGGCACTCATAATACACTACTGTGTTGTGCTCAAGCTTCCTCATCTTCTTGAAGTTGTGTGTGCATTCCTGCAACCCTAATTCCAACAATTGGTATCAGAGCAGGCTTCCTCCTCCCGGGCAGCATCACCGGCACCTGCCGCTTCATCTCCTCCGATTGCAACGAGGTTTCACGAGCGCCTGCAGGTTAGTATATGCCGTGGGAGAGCCCGTAGGGCTTGGTCGTTTCAGAATTTTGATCTGAAGTCATTTCGCCCTCCGTTTTTGCATTCCAAGTACTGCGCAGGCAAAATCGTCCTACTGTGCAGATTTTCTGTCAAGATTAAAATCTGCAGGACAGGTGCCCATTCGTCTGTTTTGGGCTGTGCTATATAGCACAGGTCGATTTTATACAGGTTTACCTCTTGCAGACAGCATTTACATCTAGTAGTACAGTCATTGGCCATGGCTGACAACAATGATGTATTCCGCATGTTGGCTGCTGAGGATAAGTTGGATGGCACCAACTATCCATTGTGGGCATATATGATGCGACATGTATTGGTAGCAAAGGGGTTATGGAATATTGTGCAGGGTATTGATGCACGTCCTATTGTGGCTGGGAATGCTGCAAACACATCAGAAACAGGTACTGTTGATGATGGTGCAGGCACAAGTGCTGTAGCAGCTGTTCGGGAACCACCACTTTCAGCAGAGCAGATTCGTTGGGATGGTAGAGATGCGCAGGCTCATGCCTTGATTGCGCTGTCTGTCAAACGTACCATTATCCCACATATTCGCTCCTGCAGGACTTCTAAGGATGCTTGGGATGTACTTGCCACATTGTATCAGGCAAGAAATGAGGCTCGTGTTGCTTATCTCCGAAAACAGTTGGAGAATGAGCATATGAACGAAGGTGATTCTATGGATAGCTTTTTGACAAAGATCAAGGATTTCAAAGAGCAGCTCATTTCTGCAGATGAAATCCTGTCAGACAGTTCACTTGTGCAGACTGTTTTGAATGGTCTACCAGATTCTTATCAGGGTTTTGCTTCCACTCTTCGCTTGATGATGAAAGGCAATCCCAATGCCTTATCATTTGAGGAGTTAGTTTCTGTTTTGCTGCAAGAAGACCAGTCAAGGCAAAACAGGAATAGTATGCGTGTCGCAGATCAAGCTTTCGGTGCTAGTCAGAGAAGCGGGAAAGGTAAAGCTGGCTTTTCTTCTAGTAAGCAGAAATCTGCAAATGCTGCGCAACCAAAGAAGGAAGACAAAGATGAGAAGAAGGGTGACAAACAGAAGACATTTTGCAAGTACTGTAAGGGAAATGATCATGTCATCAAAGCGTGTCCTAAGCTGGCTGCGAAAGAGGCTAAGAAGAAAGAGGCTGGTATGGCTGTTGCAGATGCCTCTCCTTCTAACAATGAATCTGCTAATGTTGTGCTAGATACAGAATGGGCATTCAATGCGCAGTGCAGTTATGACCCATCTTTGCATGACACATGTATGTCTGCAGTAGATTCAGATGTATGGTACTTTGACAGTGGTGCCACTAAGCATATCACCTCGCAGCGCAGTTTATTCACTTTCCTTGAGTCTGCTCCCACAGGGAATACTGTCACTTGTGCCAATAACTCCTCTTATCCCGTTAAAGGAGTTGGACAGATTGTGCTGAATGTTGCAAATGGCAACACCTTTACACTTTTTGATGCATTGTATGTGCCAGGGATCAAAAAGAATCTGCTGTCAGTCTCCGCATTTGCCAAAACAGGTTTGGTTGTAAAATTTGTGGATGACAGATGTACTGTTCATGATCTCTCTTGTGGTGACATCATTGTAGCATCTGGTTCACTATGTCGAGGGCTGTATAAGCTCAATATGGATGGCAAATGTGTAGAGGATTCAGCATGTGCTATTATGGATACGCAGGCTATTTCAAATGCAAAACTGTGGCATGCACGTTTTGGTCATCTGAATTTTGCAAGTTTGCTGCGCCTGCAGAAATCTGAAATGGTGTCTTCTTTGCCTAAGCTTGAGGCACCTGTCAAGCATGTTTGTGAGGGCTGCATATTGGGTAAAATGCAGCGTGCTTCCTTTCCCAAAGATGGATCAGTGAGAGCTGAACGCAGATTGCAGCTTGTTCACAGTGATGTTTGTGGTCCCATGCAAACTCCATCATTTGGAAACTACCTTTACTTCGTGACTTTCATTGATGATTTTACCAGGCATGCATGGGTATATCCTTTGAAGGCAAAGTCCGAAGTGTTTTTGTGCTTCAAACAGTTTTTGGTTATGGCTGAAAATGTGTCAGAAAGTAAGATGGGCACCCTCCGTTCAGATCGAGGGGGGGAGTATATGTCTTCAGAATTTAATGCATTTCTGGCTGAGCGTGGGATAAAACACCAATGTACAGTGCCGTATACACCACAGCAAAATGGTGTGGCTGAGAGAAAAAACAGGTCTCTCATGGAAATGGCAAGATGTATGGTTAAGAGTCAAAGTCTACCACATGGTTTTTGGCTTGAGGCTGTCATGTGTGCCACTTATGTACTAAACAGGTGTCCCACCAAAGCATTACAGGTTGTCACTCCATATGAGGCTTGGCATGGCCGCAAGCCATCTGTTGGCCATTTACGTGTTTTTGGTTGCCTGGCATATGCATTAGTGCCTGTGCAACATCGCAGAAAATTGGATGACAAAGCTGTCAAATGTATTTTTGTTGGATATAGTGCTGAGAGCAAAGGCTATCGTTTGTATCATCCACAGACAAAGCGCATTTTGGTTAGCCGTGATGTTGTATTTGTGGAAGATGCAGTTCAGCCCTTGGTTTCATGTACTAAGGAGACAGATATCAGCTCACGTGATGTCTATGATACACTGTTGCCTCTTTTCAGTGGTGCACAGTCAAGTGCAATACCTCATGAGGCAGTTTTTCAGCCTATGCAGGTTTTAAATGATGGCACAGATCAGCCTATATCTGATGCAGATGTGCATGATGCACTTGAGGATGAGAGACAAGAGATTGAGGGCTCTAGGAATATGCCTAGATGGCTGGTGCAGACTTTGCGTGACAGCAAGTTGGATGCCCCTTTGTCTAGTCGCACTCGTTCTGGCTCTCATGGTGCCTCTTATGCGTCAGATTGTTATGCATTGGCTGTTTCTAGTATGTGCGATGAAAGTGAGCCTGTTTCATTTGATGAGGCACAAAGTTCAGAAAATTGGATGGCTGCTATGCAAGCAGAATACGATGCTATTATGAAGAATGGTACATGGTCTTTATGTGACTTGCCCCCTGGCAAGAAGGCCATTGGCACTAAGTGGGTATACAAATTGAAGCGTAAGCCTGATGGCACAGTGGATCGCCATAAGGCTAGGCTTGTTGCAAAAGGTTATGCTCAAGAGAAGGGCATTGATTTTGATGAGACTTTTGCTCCCACATGTCGTATGACCACTGTTCGTAGCATCTGTGCATTAGCAGCTCATAATGGTTGGAATGTACATCAGCTGGACATAAAGACTGCGTTCTTAAATGGAGATTTGCATGAGGAGGTGTATGTATCGCAGCCTCGTGGTTTTGTTCAAAGAGGGCAGGAAAACAAAGTGTGCAGGTTAAAAAAGGCTTTATATGGTTTAAAGCAAGCTCCACGAGCTTGGTATGAAAAAATACATGCATATTTGACTGCACATGGGTTTCAGAATAGTCCAACAGAAAGCACTTTGTATGTTAAACGTGTGGATGGTGTACATCTAATCATTGCTCTCTATGTCGATGACATGCTGCTCACAGGACCAAATGAGAGTCATATTGCTGATTTTAAGGCTGATTTGAATGCCTCTTTTGAGATGTCAGATTTGGGGCATTTGCATCATTATTTGGGGATACAATTTAAGCAGTGTGATGGAGGTATTGCTTTGTGTCAGACAAAGTATATTGAAACATTGTTGCGGAGATTTGGCCTTGAAGACTGCAAGCCTATTGCTACTCCAATGGAGACAGGTTTGAAGTTGAGTCTTCATGATGCTGGAGATCACTTTGATGTCACACTCTATCAGACAGCTGTTGGTTGCCTCATTTATGTATGCATTACGAGGCCAGACATTCAGTTTGCAGTCTCACAGGTGAGCAGATTTATGCATAGCCCAGGCATTAAGCATTGGCAGGCAGTGAAGCGTATCTTTCGCTATTTGAGTGGTACTCGGCATCTTGGGTTGTTTTATCCCAAGGAGGGATCATTGCCGCCAGATTTACATGCTTTTTCAGATTCTGACTGGGCTGGTTGTTATGACACACGCGTGTCCACGAGTGGTTTTTGCTTCATGCTTGGAAGCTCATGCATATCATGGTTGAGCAAGAAGCAGCCTACTGTGGCCACTTCTAGTTGTGAAGCTGAGTACAGGGCAGCTTTCACAGCTACGGTTGAGTGTGTGTGGCTCAGACGCCTTATGGCTGATTTGGGTGTTGGGCAGCCATCTGCCACCACCATCTTCACTGACAGTCAGAGCGCATTGGCAGTTGCGCGGAACCCAGTGTTCCATGCTCGTACGAAGCACATTGAGGTGCACTACCATTATGTCAGGGAGAGACTCTCTGCAGGAGAGATCAGTTTGGCTTATGTGCCAACACAGGATAACCTTGCAGACCTTTTCACAAAGGCTCTGCCTCGTGAGAAGTTCGAAGCTTTTCGCAAAGCTTTGGGCTTACTCCCTTTTGTGGATTCGTCCACATAGCTAGACACTTCCCTATACATGAGTGCTAGCTCTTGTTCACCGCATCACTCCAGGGGGGATTTGTTACCATATTATAGTAGTGATGTGTGTGAACACACTTAGGACCGCCGGGGCACTTTTTCCCTCACTAGGAGGTTTTTTCCCCCGTGCATTGTATATACGCCCATTATCTTCTAGGGCTAGTTATCTTTCATTTTTGGCACTCATAATACACTACTGTGTTGTGCTCAAGCTTCCTCATCTTCTTGAAGTTGTGTGTGCATTCCTGCAACCCTAATTCCAACAGTAACAGATCAACCAATGTAGAAGGAGGATTGTCCTTGCATTTGGAGGAGATGTTTCATTCTCTCAACCTCTTTCTTTTCACTAGGATTGACTCCATCTTGCTTGAAAACCACCCATGGGCAAGTTTACCTTATAACCGTATATACATAGCCTCTTTGGAGGAGAGGTTGCATTCTCTCCACCTCCTTCTTTGTAATAGGATTGACTCCATTTGCTTGAAAACCACCATGGGCAAGTTCACATTATTATAACCATGCAGATCCTCAAATGGTGGCATCCTATCCCTTCTAAACACTTTATAATGCTTATAGAAGTGATGAGCAAGCTTGGTTTTGGTATTTCCCTTTAATGAGCCATATCTAGACTTGGGAATCCTCAAGAACACAAAACACCCTTTTAATTTCAAAGGCCTCCTTCGAGCATCATCAGAGTCCTTCATTTTCTATTGTAAGGTCCCTCCCAAGCCATTTATGTGTCTCTTTTAATAAAGATTTCAAGAAGGAAAGAGAGCGCACTTAGAGAAGGTTGAGACAATAAGGCTAGAAACATTAGGAAAATGATAAGAGTAAAAATATTACCTCCATAAAATACTAAAAGAAATAAGAAGACAAGAATAGTTCTATTAAGAGATAAGTATCTCCAAAAATAGAAATTCGAATTTAGGTGATAGGAGATCATATTTAGAGTACTTTTACATATTTAGAGACCATGCACGCTAAAAAGCATTGAAAACCAATGGGATTTTGAAACTTAAGTGTGCAGTACATCCATTTAAAAGTAACAATGCAGCTATTCTAGAAGATGCACTTGCGAAAGCAACTTGATTCTATCCACGTAATCAAGATAGAAAGGCATTATAAATATATATTTTGCCTAATCCACTTGCTCTATCAAGGGAAAAAAAAACAATGGCAAAAAACACTACCATTGTTCAAATAAATAGCCTCAAAGATGGTATGAAATGCTATTGATTGACAACTATTAAGACTCCTTTTTTGGAAAGAGCCAAATCATCCTGTTGAGAACAGAATCAAACATCATCTCTTTCCATCAACAAACCATTGTTTTCAGTAGCAAGAGTTGATCTATCAGGAAGAGACAGCCCTTCAAAATAATGTAGACGTTTTTCATATTATTGTAAGAGGTCTTGCATGTGTAATAGAGATTGATTCTTAGCTATAGAATGACAAACACCAATGTCCTCACACCTTCTCTCCAAGCCATGAAAAAAATATTTGGAAGTTCGGTAGAGAATTTGTGCCAAACCTGTCCAAGAGATATAGGCTCACAAAAAAGCAGAATAATGACAAAAAGTTGATGCAATTAGAATCTGGTTTTTTGAAATGCAACTTGTTGAAGACATATATACCACTCGTATCTCTCCAACGTTCCTCTGGCTTCACATGAAATCTTAAAACAACAATACAAATGTCCATTCACCGTTTGTACATCCTCAAAAGATATGCAACCTTTACACACTATAAGTAACATGTATAGATAATATTGCTCACATGCACACTCGGGCTAACATTATACATATGTCCAATCATATTTCCTTTTTTGTTTTAGTCCATGATCAAAAAGTTAGATAGCATGCTATTTGAATCTGCACGCAATTGACCAGCTCTAAACCATTCAGTGAGAGTAGTTATTTAGTTTCTATCACGAGGACTATTACATCACACAAATCATAAGTCATTGAATATAACATAATTTTGCATCGAAAAATGAATAGACAACCTTTGTATATATGGTTTTCATTATGTAAATCATATTGGTATAAATGCCAACTTGCCTCTGACATAGACACATACCACGCATCCGGATATTGACTAACCTCATCAATAAGTGTCAACTTGCCTCTGACGTAGACACATACCGTGCATCCAGATATTGACTAACCTCATCAATAACCCCATGTGTATCTTGCGACTCTATAGTAGATCTATCATGTCCTTTGTATACATACTTATATGAATATTTTCATTACGATAATGGTAGAGCATACTTCTATGTTAATATAGACTTTGTACCTCATAGAGAGAAAAGGGTTATATGGAACAACCCACATTGACTATCCACCTCATGATCCTTTACTTGTATGAAACTACTTTCGTCTTGCCGCATGTAAGTTGGATACCCATTGTCATCAATAGTAGTCTCAGAAAACTTTCGAGAATAACGATGTTTGCAACTTCCATTTACCATATAAGGAGAGAGCATATTTAGTTTCCCACATGGTCCATGTACATTACAATGACTAATTATGTTGTGCAACTTAGGAAACATCGCCTTATCTAGAAGTCAACACATACAAACTTATCATAGTGAGCAATCTCAGTAGGTTTACGTCCACTTTCCAATATCAATAGTATATGTGCATGTAGAAAGTCTCTTTTTAAAATTCAATAACAAAAACAAATCCCACTACCCTTCCAAATAATTCTTTTTTCACCAACAAGTGCATCATATCCTTATGCTTCTCATAGAAAACTCGTGCAATCAAGTCAGGTCGATCTTGGACAACTTGACCTGGCAGTAAGGCTTTGCTTATTTCATCCCACTTAGGATTTTAAGTAAAGGTAATAGAGAGGTTAGGTTTTTCCATCTTCCTAACAAAATAACCTTTTAATCTTGATACAATTGGTGCATATATCAAGGCCCCTAGTATATATATAGATGGTAGAACTATCTTGCATCTATCACTGCCACGAAGACTCTATTGACAGCATTGCTTATATTAATCATATATGCAAGCCCTTAGTATACTTTAGCACACAATGCTTTCTGGCTATTATGTATCCATACTAAGCTTGATTCTTCCATGCTGCTATGAGTATCAACAATGTATTGTTACAAAAGTCGACCACCACATAGAAGGCACACATTTGTATCTTCCCTTATTTGTAATCTATATGCATAATATTACCGTTGAATTATAGTATTTGTCTCCTCATTTGAACCTTGTCTATTCGTACCATGGAGTGAAATTCTAACATGCTAACCATCCTCTCCTCGAGTAAACAGAACATATTTTTTAATAGTATTTGTGCGAGACATTATTTGAATATCTCTATGACCTACATGAAGAGCATCCCCTTGACCTAGTATGATAGCAGCTATCTTACTACCCGTAGGAACTAATTATTTCCTTAATATTGATAAAACTTCAGTGACCATTCTGAAATCTACATTTGGACTGGACTGTAACATTTCTCTTATTGTATGAAATGCACATGCATATGGATTGTTTTTATACATCATTATTTGTAAGCTTTCAAGCATGTTATGATTTACAAAAAGCATCCCATGAAGTCTATTCTCTAATTCATGCTCCGTATCAGATATATATATATATATATATAAAATTGGAAAAATATATAATTGGAAAAATTGAGGAGCCGCATCTCATATTCTATTAGGTATTACAGAGCCAACATTATTTGATATGTAATAGCATGGATTCGAAAATTAAATACATACCTCCCCCTAGTGATTTGATTATCCAAGTGAGTACCCAGTGAAACGAATGCTAAGGCATTGTTTTTATAAGAGCATATATTCTTTCTGTGTTCCTTACTTGCATTATCCTCACCAAGTAACAGATCAACCAATGTAGAAGGAGGATTGTCCTTGCATTTGGAGGAGATGTTTCATTCTCTCAACCTCTTTCTTTTCACTAGGATTGACTCCATCTTGCTTGAAAACCGCCCATGGGCAAGTTTACCTTATAACCGTATATACATAGCCTCTTTGGAGGAGAGGTTGCATTCTCTCCACCTCCTTCTTTGTAAAAGGATTGACTCCATTTGCTTGAAAACCACCATGGGCAAGTTCACATTATTATAACCATGCATATCCTCAAATGGTGGCATCCTATCCCTTCTAAACACTTTATAATGCTTATAGAAGTGATGAGCAAGCTTGGTGTTGGTATTTCCCTTTAGTGAGCCATATCTAGACTTGGGAATCCTCAAGAACACAAAATACCCTTTTAATTTCAAAGGCCTCCTTTGAGCATCATCAGAGTCCTTCATTTTCTCTTGTAAGGTCCCTCCCAAGCCATTTATATGTCTCTTTTAATATAGATTTCAAGAAGGAAAGAGAGCGCACTTAGAGAAGGTTGAGACAATAAGGCTAGAAACATTAGGAAAATGATAAGAGTAAAAATATTACCTCCATAAAATCCTAAAAGAAATAAGAAGACAAGAATAGTTCTATTAAGAGATAAGTATTTCCAAAAATAGAAATTTGAATTTAGATGATAGGAGGTCATATTTAGAGTACTTTTACATATTTAGAGACCATGCACGCTAAAAAGCATTGAAAACCAATGGGATTTTGAAACTTAAGTGTGCAGTACATCCATTTAAAAGTAACAATGCAGCTATTCTAGAAGATGCACTTGCGAAAGCAACTTGATTCTATCCACGTAATCAAGATAGAAAGGCATTATAAATATATATTTTGCCTAATCCACTTGCTCTATCAAAGAAAAAAAAAACAATGGCAAAAAACACTACCATTGTTCAAATAAATAGCCTCAAAGATGGTATGAAATGCTCTTGATTGACAACTATTAAGACTCCTTTTTTGGAAAGAGCCAAATCATACTGTTGAGAACAGAATTAAACATCATCTCTTTCCATCAACAAACCATTGTTTTCAATAGCAAGAGTTGATCTATCAGGAAGAGACAGCCCTTCAAAATCATGTAGATGATTTTCATATTATTGTAAGAGGTCTTACATGTGTAATAGAGATTGATTCTTAGCTATAGAATGACAAACACCAATGTCCTCACACCTTCTCTCCAAGCCTTGAAAAAAATATTTGGAAGTTCGGTAGAGAATTTGTGCCAAACCTATCCAAGAGATATAGGCTCACAAAAAAGCAAAATAATGACAAAAAGTTGATGCAATTAGAATCTGGTTTTTTGAAATGCAACCTCTTGAAGACATATATACCACTCGTATCTCTCCAACGTTCCTCTGGCTTCACATGAAATCTTAAAACAACAATACAAATGTCCATTCACTTTTTGTACATCCTCAAAAGATATGCAACCTTTACACACTATAAGTAACATGTATAGATAATATTGCTCACATGCACACTCGGGCTAACATTATACATATGTCCAATCATATTTCCTTTTTTGTTTTAGTCCATGATCAAAAAGTTAGATAGCATGCTATTTGAATCTGCACGCAATTGACCAGCTCTGAACCATTTAGTGAGAGTAGTTATTTAGTTTCTATCACGAGGACTAT
The DNA here is from genome assembly GCF_041138505.1 of Cibotium barometz. Lineage (NCBI taxonomy): Eukaryota > Viridiplantae > Streptophyta > Polypodiopsida > Cyatheales > Cibotiaceae > Cibotium > Cibotium barometz. The sequence goes on along the minus strand of NC_141082.1, from coordinate 1,513,187 downwards.
TACATCACACAAATCATAAGTCATTGAATATAACATAATTTTGTATCGAAAAATGAATAGACAACCTTTGTATATATGGTTTTCATTATGTAAATCATATTGGTATAAATGCCAACTTGCCTCTGACATAGACACATACCACGCATCCGGATATTGACTAACCTCATCAATAAGTGTCAACTTGCCTCTGACGTAGACACATACCGTGCATCCAGATATTGACTAACCTCATCAATAACCCCATGTGTATCTTGCGACTCTATAGTAGATCTATCATGTCCTTTGTATACATACTTATATGAATATTTTCATTACGATAATCGTAGAGCATACTTCTATGTTAATATAGACTTTGTACCTCATGGAGAGAAAAGGGTTATATGGAACAACCCACATTGACTATCCACCTCATGATCCTTTACTTGTATGAAACTACTTTCGTCTTGCCGCATGTAAGTTGGATACCCATTGTCATCAATAGTAGTCTCAGAAAACTTTCGAGAATAACGATGTTTGCAACTTCCATTTACCATATAAGGAGAGAGCATATTTAGTTTCCCACATGGTCCATGTACATTACAATGACTAATTATGTTGTGCAACTTAGGAAACGTCGCCTTATCTAGAAGTCAACACATACAAACTTATCATAGTGAGCAATCTCAGTAGGTTTACGTCCACTTTCCAATATCAATAGTATATGTGCATGTAGAAAGTCTCTTTTAAAATTCAATAACAAAAACAAATCCCACTACCCTTCCAAGTAATTCTTTTTTCACCAACAAGTGCATCATATCCTTATGCTTCTCATAGAAAACTCGTGCAATCAAGTCAGGTCGATCTTGGACAACTTGACCTGGCAGTAAGGCTTTGCTTATTTCATCCCACTTAGGATTTTAAGTAAAGGTAATAGAGAGGTTAGGTTTTTCCATCTTCCTAACAAAATAACCTTTTAATCCTGATACAATTGGTGCATATATCAAGGCCCCTAGTATATATATAGATGGTGGTAGAACTATCTTGCATCTATCACTGCCATAGAGACTCTATTGACAGCATTGCTTATATTAATCATATATGCAAGCCCTTAGTATACTTTAGCACACAATGCTTTCTGGCTATTATGTATCCATACTAATCTTGATTCTTCCATGCTGCTATGAGTATCAACAATGTATTGTTACAAAAGTCGACCACCACGTAGAAGGCACACATTTGTATCTTCCCTTATTTGTAATCTATATGCATAATATTACCGTTGAATTATAGTATTTGTCTCCTCATTTGAACCTTGTCTATTCGTACCATGGAGTGAAATTCTAACATGCTAACCATCCTCTCCTCGAGTAAACAGAACATATTTTTTTATAGTATATGTGCGAGACATTATTTGAATATCTCTATGACCTACATGAAGAGCATCCCCTTGACCTAGTATGATAGCAGCTATCTTACTACCCGTAGGAACCAATTATTTCCTTAATATTGATCCAACTTCAGTGACCATTCTGAAATCTACATGTGGACTGGACTGTAACATTTCTCTTATTGTATGAAATGCACATGCATATGGATTGTTTTTATACATCATTATTTGTAAGCTTTCAAGCATGTTATGATTTACAAAAAGCATCCCATGAAGTCTATTCTCTAATTCATGCTCCGTATCATATATATATATATATATATATATATATATATATATATATATATAATTAAAAAAATATATAATTGAAAAAATTGAGGAGCCGCATCTCATATTTTATTAGGTATTACAGAGCCAACATGACGATATGTAATATCATGGATTCGAAAATTAAATACATACCTCCCCCTAGTGATTTGATTATCCAAGTGAGTACCCAGTGAAACGAATGCGAAGGCATTGTTTTTATAAGAGCATATATTCTTTCTATGTTCCTTACTTGCATTATCATCACCAAGTACAGATCAACCAATGTAGGAGGAGGATTGTCCTTGCATTTGAAGGAGAGGTTTCATTCTCTCAACCTGTTTCTTTTCACTAAGATTGACTCCATCTTGCTTGAAAACCGCCATGGGCAAGTTTACCTTATAACCGTATATACATAGCCTCTTTGGAGGAGAGGTTGCATTCTCTCCACCTCCTTCTTTGCAATAGGATTGACTCCATTTGCTTGAAAACCACCACGGGCAAGTTCACATTATTTTAACCATGCATATCCTCAAATGGTGGCATCCTAACCCTTCTAAACACTTTATAATGCTTATAGAAGTGATGAGCAAGCTTTGTGTTGGTATTTCCCTTTAGTGAGCCATATCTAGACTTGGGAATCCTCAAGAACACAAAATACCCTTTAAATTTCAAGGGCCTCCTTTGAGCATCATCAGCGTCCATTTTCTCTTGTAAGGTCCCTCCCAAGCCATTTATGTGTCTCTTTTAATATAGATTTCAAGAAGGAAAGAGAGCGCACTTAGAGAAGGTTGAGACAATAAGGCTAGAAACATTAGGAAAATGATAAGAGTAAAAATATTACCTCCATAAAATCCTAAAAGAAATAAGAAGACAAGAATAGTTCTATTAAGAGATAAGTATCTCCAAAAATAGAAATTCGAATTTAGGTGATAGGAGGTCATATTTAGAGTACTTTTACATATTTAGAGACCATGCATGCTAAAAAGCATTGAAAACCAATGGGATTTTGAAACGTAAGTGTGCAGTACATCCATTTAAAAGTAACAATGCAGCTATTCTAGAAGATGCACATGCGAAAGCAACTTGAATCTATCCACGTAATCAAGATACAAAGGCATTATAAATATATATTTTGCCTAATCCACTTGCTCTGTCAAGGAAAAAAAACAATGGCAAAAAACACTACCATTGTTCAAATAAACAGCCTCAAAGATGGTATGAAATGCTCTTGATTGACCAACTATTAAGACTCTTTTTTTGGGAAGAGCCAAATCATCCTGTTGAGAACTGAATCAAACATCATCTCTTTCCATCAACAAACCATTGTTTTCAGTAGCAAGAGTTGATCTATCGGGAGGAGACAGCCCTTCAAAATCATGTAGACGTTTTTCATATTATTGTAAGAGGTCTTGCATGTGTATTAGAGATTGATTCTTAGCTGTAGAATGACAAACACCAATCTCAGTACACCTTCTCTCCAAGCCATGAAAAAAATATTTAGAAGTTTAGTAGAGAATTTGTGCCAAACCTGTCCAAGAGATATAGGCTCACAAAAAAGCAGAATAATGATAAAAAGTTGATGCAATTAGAATCTGGTTTTTTGAAATGCAGCTTCTTGAAGACATATATACCACTCGTATCTCTCCAGCATTCCTTTGGCTTCACATGAAATCTTAAAACAACAATATAAATGTCCATTCAGTGTTTGTACATCCTCAAAAGATATGCAGCCTTTACACACTATAAGTAACATGTATAGATAATATTGCTCACATGCACACTCGAGCTAACATTATACATATGTCCAATCATATTTCCTTTTTTATTTTAGTCCATGATCAAAAAGTTAGATAGCACGCTATTTGAATCTGCGTGCAATTTACCAGCTCTGAACCATTCAGTGAGAGTAGTTATTTAGTTTCTATCACGAGAACTATTACATCACACAAATCATTAGTCATTGAATATAACATAATTTTGCATTGAAAAATGAATAGACAACCTTTGTATATATGGTTTTCATTATGTAAATCATATTGGTATAAACGCCAACTTGCCTCTGACATAGACACATACAATGCATCCGGATATTGACTAACCTCATCAATAAGTGTCAACTTGCCTCTACCGTAGACACATACCGTGCATCCAGATATTGACTAGCCTCATCAATAACCCATGTGTATCTTGTGACTCTATAGTAGATCTATCATGTCCTTTGTATACATACTTATATGAATATTTTCATCACGATAATGGTAGAGCGAGAAAATAATATTTTCTATGTTAATATAGACTTTGTACCTCATAGAGAGAAAAGGGTTATATGGAACAACCCACATTGACTATCCACCTCATGATCCTTTACTTGTATGAAACTACTTTCGTCTTGCCGCATGTAAGTTGGATACTCATTGTCATCAATAGTAGTCTCAGAAAACTTTCGAGAATAACGATGTTTGCAACTTCCATTTACCATATAAGGAGAGAGCATATTTAGTTTCCCACATGGTCCATGTACATTACAATAACTAATTATGTTGTGCAACTTAGGAAACATCGCCTTATCTGGAAGTTCAACACATACAAACTTATCATAGTGAGCAATCTCAGTAGGTTTACGTCCACTTTCCAATATCAATAGTATATGTGCATGTAGAAAGTCTTTTTAAAATTCAATAACAAAAACAAATCCCACTACCCTTCCAAATATTTGTTTTTTCACCAACAAGTGCATCATATTTTTATGGTTCTCATAGAAAACTCATGCAATCAAGTCAGGTCGATCTTGGACAACCTGACCTGGCAATAAAGCTTTGCTTATTTCATCCCACTTAGGATTTTAAGTAAAGGTAATAAAGAGGCTAGTTTTTTCCATCTTCCTAACAAAATAACCTTTTAATCTTGATACAATTGGTGCATATATCAAGGCCCCTAGTATATATATAGATGGTGGTAGAACTATCTTGCATCTATCACTGCCACGGAGACTCTATTGACAGCATTGCTTATATTAATCATATATGCAAGCCCTTAGTATACTTTAGCACACAATGCTTTCTAGCTATTATGTATCCATACTAATCTTGATTCTTCCATGCTGCTATGAGTATCAACAATGTATTGTTACAAAAGTCGACCACCACGTAGAAGGCACACATTTGTATCTTCCCTTATTTGTAATCTATATGCATAATATTACCGTTGAATTATAGTATTTGTCTCCTCATTTGAACCTTGTCTATTCGTACCATGGAGTGAAATTCTAACATGCTAACCATCCTCTCCTCGAGTAAACAGAACATATTTTTTTATAGTATTTGTGCGAGACATTATTTGAATATCTCTATGACCTACATGAAGAGCATCCCCTTGACCTAGTATGATAGCAGCTATCTTACTACCCGTAGGAACCAATTATTTCCTTAATATTGATCCAACTTCAGTGACCATTCTCAAATTTCAATGTGGACTGGACTATAACATTTCTCTTATTGTATGAAATGCACATGCATATGGATTGTGTTTATACATCATTATTTGTAAGCTTTCAAGCATGTTATGATTTACAAAAAGCATCCCATGAAGTCTATTCTCTAATTCATGCTCCGTATCATATATATATATATATATATATATATATATATATATATATAATTGGAAAAATTGAGGAGCCGCATCTCATATTCTATTAGGTATTACAGAGCCAACATGACGATATGTAATACCATGGATTCGAAAATTAAATACATACCTCCCCCTAGTGATTTGATTATCCAAGTGAGTACCCAGTGAAACGAATGCTAAGGCATTGTTTTTATAAGAGCATATATTCTTTCTATGTTCCTTACTTGCATTATCATCACCAAGTACAGATCAACCAATGTAGGAGGAGGATTGTCCTTGCATGTGGAGGAGAGGTTTTATTCTCTCAACCTGTTTCTTTTCACTAGGATTGACTCCATCTTGCTTGAAGACCGCCATGGGCAAGTTTACCTTATAACCGTATATACATAGCCTCTTTGGAGGAGAGGTTGCATTCTCTCCACCTCCTTCTTTGCAATAGGATTGACTCCATTTGCTTGAAAACTACCACGGGCAAGTTCACATTATTATAACCATGCATATCCTCAATGGTGGCATCCTAACCCTTCTAAACACTTTATAATGCTTATAGAAGTGATAAGCAAGCTTTGTGTTGGTATTTCCCTTTAGTGAGCCATATCTAGACATGGGAATCCTCAAGAACACAAAATACCCTTTTAATTTCAAGGACCTCCTTTGAGCATCATCAGCGTCCATTTTCTCTTGTAAGGTCCCTCCCAAGCCATTTATGTGTCTCTTTTAATATAGATTTCAAGAAGGAAAGAGAGCGCACTTAGAGAAGGTTGAGACAATAAGGCTAGAAACATTAGGAAAATGATAAGAGTAAAAATATTACCTCCATAAAATCCTAAAAGAAATAAGAAGACAAGAATAGTTCTATTAAGAGATAAGTATCTCCAAAAATAGAAATTCGAATTTAGGTGATAGGAGGTCATATTTAGAGTACTTTTACATATTTAGAGACCATGCATGCTAAAAAGCATTGAAAACCAATGGGATTTTGAAACGTAAGTGTGTAGTACATCCATTTAAAAGTAACAATGCAGCTATTCTAGAAGATGCACATGCAAAAGCAACTTGATTCTATCCACGTAATTAAGATACAAAGGCATTATAAATATATATTTTGCCTAATCCACTTGCTCTGTCAAGGAAAAAAAACAATGGCAAAAAACACTGCCATTGTTCAAATAAACAGCCTCAAAGATGGTATGAAATGCTCTTGATTGACCAACTATTAAGACTCCTTTTTTGGGAAGAGCCAAATCATCCTGTTGAGAACAGAATCAAACATCATCTCTTTCCATCAACAAACCATTGTTTTCAGTAGCAAGAGTTGATCTATCGGGAGGAGACAGCCCTTCAAAATCATGTAGATGTTTTTCATATTATTGTAAGAGGTCTTGCATGTGTATTAGAGATTGATTCTTAGCTGTAGAATGACAAACACAAATGTCAGTACACCTTCTCTCCAAGCCATGAAAAAAATATTTGGAAGTTCAGTAGAGAATTTGTGCCAAACCTGTCCAAGAGATATAGGCTCACAAAGAAGCAGAATAATGATAAAAAGTTGATGCAATTAGAATCTGGTTTTTTGAAATGCAGCTTCTTGAAGACATATATACCACTCGTATCTCTCCAGCATTCCTTTGGCTTCACATGAAATCTTAAAACAACAATATAAATGTCCATTCACTGTTTGTACATCCTCAAAAGATATGCAGCCTTTACACACTATAAGTAACATGTATAGATAATATTGCTCACATGCACACTCGGGCTAACATTATACATATGTCCAATCATATTTCCTTTTTTATTTTAGTCCATGATCAAAAAGTTAGATAGCACGCTATTTGAATTTGCGTGCAATTTACCAGCTCTGAACCATTCAGTGAGAGTAGTTATTTAGTTTCTATCACGAGAACTATTACATCACACAAATCATTAGTCATTGAATATAACATAATTTTGCATTGAAAAATGAATAGACAACCTTTGTATATATGGTTTTCATTATGTAAATCATATTGGTATAAACGCCAACTTGCCTCTGACATAGACACATACCATGCATCCGGATATTGACTAACCTCATCAATAAGTGTCAACTTGCCTCTGACATAGACACATACCGTGCATCCAGATATTGACTAGCCTCATCAATAACCCATGTGTATCTTGTGACTCTATAGTAGATCTATCATGTCCTTTGTATACATATTTTCTATGTTAATATAGACTCTGTACCTCATAGAGAGAAAAGGGTTATATGGAACAACCCACATTGACTATCCACCTCATGATCCTTTACTTGTATGAAACTACTTTCGTCTTGCCGCATGTAAGTTGGATACTCATTGTCATCAATAGTAGTCTCAGAAAACTTTCGAGAATAACGATGTTTGCAACTTCCATTTACCATATAAGGAGAGAGCATATTTAGTTTTCCACATGGTCCATGTACATTACAATGACTAATTATGTTGTGCAACTTAGGAAACATCGCCTTATCTGGAAGTTCAACAGATACAAACTTATCATAGTGAGCAATCTCAGTAGGTTTACGTCCACTTTCCAATATCAATAGTATATGTGCATAAGAAAATCTCTTTTTGAAATTCAATAACAAAAACAAATCCCACTACCCTTCCAAATAATTCTTTTTTCACCAACAAGTGCATCATATCCTTATGCTTCTCATAGAAAACTCGTGCAATCAAGTCAGCAGGTCGATCTTGGACAACTTAACCTGGCAGTAAAGCTTTGCTTATTTCATCCCACTTAGGATTCTAAGTAAAGGTAATAGAGAGGTTAGGTTTTTCCATCTTCCTAACAAAATAACCTTTTAATCTTGATACAATTGGTGCATCTATCAAGGCCCCTAGTATATATATAGATGGTAGAACTATCTTACATCTATCACTGCCACGGAGACTCTATTGACAGCATTGCTTATATTAATCATATATGCAAGCCCTTAGTATACTTTAGCACACAATGCTTTCTGGCTATTATGTATCCATACTAATCTTGATTCTTCCATGCTGCTATGAGTATCAACAATGTATTGTTACAAAAGTCGACCACCACGTAGAAGGCACACATTTGTATCTTCCCTTATTTGTAATCTATATGCATAATATTACCGTTGAATTATAGTATTTGTCTCCTCATTTGAACCTTGTCTATTCGTACCATGGAGTGAAATTCTAACATGCTAACCATCCTCTCCTCGAGTAAACAGAACATATTTTTTTATAGTATTTGTGCGAGACATTATTTGAATATCTCTATGACCTACATGAAGAGCATCCCCTTGACCTAGTATGATAGCAGCTATCTTACTACCCGTAGGAACCAATTATTTCCTTAATATTGATCCAACTTCAGTGACCATTCTGAAATCTACATTTGGACTGGACTGTAACATTTCTCTTATTGTATGAAATGCACATGCATATGGATTGTGTTTATACATCATTATTTGTAAGCTTTCAAGCATGTTATGATTTACAAAAAGCATCCCATGAAGTCTATTCTCTAATTCATGCTCCGTCACACACACACACACACACACACACACACACACACACACACACATATATATATATATATATATATATATATATATATATAATTAGAAAAATTGAGGAGCCGCATCTCATATTCTATTAGGTATTACAGAGCCAACATGAGATGATATGTAATACCATGGATTTGAAAATTAAATACATACCTCCCCCTAGTGATTTGATTATCCAAGTGAGTACCCAGTGAAACGAATACTAAGGCATTGTTTTTATAAGAGCATATATTCTTTCTATGTTCCTTACTTGCATTATCATCACCAAGTAACAGATCAACCAATGTAGAAGGAGGATTGTCCTTGCATTTGGAGGAGATGTTTCATTCTCTCAACCTCTTTCTTTTCACTAGGATTGACTCCATCTTGCTTGAAAACCGCCCACGGGCAAGTTTTCCTTATAACCGTATATACATAGCCTCTTTGGAGGAGAGGTTGCATTCTCTCCACCTCCTTCTTTGTAAAAGGATTGACTCCATTTGCTTGAAAACCACCATGGGCAAGTTCACATTATTATAACCATGCATATCCTCAAATGGTGGCATCCTATCCCTTCTAAACACTTTATAATGCTTATAGAAGTGATGAGCAAGCTTGGTGTTGGTATTTCCCTTTAGTGAGCCATATCTAGACTTGGGAATCCTCAAGAACACAAAATACCCTTTTAATTTTCAAGGCCTCCTTTGAGCGTCATCAGAGTCCTTCATTTTCTCTTGTAAGGTCCCTCCCAAGCCATTTATGTGTCTCTTTTAATATAGATTTCAAGAAGGAAAGAGAGCGCACTTAGAGAAGGTTGAGACAATAAGGCTAGAAACATTAGGAAAATGATAAGAGTAAAAATATTACCTCCATAAAATCCTAAAAGAAATAAGAAGACGAGAATAGTTCTATTAAGAGATAAGTATCTCCAAAAATAGAAATTCGAATTTAGATGATAGGAGGTCATATTTAGAGTACTTTTACATATTTAGAGACCATGCACGCTAAAAAGCATTGAAAACCAATGGGATTTTGAAACTTAAGTGTGCAGTACATCCATTTAAAAGTAACAATGCAGCTATTCTAGAAGATGCACTTGCGAAAGCAACTTGATTCTATCCACGTAATCAAGATAGAAAGGCATTATAAATATATATTTTGCCTAATCCACTTGCTCTATCAAGGAAAAAAAAACAATGGCAAAAAACACTACCATTGTTCAAATAAATAGCCTCAAAGATGGTATGAAATGCTCTTGATTGACAACTATTAAGACTCCTTTTTTGGAAAGAGCCAAATCATACTGTTGAGAACAGAATCAAACATCATCTCTTTCCATCAACAAACCATTGTTTTCAATAGCAAGAGTTGATCTATCAGGAAGAGACAGCCCTTCAAAATCATGTAGACGTTTTTCATATTATTGTAAGAGGTCTTGCATGTGTAATAGAGATTGATTCTTAGCTATAGAATGACAAACACCAATGTCCTCACACCTTCTCTCCAAGCCATGAAAAAAATATTTGGAAGTTCGGTAGAGAATTTGTGCCAAACCTGTCCAAGAGATATAGGCTCACAAAAAAGCAAAATAATGACAAAAAGTTGATGCAATTAGAATCTGGTTTTTTGAAATGCAACTTCTTGAAGACATATATACCACTCGTATCTCTCCAACATTCCTCTGGCTTCACATGAAATCTTAAAACAACAATACAAATGTCCATTCACTGTTTGTACATCCTCAAAAGATATGCAACCTTTACACACTATAAGTAACATGTATAGATAATATTGCTCACATGCACACTCGGGCTAACATTATACATATGTCCAATCATATTTCCTTTTTTATTTTAGTCCATGATCAAAAAGTTAGATAGCACGCTATTTGAATTTGCGTGCAATTTACCAGATCGGAACCATTCAGTGAGAGTAGTTATTTAGTTTCTATCACGAGGACTATTACATCACACAAATCATAAGTCATTGAATATAACATAATTTTGCATCGAAAAATGAATAGACAACCTTTGTATATATGGTTTTCATTATGTAAATCATATTGGTATAAATGCCAACTTGCCTCTGACATAGACACATACCACGCATCCGGATATTGACTAACCTCATCAATAAGTGTCAACTTGCCTCTGACGTAGACACATACCGTGCATCCAGATATTGACTAACCTCATCAATAACCCCATGTGTATCTTGCGACTCTATAGTAGATCTATCATGTCCTTTGTATACATACTTATATGAATATTTTCATTACGATAATGGTAGAGCATACTTCTATGTTAATATAGACTTTGTACCTCATAGAGAGAAAAGGGTTATATGAAGAGACAGGTTGAGAGAATGAAACCTCTCCTCCAAATGCAAGGACAATCCTCCTTCTACATTGATTGATCTGTTACTTGGTAAGGAACACAAAAAGAATATATGCTCTTATAAAAACAATGCCTTAGCATTGTTTCACTGGGTACTCACTTGGATAATCAAATCACTAGGGGGAGGTATGTATTTAATTTTCGAATCCATGGTATTACGTATCATCATGTTGGCTTTGTAATACCTAATAGAATATGAGATGCGGCTCCTCAATTTTTCCAATTATATATATATATATATATATACGGAGCATGAATTAGAGAATAGACTTTTCATGGGATGCTTTTTGTAAATCATAATATGCTTGAAAGCTTACAAATAATGATATATAAACACAATCCATATGCATGTGCATTTCATACAATAAGAGAAATGTTACAGTCCAGTCCACATGTAGATTTCAGAATGGTCACTGAAGTTGGATCAATATTAAGGAAATAATTGGTTCCTACGGGTAGTAAGATAGCTGCTATCATACTAGGTCAAGGGGATGCTCTTCATGTAGGTCATAGAGATATTCAAATAATGTCTCGCACAAATACTATAAAAAAATATGTTCTGTTTACTCGAGGAGAAGATTGTTAGCACGTTAGAATTTCACTCCATGGTAGGAATAGACAAGGTTCAAATGAGGAGACAAATACTATAATTCAACGGTAATATTATGCATATAGATTACAAATAAGGGAAGATACAAATGTGTGCCTTCTACGTGGTGGTCGACTTTTGTAACAATACATTGTTGATACTCATAGTAGCATGGAAGAATCAAGATTAGTATGGATACATAATAGCCAGAAAGCATTGTGTGCTAAAGTATACTAAGGGCTTGCATATATGATTAATATAAGCCATGCTGTCATTAGAGTCTCCGTAGTAGTGTGGCAGATGCAAGATAGTTCTACCATCTATATATATACTAGGGGCCTTGATATATGCACCAATTGTATCAAGATTAAAATGTTATTTTGTTAGGAAGATGGAAAAACCTAACCTCTTTATTACCTCTACTTAAAATCCTAAGTGGGATGAAATAAGCAAAGCTTTACTGCCAGGTCAAGTTGTCCAAGATCGACCTGACTTGGTTGCACGAGTTTTCTATGAGAAGCATAAGGATATGATGCACTTGGTGGTGAAAAAAAAATATTTATTTGGAAGGGTAGTGGGATTTGTTTTTGTTATTGAATTTTAAAAAGAGACTTTCTACATGCACATATACTATTGATATTGGAAAGTGGACGTAAACCTACTGAGATTGCTCACTATGATAAGTTTGTATGTGTTGAACTTCCAGATCTCCATGGTACGAAAAGATAAGGTTCAAATGAGGAGACAAATACTATAATTCAACGGTAATATTATGCATATAGATTACAAATAAGGGAAGATACAAATGTGTGCCTTCTACGTGGTCGTCGCCTTTTGTAACAATACATTGTTGATACTCATAGCAGCATGGAAGAATCAAGATTAGTATGGATACATAATAGCCAGAAAGCATTGTGTGCTAAAGTATACTAAGGGCTTGCATAGATGATTAATATAAGCAATGCTGTCAATAGAGTCTCCGTGGCAGTGATAGATGCAAGATAGTTCTACCATCTATATATATACTAGGGGCCTTGATATATGCACCAATTGTATCAAGATTAAAAGGTTATTTTGTTAGGAAGATGGAAAAACCTAACCTCTCTATTACCTTTACTTAAAATCCTAAGTGGGATGAAATAAGCAAAGCTTTACTGCCAGGTCACGTTGTCCAAGATCGACCTGACTTGATTGCACGAGTTTTCTATGAGAAGCATAAGGATATGATGCACTTGTTGGTGAAAAAAGAATTATTTGGAAGGGTAGTGGGATTTGTTTTTGTTATTGAATTTTAAAAAGAGACTTTCTACATGCACATATACTATTGATATTGGAAAGTGGACGTAAACCTACTGAGATTCCTCACTATGATAAGTTTGTATGTGTTGAACTTCCAGATAAGGCGATGTTTCCTAAGTTGCACAACATAATTAGTCATTGTAATGTACATGGACCATGTGGGAAACTAAATATGCTCTCTCCTTATATGGTAAATGAAAGTTGCAAACATCGTTATTCTCGAAAGTTTTCTGAGACTACTATTGATGACAATGGGTATCCAACTTACATGCGGCAAGACGAAAGTAGTTTCATACAAGTAAAGGATCATGAGGTGGATAGTCAATGTGGGTTCTAGGATTGACTCCATCTTGCTTGAAAACCGCCACGAGCAAGTTTACCTTATAACCGTATATACATAGCCTCTTTGGAGGAGAGGTTGCATTCTCTCCACCTCCTTCTTTGCAATAGGATTGACTCCATTTGCTTGAAAACCACCACGGGCAAGTTCACATTATTATAACCATGCATATCCTCAAATGGTGGCATCCTATCTCTTCTAAACACTTTATAATGCTTATAGAAGTGATGAGCAAGCTTGGTGTTGCTATTTCAGTGAGCCATATCTAGACTTGGGAATCCTCGAGAACACAAAATACCCTTTTAATTTCAAGGGCCTCCTTTGAACATCATCATAGTCCTTCATTTTCTCTTGTAAGGTCCCTCCCAAGCCATTTATTTGTCTCTTTTAAGATAGATTTCAAGAAGGAAAGAGAGCGCACTTAGAGAAGGCTAAGACAATAAGGCTAGAATCATTAGGAAAATGATAAGAGTGAAAATATTAGCTCCATAAAATCCTAAAAGAAATAAGAAGACAAGAATAGTTCTATTAAGAGATAAGTATCTCCAAAAATAGAAATTCGAATTTAGGTGATGGTCATATTTAGAGTACTTTTACATATTTAGAGACCATGCACGCTAAAAAGCATTGAAAACCAATGGGATTTTGAAACGTAAGTGTGCAGTACATCCATTTAAAAGTAACAATGCAGCTATTCTAGAAGATGCACATGCGAAAGCAACTTGATTCTATCCACGTAATCAAGATACAAAGGCATTATAAATATATATTTTGCCTAATCCACTTGCTCTGTCAAGGAAAAAAACAATGGCAAAAAACACTACCATTCTTCAAATAAACAGCCTCAAAGATGGTATAAAATGCTCTTGATTGACAACTATTAAGACTCCTTTTTTGGAAAGAGCCAAATCATCATATTGAGAACAGAATCAAACATCATCTCTTTCCATCAACAAACCATTGTTTTCAGTAGCAAGAGTTGATCTATCGGGAAGAGACAACCCTTCAAAATCATGTAGACGTTTTTCATATTATTGTAAGAGGTCTTGCATGTGTAATAGAGAGATTGATTCTTAGCTATAGAATGACAAACACCAATCTCAGCACACCTTCTCTCCAAGCCATGAAAAAAATATTTGGAAGTTTGATAGAGAATTTGTGCCAAACCTATCCAAGAGATATAGGCTCACAAAAAAGCAAAATAATGACAAAAAGTTGATGCAATTAGAATCTGGTTTTTTGAAATGTAGCTTCTTGAAGACATATATACCACTCGTATCTCTCCAGCATTCCTCTGGCTTCACATGAAATCTTAAAACAACAATACAAATGTCCATTCACTGTTTGTACATCCTCAAAAGATATGCAGCCTTTACACACTATAAGTAATATGTATAGATAATATTGCTCACATGCACACTCGGGCTTGTAAGATCCCTGGTCCCACCGAGCAACGGATTCGGAGTACTGGCAGCGGAGTAGCGCTTCTCGCGCGGGACAGGGGTCCCACACTCGGGGCCTCGCCCACGGATATCCGGATAAGAGACTAATCCGTCGGTTGTTCCAAAACCGAACCCGGAAAAACTTCCTTTACCGGAAAGCACGGGCGATTCCACCAGGATAACTTTTTACTCTAACGTAGTCAAGATCATTTCTGATCGAGATGATCCGATTACATCTATAAGATACTTAGTCAGTTCAAGGAAGAAACTTGCACTTGGATCATTGGGATCAACGCTTTTTTCCCCATTCAAGAGGCACAGCCGTTGATTCCTATCCATAGAACAGTTACTGTCCGGGATTTTTTTTTTTTCTATCGTAAAAACAAAAGTTTGAGTCTCGATTTACGGATCCATCAGTCCAGCCTAACCCCATCCAATCCCATGGGTTAGCCAACCGCCCAACCACTGTAGTGATGGGATCCAATTAAAAATTTGGTTAGGTTTTGTCCCGGGTACCAAGGAAAAGAGTTCCAAGGCCCCCTAGCCGGATGTTCATGCAAAATAAAACTAGTCACACCACTCACACACCCAATATGAAATTGCCTTTTTCAACCAGATTCAACCAATTTAAAACAATCCTTTAATAAAACCATAGTATCATTGATCACCATCTTCCAATTTATCCAATTGATTCTTAATTCCCATCATTCCTTCATCAGAGTATCTATGGCATCATTGGCAACTAGAACGCTCAGGAGCCGTTTCGATAGTTCCTAGCCCATAATACTTGGCAATATAATCACTTAACAAGATGGACTCTCATTGAAGATCAGCAAGATCAACCAACAGATCCATATAAGGAGCCATGGACTCATCCATTGAAGACCAGCAAGGTCAATCAACCAGATCCATGCTCGATTTCAGAAAACAACTCCAACTCTGTTCCAATATCTTCCTCGACGCACGCGTGGGTATCCTAGGCAACCCAGAGCCCGAGCACCGTATGGTCAGCACCCTCTAGGATCCTTCGCAGGTAACCTAGCGCTTCACGCATAGGCCGCTTCCTTGGCCCCTCATCCACCGTACCGGAAGCTCACCATTTTAATCGCACCGAGGCTGGTCAAGACCTCGGCCGACCTTGCTACGCGAGACGTCCTTCATTGACTCCCCGTCAGCAGTTGCAACTTTACCATCACGACTTTAATCACAAGACGGTCAAAATGCTCCCCCCAGCATTCTTGACATAAAACAATCATTTACAAACAGCATTTACAAACAGTATTTACAAACAGTTTACAACACAATTTCTATTTTAACTTTCATTTTTCCACATTATCCTTTATCAATCTACATTACTTATTCCATATTCCATTTATATGTATACTCATCCCATCACATCATTTCTATCTCATCACTTCAGATTCCCTCACATCGCATATCGTATATTCACATCCATACATCCACATCTATATGCGTACATTCACATCTACATGCATACATCTACATCTCTATGCATACATCCACATCCACATTCACATTCACCTCCATACATCTACATCTACATGCATACATCCACATCTCCATTCACATCTACATCTATACATCTACATCTACATGCATCCATCCACCTCCACATCCACATCTATATCTATACATCTACATCTACATGCATACATCCATATCTCCATTCCCATCTACATCTATACATCTACATCTACATGCATCCATCTACCTCCACATCCACATCTACATCTACATCTACATGTATACATCCACCTCCACATCCACATCCGTATCTATACATCTACATCTACATGTATACATCCACATCCACATCTATACATCTACATCTACATGCATACCTCCACATCTCCATTCACATCTACATCTATACATCTACATCTACATGCATACATCCACATCTCCATTCACATCTACATCTATACATCTACATCTACATGCATCCATCCACCTCCACATCCACATCTACATCTATACATCTACATCTACATGCAAACATCCACATCTCCATGCATAATAAAATTCTTTTAATTAATCTAGGATGATAGTTCCTAGAATATGGTAGAAAGTCCTCTTTTTATGCTTTGAATGAATTTATTTTATGCGTAATTTCTATAAAAATTTTGCCATAGCTCCGCTACTATGACTGATAAATCTTAATTTTTTTCTAAGGGATAAAGCTCATTATTAAAGAAATAATTAGAATGGTCTCTAATTGGATCATCAATCCATAATGGTCTCTAATTGGATCATTAAGAAAACAATTAGAATGGTCTCTAATTGGGTCATTAAGAAAACAATTAGAATGGTCTCTAATTGGGTCATTAAGAAAACAATTAGAATGGTCTCTAATTGGGTCATCAATCCATAATGGATTGAATCATCAATGTGCATAAACTAAAAGCATAGCAAAAGCCATTAATTTGGCCTCAAGCATAGCTTAATCTTGGATTAAGGAAAAGCTTTATGAAAAGCTTCATTTGGATTGAGAATGGGTCATGAGTATGACCATTTCTTGAGTGAGAGAGAGAAATTATAAAAACCATTAGAATTTAAATATAAGTGGAAATTAACTTCTATAGCATTTATTAAATTATGTAACTCTTCACTACTATTCACCAATTTACTTCAATAGCATTTAAAAAAAACCATACCAATTAAACTTCTCAAGCTTGAGAGGGGTTGAGAAAAGAGAATCATTGAGAAATCATAGAAAAGATCAAAATTCAATATACTTACCTTATGATTTGCTTGATTCTTTATTCACGGTAGAGGCCCCCAACCAATCAATTGGTTTAGTGTGTTGATGGAGCCACCAATGGGGATTGAAGAAAGAGAGAAGTATCAAAAACTAGTGAATTATTAAAGAATTCACAGTTCTTGGCTTAGGTAGAGTATAGTAACAATGCCCAAGACACTCTATATTTTGGCTTAGGTGGAGTAGAGTAATAAAGCATAAGACTCTATCTAATTTGGCTTAGGTAGAGTAGAGTAACAAGGCATAAGAGACTATATGTTTTGGCTTAGGTAGAGTAGAGTAACAAGGCATAAGAGACTATATGTTTTGGCTTAGGTAGAGTAGAGTAACAAAGCATAAGAGACTATATATTTTGGCTTAGGTGGAGTAGAGTAACAAAGCATAAGAGACTATATATTTTGGCTTAGGTGGAGTAGAGTAACAAAGCATAAGAGACTATATATTTTGGCTTAGGTGGAGTAGAGTAACAAAGCATAAGAGACTATGTTTTTTTCAACAAGGGGAGGCTTCTATTTATAGGAAAATTTGAGCTCCTAACCAAACAAACTGATTCTAGAATTTTCCAAGTCAGTTTGGTCACTTTTTGACCATTTTTAGGTCACTTAAACTAACTTTTTGGAACTAGACTTGAATTAGGAGAGAGGAGAGATGAAATATCTCAATTTTTTATGAGTTTAAAATTCATTCAAGCATGTGAAATATGCACCTCCTTTAAAGAATTCCCCTTCCTTACATATGTGTCAAAATTGTATTGCTCATAGTTTTTTACTAATAAACCTTGTACATTTTCAACTCTTCATCTTATGTGAAATATGCACCTCCTTTAAAGAACTCCCCTTCCTTACATATGTGTTTATTTACTAATAAACCTTGTACATTTTCAACTCTTCATCTTATGTGAAATATGCACCTCCTTTAAAGAACTCCCCTTCCTTACATATGTGTTTATTTACTAATAAACCTTGTACATTTTCAACTCTTCATCTTATGTGAAATATGCACCTCCTTTAAAGAACTCCCCTTCCTTACATATGTGTTTATTTACTAATAAACCTTGTACATTTTCAACTCTTCATCTTATGTGAGCATTTACTCATTTTTGGGTATCTTCTTTTACAATTTGGATTTATCTCCTCCCTACACATGGATTGATGCTATTGGCCCATAGGAACCTTAATTGGACCATAGTCTAAAGATTTCTGAAAATCTAGACCCTTAGGCTAAGGTTCTTTATACCTATTTCCAATTAATTCCAATTGCACATTGGAAAATTCTTTTTAAATTTCTGTTTCAGGGGAACTCATCTGAATTATAAGAGATATTTTTCTATCCAAAAATATTCAAAATCTGAATATTCTCTCTCTAGAATACTTTCTCTCTCTAGGTTAAAACAGCCACAAACAAGATCTCTTATATTTCAGAAAAGGAATTGATTACATGGGAATATACTAGACATCAAAAAGGGGGTTGGGGGAGGAATCTTACATTCTACCCCACTTAAAAAATGCGAGATGTCCTCATCTCGCAACTTGGAATAATTTCGCAAGATGCACGAAAATGAGACTTAGAGAAAAATTTTAATCACGATTAACCACCAAGAAAAGTCTTAAAGAGAGAAGGATTCAAAATAAGAACAAGATTTAAACTTTATTCATTCTCGGAACTTATACAGTAAAGATAGAGAAACTCTTTACACTTCCATAAGCCCGTCCATCATATGGTCACAAAAGCAGTCCTCACAAGCTTCACAAGTATAGGGTAACTCATCTATGGGAATGATTCTGCTGGTTATTGCCGTACCTATCTCAGTGGTATGAGGTGATCTAACAAAAGGACCTCTGAGAGGCAAGCCAAAAACGGGGTAAAGGCATATCTTCTTATGAGGAAGAAAACACGCCAGTAAGAAGACCCGCTCAGAAAACCCAAGATGTCTTGATCTCATGACGCAGTAGTATCGGGGACCCAAACCCAAAGCTTCAATAACCATGGCCAAGCGGACATTGTTACGAAAGTGTTGCTGACCCCAGGGTGTTACCCTAGTTATGTTTTGATAGGTCCGCCATTTGGTCTGCGCTACAGAAGTTCCTAGGTGAGGAAAAAGTGAGCGCTCATACTGTTCTATAAAGTCTTTCTTCACAGACTCTCTTGCGTCTTGAAGGTGAGAAATCATCATGGATAAAACTAGCTCTTGTTGCCAAGCCATGAAGGAGATTAAGAAGGAAAGGAGATTGATGGGAGTAAGATTACTGTGAGCGACAAGTAAAAGTTACGACTTATATAAAGGAAGGAGCTAGCGTAACCTAGAAGCCAACGGTAACTTGCCACTGAAGTTTTACCGTCTTTCCATGATTTGTGTTTGACACATTTTTCTATAGAAGGCATTAAGAATTTTGAGATGAGGAGATAAAAGAAACTTGTAGGCTAAGTCACCTACTTTCATTGAATTCAGATATAAGGATCACAATATCTGGGGGATAACTTCTTATACTCCCCAAGAGATAAAGAACTTCTTTTGGGCCATACTCGAATGAAAACCAAAACCTTGGTATCCAAAACACCGATTCTCACTTCTAAACTCATTGTTCTAAATCCTTAAAATAGGCGTGACTCCTGAGAAGTATTTTAGGAAAAGGGTATTCCTTTTTTAAACAGAAACTTTCTTTTATTTTAGAGAGGGAATAATTATAAGATCCGAAAGGGAGATTCTTACTCCTATATACCTCGAAGGCTGGGGAGGAATCTTACATCCTACCCCACTTAAAAAGTGCGAGATGTCCTCATCTCGCAAGGTAGAGGACAGCTCTTATTCTTAAGATCCAATTTTATTCTGGGGTTCCTTATATTCTGGGTGGTCAACCCAACAGAACACTGGGATAAATATCCCTTATATAGAACTCATCATTAAATAACAATTCATTCAGATTATATCATTCATATCTTTAACATGATAATAGTCCATTAGACCGAAAAGTTTCCTTCGGAACATTCCTCCACACGGAATTTCAGTCAAGCAAGTTCTCAATTTGACATCCCTTAACTTGATCTACCGGTCAAGTATTAACAGTAGCAATCTGACCGCACAACCCACTAATCTCATAGTGATTTGCTGAATTCGTTATCATCATTCTAGTTATGAATATCATCACAGGGACTCGTCCCATTCCTCCTCATTGTGGTTTCATTATATTTCAACTAATTTTTAAAAATCAACATTTTTCAATCAGCATTTTCAATCAGAATCCAAATCAATTCAGTCATTCTCAAACAGAATTAAAAATCATATCAATCACATTCGAAATCATCATCTAGATAGCATTAACGCTTATAATTTCAAGTCTTAGATTTACTCGTATATACTGTCAGTAAAGAGCTGCAGTATACTCTCGGTATATACGGGTAGTCACGGCCCTTGGAATTATAAGGTAAATACTATCATGTCTAGGCCTCAAGCAAGTCAGGGTTTCTATATAATTGCGGTACTTCCATCTGAAGAACCAATTACCAAATTATGAATTTCAGTTTGAATATCAAATTGTATCACACAATTATAACCTTTTTGTGTTTCTTGATAAATTTTTGACATATTTATCTTCTCAGTTGATCTTTATTAACCAAATGCTCTGATACCAACTGTAAGATCCCTGGTCCCACCGAGCAACGGATTCGGAGTACTGGCAGCAGAGTAGCGCTTCTCGCGCGGGACAGGGGTCCCACACTCGGGGCCTCGCCCACGGATATCCGGATAAGAGACTAATCCGTCGGTTGTTCCAAAACCGAACCCGGAAAAACTTCCTTTACCGGAAAGCACGGGCGATTCCACCAGGATAACTTTTTACTCTAACGTAGTCAAGATCATTTCTGATCGAGATGATCCGATTACATCTATAAGATACTTAGTCAGTTCAAGGAAGAAACTTGCACTTGGATCATTGGGATCAACGCTTTTTTCCCCATTCAAGAGGCACAGCCGTTGATTCCTATCCATAGAACAGTTACTGTCCGGGATTTTTTTTTTTTCTATCGTAAAAACAAAAGTTTGAGTCTCGATTTACGGATCCATCAGTCCAGCCTAACCCCATCCAATCCCATGGGTTAGCCAACCGCCCAACCACTGTAGTGATGGGATCCAATTAAAAATTTGGTTAGGTTTTGTCCCGGGTACCAAGGAAAAGAGTTCCAAGGCCCCCTAGCCGGATGTTCATGCAAAATAAAACTAGTCACACCACTCACACACCCAATATGAAATTGCCTTTTTCAACCAGATTCAACCAATTTAAAACAATCCTTTAATAAAACCATAGTATCATTGATCACCATCTTCCAATTTATCCAATTGATTCTTAATTCCCATCATTCCTTCATCAGAGTATCTATGGCATCATTGGCAACTAGAACGCTCAGGAGCCGTTTCGATAGTTCCTAGCCCATAATACTTGGCAATATAATCACTTAACAAGATGGACTCTCATTGAAGATCAGCAAGATCAACCAACAGATCCATATAAGGAGCCATGGACTCATCCATTGAAGACCAGCAAGGTTAATCAACCAGATCCATGCTCGATTTCAGAAAACAACTCCAACTCTGTTCCAATATCTTCCTCGACGCACGCGTGGGTATCCTAGGCAACCCAGAGCCCGAGCACCGTATGGTCAGCACCCTCTAGGATCCTTCGCAGGTAACCTAGCGCTTCACGCATAGGCCGCTTCCTTGGCCCCTCATCCACCGTACCGGAAGCTCACCATTTTAATCGCACCGAGGCTGGTCAAGACCTCGGCCGACCTTGCTACGCGAGACGTCCTTCATTGACTCCCCGTCAGCAGTTGCAACTTTACCATCACGACTTTAATCACAAGACGGTCAAAATGCTCCCCCCAGCATTCTTGACATAAAACAATCATTTACAAACAGCATTTACAAACAGTATTTACAAACAGTTTACAACACAATTTCTATTTTAACTTTCATTTTTCCACATTATCCTTTATCAATCTACATTACTTATTCCATATTCCATTTATATGTATACTCATCCCATCACATCATTTCTATCTCATCACTTCAGATTCCCTCACATCGCATATCGTATATTCACATCCATACATCCACATCTATATGCGTACATTCACATCTACATGCATACATCTACATCTCTATGCATACATCCACATCCACATTCACATTCACCTCCATACATCTACATCTACATGCATACATCCACATCTCCATTCACATCTACATCTATACATCTACATCTACATGCATCCATCCACCTCCACATCCACATCTATATCTATACATCTACATCTACATGCATACATCCATATCTCCATTCCCATCTACATCTATACATCTACATCTACATGCATCCATCTACCTCCACATCCACATCTACATCTACATCTACATGTATACATCCACCTCCACATCCACATCCGTATCTATACATCTACATCTACATGTATACATCCACATCCACATCTATACATCTACATCTACATGCATACCTCCACATCTCCATTCACATCTACATCTATACATCTACATCTACATGCATACATCCACATCTCCATTCACATCTACATCTATACATCTACATCTACATGCATCCATCCACCTCCACATCCACATCTACATCTATACATCTACATCTACATGCAAACATCCACATCTCCATGCATAATAAAATTCTTTTAATTAATCTAGGATGATAGTTCCTAGAATATGGTAGAAAGTCCTCTTTTTATGCTTTGAATGAATTTATTTTATGCGTAATTTCTATAAAAATTTTGCCATAGCTCCGCTACTATGACTGATAAATCTTAATTTTTTTCTAAGGGATAAAGCTCATTATTAAAGAAATAATTAGAATGGTCTCTAATTGGATCATCAATCCATAATGGTCTCTAATTGGATCATTAAGAAAACAATTAGAATGGTCTCTAATTGGGTCATTAAGAAAACAATTAGAATGGTCTCTAATTGGGTCATTAAGAAAACAATTAGAATGGTCTCTAATTGGGTCATCAATCCATAATGGATTGAATCATCAATGTGCATAAACTAAAAGCATAGCAAAAGCCATTAATTTGGCCTCAAGCATAGCTTAATCTTGGATTAAGGAAAAGCTTTATGAAAAGCTTCATTTGGATTGAGAATGGGTCATGAGTATGACCATTTCTTGAGTGAGAGAGAGAAATTATAAAAACCATTAGAATTTAAATATAAGTGGAAATTAACTTCTATAGCATTTATTAAATTATGTAACTCTTCACTACTATTCACCAATTTACTTCAATAGCATTTAAAAAAAACCATACCAATTAAACTTCTCAAGCTTGAGAGGGGTTGAGAAAAGAGAATCATTGAGAAATCATAGAAAAGATCAAAATTCAATATACTTACCTTATGATTTGCTTGATTCTTTATTCACGGTAGAGGCCCCCAACCAATCAATTGGTTTAGTGTGTTGATGGAGCCACCAATGGGGATTGAAGAAAGAGAGAAGTATCAAAAACTAGTGAATTATTAAAGAATTCACAGTTCTTGGCTTAGGTAGAGTATAGTAACAATGCCCAAGACACTCTATATTTTGGCTTAGGTGGAGTAGAGTAATAAAGCATAAGACTCTATCTAATTTGGCTTAGGTAGAGTAGAGTAACAAGGCATAAGAGACTATATGTTTTGGCTTGGGTAGAGTAGAGTAACAAGGCATAAGAGACTATATATTTTGGCTTAGGTGGAGTAGAGTAACAAAGCATAAGAGACTATATATTTTGGCTTAGGTGGAGTAGAGTAACAAAGCATAAGAGACTATATATTTTGGCTTAGGTGGAGTAGAGTAACAAAGCATAAGAGACTATGTTTTTTTCAACAAGGGGAGGCTTCTATTTATAGGAAAATTTGAGCTCCTAACCAAACAAACTGATTCTAGAATTTTCCAAGTCAGTTTGGTCACTTTTTGACCATTTTTAGGTCACTTAAACTAACTTTTTGGAACTAGACTTGAATTAGGAGAGAGGAGAGATGAAATATCTCAATTTTTTATGAGTTTAAAATTCATTCAAGCATGTGAAATATGCACCTCCTTTAAAGAATTCCCCTTCCTTACATATGTGTCAAAATTGTATTGCTCATAGTTTTTTACTAATAAACCTTGTACATTTTCAACTCTTCATCTTATGTGAAATATGCACCTCCTTTAAAGAACTCCTCTTCCTTACATATGTGTCATAGTTTTTTTACTAATAAGCCTTGTACATTTTCAACTCTTCATCTTATGTGAAATATGCACCTCCTTTAAAGAACTCCCCTTCCTTACATATGTGTTTATTTACTAATAAACCTTGTACATTTTCAACTCTTCATCTTATGTGAAATATGCACCTCCTTTAAAGAACTCCCCTTCCTTACATATGTGTTTATTTACTAATAAACCTTGTACATTTTCAACTCTTCATCTTATGTGAGCATTTACTCATTTTTGGGTATCTTCTTTTACAATTTGGATTTATCTCCTCCCTACACATGGATTGATGCTATTGGCCCATAGGAACCTTAATTGGACCATAGTCTAAAGATTTCTGAAAATCTAGACCCTTAGGCTAAGGTTCTTTATACCTATTTCCAATTAATTCCAATTGCACATTGGAAAATTCTTTTTAAATTTCTGTTTCAGGGGAACTCATCTGAATTATAAGAGATATTTTTCTATCCAAAAATATTCAAAATCTGAATATTCTCTCTCTAGAATACTTTCTCTCTCTAGGTTAAAACAGCCACAAACAAGATCTCTTATATTTCAGAAAAGGAATTGATTACATGGGAATATACTAGACATCAAAAAGGGGGTTGGGGGAGGAATCTTACAGGGCTAACATTATACATATATGTCCAATCGTATTTCCTTTTTTATTTTAGTCCATGATCAAAAAGTTAGATAGCACGCTATTTGAATCTGCGTGCAATTGACCAGATCTGAACCATTCAGTGAGAGTAGTTATTTAGTTTCTATCACGAGGACTATTACATCACACAAATCATAAGTCATTGAATATAACATAATTTTGCATCGAAAAATGAATAGACAACCTTTGTATATATGGTTTTCATAATGTAAATCATATTAGTATAAACGCCAACTTGCCTCTGACATAGACACATACCACGCATCCGGATATTGACTAACCTCATCAATAAGTGTCAACTTGCCTCTGACGTAGACACATACCGTGCATCCAGATATTGACTAACCTCATCAATAACCCCATGTGTATCTTGCGACTCTATAGTAGATTATCATGTCCTTTGTATACATACTTATATGAATATTTTCATTACGATAATGGTAGAGCATACTTCTATGTTAATATAGACTTTGTACCTCATAGAGAGAAAAGGGTTATATGGAACAACCCACATTGACTATCCACCTCATGATCCTTTACTTGTATGAAACTACTTTTGTCTTGCCGCATGTAAGTTGGATACCCATTGTCATCAATAGTAGTCTCAGAAAACTTTCGAGAATAACAATGTTTGCAACTTCCATTTACCATATAAGGAGAGAGCATATTTAGTTCCCCACATGGTCCATGTACATTACAATGACTAATTATGTTGTGCGACTTAGAAAACATCGCCTTATCTAGAAGTTCAACACATAATACAAACTTATCATAGTGAGCAATCTCAGTAGGTTTACGTCCACTTTCCAATATCAATAGTATATGTGCATGTAGAAAGTCTCTTTTTAAAATTCAATAACAAAAACAAATCCCACTCCCCTTCCAAATAAATCTTTTTTCACCAACAAGTGCATCATATCCTTATGCTTCTCATAGAAAACTCGTGCAATCAAGTCAGGTCGATCTTGGACAACCTGACCTGGCAGTAAAGCTTTGCTTATTTCATCCCATAGGATTTTAAGTAAAGGTAATAAAGAGGTTAGGTTTTTCCATCTTCCTAACAAAATAACCTTTTAATCTTGATACAATTGGTGCATATATCAAGGCCCCTAGTATATATATAGATGGTAGAACTATCTTGCATCTATCACTGCCCACGGAGACTCTATTGACAGTGTCAGGCATAAATCTGAAAGATGTTTTGGGCCTGTGTATATATGGATGCATGGCGTGTGTGAAGAGCTTTGTTTGGAATGCGCTGGCAGGTGTACAAGGTGGACGGTTTGGTTTTGGGCTTGTTTTTGCAGGCCTGTCCGAGACGAGGTTTGCTGGGGTTGATATCAGCTGCAGGTGGTATCAGCCACTTGGTAGCTTGAAATGTGTACACGTCCAAGGATGAGTGGGCACTGGAAGATTGTATTTGAAAGTATGGAAAGCATGCGGGCAATGTTGCCTTGAATTTGTTGTGAAATGGAAGGATGCGGATAGCCACGTATATGAAAAGTAGGAAGGGATGGTACAAAAGCATTGGTGTGAAAAGCATTGTAAGGCCCTCTTTTAGACCTTAGGAAAAAATAAAAGAAATATAATAAACGTGGCCATAAAAACGAATAGCCACGTGGGAGCTTTACATCGCTGGCCAGCACGTGAAGCGAAGCTTGGCAAAGGCGTGGAAAAGCGGCTTCTCAGAGGAGAGTTGGCGAGCCAGGCGGGTGACGCGCAGCTGCAAAAAGATAAAGGAAAAAGGTCGCCTTGTTTTGTTTTGGGACTCTGGGGCGTAACCGCAGATACACGGAGAAGGGGAGGTCACCCTGGAGAGAAGCTACAACAGCGTGATGGGTTGGCAGCGTGGACGGTATGGTCCCTGGTTTAGACATGAAGCAGTGGTTGGAGCCCCCTGTGGCAACCACGTGGTCATGGCTCATGTGAGGCTGGTGGTTGACGTTGGTGCGACTGGCCGAGACGGGCTGGTGTGAGTGACGTGATTGAGCTAGAGGCCTTGGCGGGTGCTGGCGTCAAGGTGCAAGGCAAGTGTAGAGTGCAGCCGTGTGTGGGAGAGCTAGTGAGCGAAGGCAAGGTGGGCACTGAAGCCGACGGGCTGGTGATTGTGGAGAGCAAACGCAAAGGGTGGTTGCCGCCTAGTTTTGGAATGGCTCTCTGGTGAGCAGCCACAGACGCGTAAGAAGAAAAGAGTGTGGTCGTGTGTGGGAGCCGCCTAGGAGACAGGGCTATGGACAGTGTTGCTGCTTGGCTGGTGGGGCCGATAGCATTGCAGACTAGTGAGGAAGTGGCTGGCAGAGAATCAGCACAGAGAGAGAGAGATGTTTGGGTAGCTGCTGCTCCTGGCGACACACACAGAAGTGATGGGCTGCAGAGAGGAGTTGAGGGTTAGCTGGTGGGGCGCCCTCTGAAGAGAGAGTGGCCGGGTTCCTTTTGGTGTGATTGGCATAGCAGCAGGCAGGCGAGAGGTTCGTGGTGATTGGGGATGTGGTGTATCCTCGGCAGTGAACAGGTCAGAGTGTTGATGTGTTTGTGTTGCAGAGGCTTGGTCGTCAGACGCAAGGTCGTAATTCCTGAGGTGGTGTGGCCGTGGTGGAATTCCCTTGGCAGTAAATCCAGGCCTGAGTGTTTGTAAGTTGTGTGAGTAAGGCTTCTATGTCAGGAGAAGCTTGTATGAAGTGTTGTTGATTGGGAATATAAATTGCTGGGTGTTTACTTTGTCTATGGTGCCCCGGTTTTGTGGTCTGTTTGGCATGGGTTGGGTGGTGAAGTGTGAGAAGTATTCCAGCCGGTGGTTGGTGGTGCCTCCGTTGTGTTAGTGTTTTCCAAGTTTGGGAGGTGAAGGGCTATAGAGGCAGTGGTCTTCTCTTCTTTTTTTCACCTCACATTCTTCTGGTGCCCCCACTGAGGATAGCTCTGGCGTTGTTCTTTGACTAGAAGGGCGTGTGTTCCACTGAGGAGAGCTCAGGGATTGTGATAGGTTTTCAGGATGTGGTCTTATCCTGAATTTTTGTGTGTGACTTTTTGGAGCAAATGGAGTTGGCATGCATTAGCAATCATGTTACAGATGAAGAGCAGGTTCTGAAGCTGATAAAGATTTTCTTGAAGGGAGATGCCCGAAGCTAGCTTAAGGATTTTGAAGCACAGGATGCTAGTGTTTTGACCTTAGACAGGTTGAAAGAAGGCCTTTTGGAGCGTTTTCAGCAAGTGGAGGATTTTAGTGTGCTTTGGCAGGAATTGAGCATCTTGAAGGAGGTCCATGGGCAATCACTCGATGACTTTGTGAAGGTATTTACATGTTTGTGGAGTAAGTGGTGTATGACATTAAAGCAGGAAGTTCCTCCAATGTTTCTGAAGAAGAGCTTGTTTATTGATGGTTTATTACCCCATTTGAAGGTCAGGGTTGAGTTGAAGAATCCCAAGTCTTTTGATGATGCAGTTAGGGTTGCTAGGGAAAAGGAAGGCAAGATTTTGAAGCAGATGGAGATGGGTATTTATCCGTATGAAGGTATTGTGTCTGCAAGGGATATGCAGGTGAATTTGGTTGAGGTAGATAAGAGTTCTATGCAAAGTTTAATTAGACAGAAACCTCAAAGGCCGATACAGGTACAAAGGGGTATGTTCTATGTGCCTTCCGATTTTTTTCCAAAGTTTTTAAAGCATGTGAAGGTGGATGAAAAGCAGGTGAAGGAGCAAAGTGCAGATGAGGAGTTGCCAGTGGATTCTTCTTTGGATTTGGACGTCGTGGCTGTACATGACAGTGATTTGAAAGGCTCTATTGAAGATCATTTGCATTTGGATCTGGATGATATGCATGCACATGGAAGCAAAGAGGATGATGCCTTGGGATTGGCTGATGATAAGAAGGAAGAGGAGCTGGATAGAGGATGCTTAAAGGACGATTCTTTGTCAGATTCTATAAGGGAGGAGGATGGGGTAGAGACTTGTGATGAATTGAAGATGGTTTGTAATGCAAATGTGGAGAGCATGGAGGGAGATTCCATTATTATGGATTTTCTTGGATAGCTTGATATGAATGAAGTGGATGTTTTTCCATTTGATGCATTATGTGTTGGGGAGTCCTTGGACGATGATACCAGGGGGTTGGCAACACTCAAGAAGGTATGCATGTAGATTTGGTTGATGAAGAGCTTTGTGATGTGAGTATTGTGCTTGAGGATGATATATGGGTAGTTGCTAGCCTTGATGAACAGGAGAGCCAGAGAGACATGGATGCAGATATGGTCGAGAGTGTAACTAAGGCTTCTTTGCGTGTTGCTGAAATGCTAAAGGCAAAGTCCATGGATGATAAGGGTTCTGAACCAGCTGAGTTGTATGGTTGTGAAGAGATGGCTATTGTACAAGAGTTGGAAGTGCTTGTGGACACTACTGATGGAAAGGATGTGGATCTTTGTGTAAGGTCCCTGTTCCCACCGAGCAATAGATTCGGGGTACTGGCAGCGGAAGTAGCGCTTCTCGCGCGGGACAGGGGTCCCACACTCGGGGCCTCGCCCACGGATATCCGGATAAGAGACTAATCCGTCGGTTGTTCCAAAACCGAACCCAGAAAAACTTCCTTAACCGGAAAGCACGGGCGATTACACCAGGATAACTTTTTACTCTAACGTAGTCAAGATCATTTCTGATCGAGCTGATCCAATTACATCTATAAGATACTTGGTCAGATCAAGGGAGAAACTTGCACTTGGATCATTGGGATCAACGCTTTTTTCCCCATTCAAGAGGCACAGCCGTTGATTCCTATCCATAGAACAGTTACTGTCCGGGATTTATTTTATCTATCGTAAAAACAAAAGTTTGAGTCTCGATTTACGGATCCATCAGTCCAGCCTAACCCCATCCAATCCCATGGGTTAGCCAACCACCCAACCACTGTAGTGATGGGATCCAATTAAGAATTTGGTTAGGTTTTGTCCCGGGTACCAAGGAAAAGAGTTCCAAGGCCCCCTAGCCGGGGATGTTCATGCAAAATAAAACTAGTCACACCACTCACACACCCAATATGAAATTGCCTTTTCACAGATTCAACCAGTTTAAAACAATCCTTTAATAAAACCATGGTATCACTGATCACCATCTTCCAATTTATCCAGTTGATTCTCAATTTTCCCATCATTCCTTCGTCAGAGTATCTATGGCATCATTGGTAACTAGGACGCTCACCACCTGTCCACTCAGGGGCCGTTTCCTAATCCCTAGCCCATAATACTCGGCAATATAATCACTTATCAAGATGGACTCTCATTGAAGATCAGCAAGATCAACCAACAGATCGATATAAAGGGCCATGGACTCATCCATTGAAGACCAGCAAGGTCAATCAACCAGATCCATGCCCGATTTCAGAAAACAACTCCAACTCTGTTCCAATATCTTCCTCGACGCACGCGTGGGTATCCTAGGCGACCCAGAGCCCGAGCACCGTATGGTCAGCACCCTCTAGGATCCTTCGCAGGTGACCTAGCGCTTCACTCATAGGCCGCTTCCTTGGCCCCTCATCCACCGTACCGGAAGCTCACCATTTTAATCGCACCGAGGCTGGTCAAGACCTCGGCCGACCTTGCTACGCGAGACATCCTTCATTGTGTGAGATCCCTGTTCCCACCGAGCAACGGATTCGGGGTACTAGCAGCGGAAGTAGCACTTCTCGCGCGGGACAGGGGTCCCACACTCGGGGCCTCGCCCACGGATATCCGGACAAGAGACTAATCCGTCGGTTTGTCCAAAACCGAAACCGGAAAAACTTCCTTTACCCGGAAAGCACGGGCGATTCCACCAGGATAACTCTTTACTCTAACGTAGTCAAGATCATTACTGATCAAACTGATCTGACTGCACCTTTAACGGTACTTGGTCAAATCAAGGAAGAACTTGCACTTGGATCATTGGGATCAACGCTTTTTTCCCCATCAAGAGGCACAGCCGTTGATTCCTATCCATAGAACAATTTCTATCCGGGATTTACTTCATCTATCGTAATAATAGAAATTAAATCTCGATTTACGGATCCATCAGTCCAGCCTAACCCCATCCGATCCCATGGGTTAGCCAACCGCCCAACCACTGTAGTGATGGGATCCAATTTGGAATTTGGTTAGATTTTGTCCCGGGTACCAAGGAAAAGAGTTCCAAGGCCCCCTAGCCGGAAGTTCATGCAAACATAAAATTAGGCACACCACTTACACACCCAATATGAAATTGCCTTTTTCTTAGCATCAGCTAACTTTAAAACAATCCTTTAATGAAACCATAGTACCACTGATCACAGTCTTCCAAATTATCCGATTGATTCTCAAATTTTCCATCATTCCTTCATTAGAGTATCTATGGCATCATTGGCAACTAGAACGCTCACCACCTGACCACTCAGGGGCCGTTTCTATAGTTCCTAGCCCATAATACTCGGCAATATAATCACTTATCAAGATGGACTCTCGTTGAAGATCAGCAAGATCAACCAACAGATCCATATAAAAGAGCCATGGACTCATCCGTTGAGGACCAGCAAGGTCAGTCAACCAGATCCATGCCCGGTTTCACAAAACAACTCTTACTCCTTGTTCCAATATCTTCCTCGACGCACGCGTGGGTATCCTAGGCGACCCAGAGCCCGAGCACCGTATGGTCAGCACCCTCTAGGATCCTTCGCAGGTGACCTAGCGCTTCACTCATAGGCCGCTTCCTTGGTCCCTCATCCACCGTACCGGAAGCTCACCATTTTAATCGAACCGAGGCTGGTCAAGACCTCGGTCGACCTTGCTACGCGAGACGTCCTCCATTGACTCTCCGTCAGCAGTTGCAACTTTATCAGTTAGGTCTCCACGACCTTAATCACAAGATGGTCAAAATGCCTCCCCAGCATTCTTGACATAAAACAGCCATTTACAAACAGCATTTACAAACAGTTTACAAATACAGTTTCTATATTAACTCTCATTTTTCCACATTGTTCCTCATTAAACCACATTACTTATTCCACATTCCATTTATATGTGTACTCATCCAATCACCTCATTTTCCATCTCTTCACTTCAAATTCCTTCACATCACATATCATATATTCACATCCATATCCACATCCATACATCCACATCCATATCCACATTCACATCCATACATCCACATCTACATGCTTATCTCCATTTTCACATCTTCATTTATACATCCACATCCCATATCCACATTCATACATACACATCCATATCCACATCCATACATCCACATCCACATCCACATTCACATCCATACATCCACATCTACATGCTTACCTCCATTTTCACATCCTCATTTATACATCCACATCCCATATCCACATTCATACATACACATCCATACATCCACATCTACATCCACATACATACATACATCCACATCCACATTCACATTCACATACATCCACATCCACATTCCCATACATCCACATCTATACATCCACATTCCACATTCACATCTATACATCCACATCTACATTCACATTCACATACATCCACATCCCCATTCCCATTCACATCTATACATCCACATCTACATCCACATACATACATACATCCACATCCACATTCCACATTCACATCTATACATCCACATCTACATCCACATTCACATTCATCCACATCCACATTCCCATTCACATCTATACATCCACATCCATTCACATCTATACATCCACATCTACATCCACATTCACATCTATACATCCACATCCATTCACATCTATACATCCACATCTACATTCACATTCACATACATCCACATCTACATTCACATTCACATACATCCACATCCACATTCCACATTCACATCTATACATCCACATCTACATCCACATTCACATACATCCACATCCACATTCCCATTCACATCTATACATCCACATCCATTCACATCTATACATCCACATCTATTCACATCTATACATCCACATCTACATCCACATTCACATCTATGCCTATATATCTTCATGCATATATCCATTTTCACGTTCATACATCCACACTCCATCTCCACATCCACACATCCACATACATACATCCATTTCCACATTCCCATTTATATAACCCCATATACCTTCACATCTAATCTTTTACATCACATCCATTCTCGCCCTATCACAACCCATATACATCTTATCCTATCACATACACTTCTTACCTCATCCCCCCATACACATCTTAATTCATCTTATCACCTCCTAACTTATTTCATAAGCATCTTATCACACCTCTTATCACATCTTATCACATCTCTTATCTATTTATAGAATACAAGAGAATTCTTACATTTGATATAAGATTTCTTTACACATTTATTTATGAATAAATTCTATTTAAGGAGATTAATACTTTCAAAGTAAAAATCAATCTTTTATGCGTCTTCCTATGCATAAATTCATTTTTAATAAAAATGACACTTTTGAATTAATTTTTAATCTTTTATGCATTTTTCTATGCATAAATTCAATTTAGATGAGAATGACACTTTTGAATTAAAAAAATCAATCTTTTATGCATCTTCTTATGCATAAATTCAATTTGGTAGGAATTACACTTTTAGAATAAAAAAATTTCTCTTATGCATCTAAGTTAAGCATAAAATCCATTTATGAGGAAAATCACACTTTTAGTATAAAAAGAATATCTTTTATGCATACCTATATGCATGAAATTCAATTATGATAAAAGTCACACTTTTATAATAAAATAATTAACTTTTATGCATACCTCTATGCATGAAATCCAATATGATAAAAGTAACACTTTTGATATAAAAATTTTTCCATTATGCATACTTCTATGCATGAAATAAAAATGGTAAAAATAACACTTTTGATATAAAAATTTATCCATTATGCATACTTCTATGCATGAAATAAAAATGGTAAAAATAACACTTTTGATATAAAAATTTATCCATTATGCCTAATATTAAAATTCAATTTCTTCATGATTGTAATGAAATTCTTTCAATTCATCTAGGATGATAATTCCTAGAATATGGTAGGAAGTCCTCTTTTTATGCTTTGAATGAGATTATTTTATGCATAATTTTTATAAAAATTTTGCCATAGCTCCGCTGCTATGACTGATAAATCTCAATTTTTCTAAGGGATAATGCTTATCATTAAGAAAATAATTAAAATAATCTCTAATTGGATTATCAATCCATAATGGATTGAATCATTAATATACATAAACTAAAAGCATAAGAAAAAGCCATTAATTTGGCCTCAAGCATAGCTTAATCTTGGGTTAAGGAAAAGCTTTATGAAAAGCTTGATTTGGATTGAGAATGGGTCATGAATATGACCATTTCTTGAGTGAGAGAGAGAATTTACATAAGAATCATTAGAATTTAAACATAAATGAAAATTAACTTCAATAGCATTTATTAAATCATGTAACTCTTCACTACTATTCAAACTTCAATAGCATTTTAAAAAAAAAACCATACCAATTAAACTTCTCAAGCTTGAGAGGGGTTGAGAAGAGAGAAACATTGAGAAATTATAGAAAGATCAATATTCACTAATTACCTTACAACTTGCTTGATTCTTTGTTCACGGTAGAGGCCCCCAACCAATCAATTGGTTAAGTATGTTGATGGAGCCACTAATGGGAATTGAAGAAAGAGGGAAGCTCCAAAAACTAGTGAATTATTAAATGAATTCACAGTTCTTGGCTTAGGTGGAGTAGAGTAACGATGCATAAACACTATATATTTTTCAACAAGGGGGAGGCTTCTATTTATAGGAAAAATTGAGCTCCTAACCAAACAAACTGATTCTAGAATTTTCTAAATCAGTTTGGTCAATATTTGACCATTTTTAGGTCAGTTAAGCTAACTTTTTGGAACTAGACTTAAATGAGGAGAGAGGAGAGATGAAATATCTCAATTTTTATGAGTTTAAAACTCATTCAAGCATGTGAAATATGCACCTCCTTTAAAGAACTCCCCTTCCTTACATATGTCATACTTTTAATATTGCTCATAATTTTTTTACTAATAAACCTTGTACATTTTCAACTCTTCATCTTATGTGAAATATGCACCTCCTTTAAAGAATTCCCCTTCCTTACATATGTCATATTTTTAATATTGCTCATAGTTTTTTACTAATAAACCTTGTACATTTTCAACTCTTCACCTCATGTGAGCATTTACTCATTTTTGGGTATTTTCTTTTTACAAGTTGGATTTATCTCCTCCCTACACATGGATTGATGCTATTGGTCCATAGGAACCTTAATTGGACCATAGTCTAAAGATTTCTGAAAATCTAGACCCTTAGGCTAAGGTTCTTTATAGCTATTTTCAATTAATTCCAATTGCACATTGGAAAATTCTTTTTGAATTTCTGTTTCAGGGGAACTCATCTGAATTAGAAGAGATATTTTTCTATCCAAAAATATTCAAAATCTGAATATTCTCTCTCTAGAATATTTTTCTCTCTCTAGGCTAAAACAGATAGAAACAAGGTCTTTATATTTCTGAAGAGGGATTGATTACAGGGAAAGATACTAGACATCAAAAAGGGGGTGGGGGAGGAATCTTACATTCTACCCCACTTAAAAAACGCGAGATGTCCTCATCTCGCAAACTGGGATAATTTCGCAAGATGCACGAATTATGAGACTTAGAGAAAAATTTAAATCAGGATTAACCACCAAGAAAAAGTCTCAAAGAGAGCAAGATTCAAGATAAGAACAAGATTTAAACTTTATTCATTCTTGGAACTTATACAGTAAAGATAGAGGAACTCTTTACACTTCCATAAGCCCGTCCATCATATGGTCACAAAAGCAGTCCTCACAAGCTGCACAAGTATAAGGTAACTCATCTATGGGAATGATTCTGTGGGTTATTGCTGCGCCTATCTCAGTGGTATGAGGTGTTCTAACAAAAGGACCTCTGAGAGGCAAGCCAAAAACGGAGTAAAGGCATATCTTCTCATGAGGAAGAAAACACGCCAGTAAGAAGACCCGCTCAGAAAACCCAGGATGTCTTGATCTCATGACGTAGTAGTATCGGGGACCCAAACCCAAGGCTTCAATAACCATGGCCAAGCGGACATTGTTGCGAAAGTGCTGCTGACCCCAGGGTGTTACCCTAGTTATGTCTTGATAGGTCCGCCATTTGGTCTGCGCTACAGAAGTTCCCAAGTGAGGGAAAAGTGAGTGCTCATACTGTTCTATAAAATCCTTCTTCACAGACTCACTTGCGTCTTGAAGGTGAGGAATCATTATGGATAAAACTAATTCTTGTTGCCAAGCCATGAAGGAGATTAGGAAGAAAGGAGATCGATGGGAGTAAGATTACTGTGAGCGACAAGTAAAAGTTACGACTTATATAAAGGAAGGAGCTAGCGTAACTTAGAAGCCAACGGTAGCTTGCCACTGAAGTTTTACCGTCTTTCCATGATTTGGGTTTGGCACAATTTTCTATAGAAGGCATTAAGAACTTTGAGATGAGGAGATAAAAGAAGTTCGTAAGTTAAATCACCTACTTTCTTTGGTCCACAATATCTGGGAGATAACTTCTTATACTTCCCAAGAGATAAAGAACTTCTTTTGGGCCGTACTCGAGACCAAAACCTTGATATCCAAAACATCGATTCTCACTTCTGAACTCGTTGTTCTGAATCCTTAAAACAGGTGGGACTCTTGAGAAGTATTCAGGAAAAAGGTTCTTCCTTTTTTAAACAGAATCTTTCTTTTATTTTAGAGAGAGAATAATTATAAGATCAGAAAGGGAGATTCTTACTCCTGTATACCTCTAAGGCTGGGGGAGGAATCTTACATTCTACCCCACTTAAAAGGTGCAAGATGTCCTCATCTCGCAAGTAGAGGATAACTTTTTTGCTTAAGATCCAATTTATTCTGGGGTTCCTTATATTCCGGTCAACCCAACAGAATATGGGGATAATATCCCTTATATAGAATTCATCAATAACAATTCATTCAAATCATATCATTCATATCTTTAACACGATAATGGTCCATTAGACCGAAAAATTTTCTTCTGAACATTCCTCCACAGGAATTTTAGTCAAGCAAGTTCTCAATTTGTCATCCCTTAACTTGATCCACCAAGTCAAGTATTAATAGTAGCAATCTGACAGCACAATCCACTAATCTCATAGTGATTTGCTGAAATCATTATCATCATTCCAGTTATGAATATCATCACAGGGACTCATCCCATTCATCATTCCAGTTATGAATATCATCACAGGGACTCATCCCATTCATCCTCATTGAAGCTTATTACATTTCAACCAAATTTCAGGGATCATCATTTTTCAATCAGAATCCAAATCAATTCATCAATTCTCAAACAGAATTAAAAATCATATCAACCACATTCAAAATCATCCTCTGGATAGCATTAACGCTTATAATTTCAAGTCTTAGATTTACTCGTATATACTGTCAGTAAAGAGCTACAGTTATACTCTCGGTATATACGGTAGTCACGGCCCTTGGAATTATAAGGTAAATACCATCATGTCTAGGCCTCAAGCAAGTCAGGGATTCTATATAATTGCGGTACTTCCATCTGAAGACCCATTTACCAATTTACGAATTTCAGTTTGAATATCAAATTGTATGAATTATATCACACAATTACAACCTTTTTTGTGCTTCTTGATAAATTTTTGACATATTTGGTTTCTCAGTTGATCTTTATTAGCCAAAGGCTCTGATACCAACTGTGAGATCCCTGTTCCCACCGAGCAACGGATTCGGGGTACTAGCAGCGGAAGTAGCACTTCTCGCGCGGGACAGGGGTCCCACACTCGGGGCCTCGCCCACGGATATCCGGACAAGAGACTAATCCGTCGGTTTGTCCAAAACCGAAACCGGAAAAACTTCCTTTACCCGGAAAGCACGGGCGATTCCACCAGGATAACTCTTTACTCTAACGTAGTCAAGATCATTACTGATCAAACTGATCTGACTGCACCTTTAACGGTACTTGGTCAAATCAAGGAAGAACTTGCACTTGGATCATTGGGATCAACGCTTTTTTCCCCATCAAGAGGCACAGCCGTTGATTCCTATCCATAGAACAATTTCTATCCGGGATTTACTTCATCTATCGTAATAATAGAAATTAAATCTCGATTTACGGATCCATCAGTCCAGCCTAACCCCATCCGATCCCATGGGTTAGCCAACCGCCCAACCACTGTAGTGATGGGATCCAATTTGGAATTTGGTTAGATTTTGTCCCGGGTACCAAGGAAAAGAGTTCCAAGGCCCCCTAGCCGGAAGTTCATGCAAACATAAAATTAGGCACACCACTTACACACCCAATATGAAATTGCCTTTTTCTTAGCATCAGCTAACTTTAAAACAATCCTTTAATGAAACCATAGTACCACTGATCACAGTCTTCCAAATTATCCGATTGATTCTCAAATTTTCCATCATTCCTTCATTAGAGTATCTATGGCATCATTGGCAACTAGAACGCTCACCACCTGACCACTCAGGGGCCGTTTCTATAGTTCCTAGCCCATAATACTCGGCAATATAATCACTTATCAAGATGGACTCTCGTTGAAGATCAGCAAGATCAACCAACAGATCCATATAAAAGAGCCATGGACTCATCCGTTGAGGACCAGCAAGGTCAGTCAACCAGATCCATGCCCGGTTTCACAAAACAACTCTTACTCCTTGTTCCAATATCTTCCTCGACGCACGCGTGGGTATCCTAGGCGACCCAGAGCCCGAGCACCGTATGGTCAGCACCCTCTAGGATCCTTCGCAGGTGACCTAGCGCTTCACTCATAGGCCGCTTCCTTGGTCCCTCATCCACCGTACCGGAAGCTCACCATTTTAATCGAACCGAGGCTGGTCAAGACCTCGGTCGACCTTGCTACGCGAGACGTCCTCCATTGACTCTCCGTCAGCAGTTGCAACTTTATCAGTTAGGTCTCCACGACCTTAATCACAAGATGGTCAAAATGCCTCCCCAGCATTCTTGACATAAAACAGCCATTTACAAACAGCATTTACAAACAGTTTACAAATACAGTTTCTATATTAACTCTCATTTTTCCACATTGTTCCTCATTAAACCACATTACTTATTCCACATTCCATTTATATGTGTACTCATCCAATCACCTCATTTTCCATCTCTTCACTTCAAATTCCTTCACATCACATATCATATATTCACATCCATATCCACATCTGTAAGATCCCTGTTCCCACCGAGCAACGGATTCGGGGTACTGGCAGCGGAAGTAGCGCTTCTCGCGCGGGACAGGGGTCCCACACTCGGGGCCTCGCCCACGGATATCCGGATAAGAGACTAATCCGTCGGTTGTTCCAAAACCGAACCCGAAAAAACTTCCTTTACCGGAAAGCACGGGCGATTCCACCAGGATAACTTTTTACTCTAACGTAGTCAAGATCATTTCTGATCGAGATGATCCGATTACATCTATAAGATACTTAGTCAGTTCAAGGAAGAAACTTGCACTTGGATCATTGGGATCAACGCTTTTTTCCCCATTCAAGAGGCACAGCCGTTGATTCCTATCCATAGAACAGTTACTGTCCGGGAGTTATTTTTTTTTCTATCGTAAAAACAAAAGTTTGAGTCTCGATTTACGGATCCATCAGTCCAGCCTAACCCCATCCAATCCCATGGGTTAGCCAACCGCCCAACCACTGTAGTGATGGGATCCAATTAAAAATTTGGTTAGGTTTTGTCCCGGGTACCAAGGAAAAGAGTTCCAAGGCCCCCTAGCCGGATGTTCATGCAAAATAAAACTAGTCACACCACTCACACACCCAATATGAAATTGCCTTTTTTTCAACCAGATTCAACCAGTTTAAAACAATCCTTTAATAAAACCATAGTATCATTGATCACCATCTTCCAATTTATCCAATTGATTCTTAATTTCCCATCATTCCTTCATCAGAGTATCTATGGCATCATTGGCAACTAGAACGCTCAGGAGCCGTTTCGATAGTTCCTAGCCCATAATACTTGACAATATAATCACTTAACAAGATGGACTCTCGTTGAAGATCAGCAAGATCAACCAACAGATCCATATAAGGAGCCATGGACTCATCCATTGAAGACCAGCAAGGTCAATCAACCAGATCCATGCTCGATTTCAGAAAACAACTCCAACTCTGTTCCAATATCTTCCTCGACGCACGCGTGGGTATCCTAGGCAACCCAGAGCCCGAGCACCGTATGGTCAGCACCCTCTAGGATCCTTCGCAGGTAACCTAGCGCTTCACGCATAGGCCGCTTCCTTGGCCCCTCATCCACCGTACCGGAAGCTCACCATTTTAATCGCACCGAGGCTGGTCAAGACCTCGGCCGACCTTGCTACGCGAGACGTCCTTCATTGACTCCCCGTCAGCAGTTGCAACTTTACCATCACGACTTTAATCACAAGACGGTCAAAATGCTCCCCCCAGCATTCTTGACATAAAACAATCATTTACAAACAGCATTTACAAACAGTATTTACAAACAGTTTACAACACAATTTCTATTTTAACTTTAATTTTTCCACATTATCCCTCATCAATCTACATTACTTATTCCATATTCCATTTATATGTATACTCATCCCATCACATCATTTCTATCTCATCACTTCAGATTCCCTCACATCGCATATCGTATATTCACATCCATACATCCACATCTATATGCGTACATTCACATCTACATGCATACATCTACATCTCTATGCATACATCCACATCCACATTCACATTCACCTCCATACATCTACATCTACATGCATACATCCACATCTCCATTCACATCTACATCTATACATCTACATCTACATGCATCCATCCACCTCCACATCCACATCTACATCTATACATCTACATCTACATGCATACATCCATATCTCCATTCCCATCTACATCTATACATCTACATCTACATGCATCCATCTACCTCCACATCCACATCTACATCTATACATCTACATCTACATGCATCCATCCACCTCCACATCCACATCTACATCTATACATCTACATCTACATGCATACATCCATATTTCCATTCCCATCTACATCTATACATCTACATCTACATGCATCCATCTACCTCCACATCCACATCTACATCTATACATCTACATCTACATGTATACATCCACATCCACATCTATACATCTACATCTACATGCATACATCCACATCTCTATTCACATCTACATCTATACATCTACATCTACATGCATCCATCCACCTCCACATCCACATCTACATCTATACATCTACATCTACATGCATACATCCATATCTCCATTCCCATCTACATCTATACATCTACATCTACATGCATCCATCTACCTCCACATCCACATCTACATCTATACATCTACATCTACATGCATCCATCCACATCTCCATTTACATCTACATCTATACCTCTACATCTACATGCATCCATCCACATCTCCATTTACATCCTCATCTACACATCTATTTCTACATGCATACATCCACGTCCCATGCATACATCCACCTCTACATTCACACTCACATCCATACATCTACATCTACATGTAACATTCACATCTCCATGCATAATAAAATTCTTTTAATTAATCTAGGATGATAGTTCCTAGAATATGGTAGGAATTCCTCTTTTTATGCTTTGAATGAATTTATTTTATGCGTAATTTTTATAAAAATTTTGCCATAGCTCCGCTACTATGACTGATAAATCTCAATTTTTTTCTAAGGGATAAAGCTCATTATTAAAGAAATAATTAGAATGGTCCCTAATTGGATCATCAATCCATAATGGTCTCTAATTGGATCATTAAGAAACAATTAGAATGGTCTCTAATTGGATCATCAATCCATAATGGTCTCTAATTGGATCATTAAGAAAACAATTAGAATGGTCTCTAATTGGATCATCAATCCATAATGGTCTCTAATTGGATCATTAAGAAAACAATTAGAATGGTCTCTAATTGGATCATCAATCCATAATGGTCTCTAATTGGATCATTAAGAAAACAATTAGAATGGTCTCTAATTGGGTCATCAATCCATAATGGATTGAATCATCAATGTGCATAAACTAAAAGCATAGCAAAAAGCCATTAATTTGGCCTCAAGCATAGCTTAATCTTGGATTAAGGAAAAGCTTTATGAAAAGCTTCATTTGGATTGAGAATGGGTCATGAGTATGACCATTTCTTGAGTGAGAGAGAGAAATTATAAAAAACCATTAGAATTTAAATATAAGTGGAAATTAACTTCTATAGCATTTATTAAATTATGTAACTCTTCACTACTATTCACCAATTAACTTCAATAGCATTTAAAAAAAAACCATACCAATTAAACTTCTCAAGCTTGAGAGGGGTTGAGAAGAGAGAATCATTGAGTAATTATAGAAAAGATCAAAATTCAATATACTTACCTTATAATTTGCTCGATTCTTTATTCACGGTAGAGGCCCCCAACCAATCAATTGGTTTAGTATGTTGATGAAGCCACCAATGTGGATTGAAGAAAGAGAGAACCCGTACATCAAGAGATAAAGAACTTCTTTTGGGCCGTACTCGAGACCAAAACCTTGATATCCAAAACATCGATTCTCACTTCTGAACTCGTTGTTCTGAATCCTTAAAACAGGTGGGACTCTTGAGAAGTATTCAGGAAAAAGGTTCTTCCTTTTTTAAACAGAATCTTTCTTTTATTTTAGAGAGAGAATAATTATAAGATCAGAAAGGGAGATTCTTACTCCTGTATACCTCTAAGGCTGGGGGAGGAATCTTACATTCTACCCCACTTAAAAGGTGCAAGATGTCCTCATCTCGCAAGTAGAGGATAACTTTTTTGCTTAAGATCCAATTTATTCTGGGGTTCCTTATATTCCGGTCAACCCAACAGAATATGGGGATAATATCCCTTATATAGAATTCATCAATAACAATTCATTCAAATCATATCATTCATATCTTTAACACGATAATGGTCCATTAGACCGAAAAATTTTCTTCTGAACATTCCTCCACAGGAATTTTAGTCAAGCAAGTTCTCAATTTGTCATCCCTTAACTTGATCCACCAAGTCAAGTATTAATAGTAGCAATCTGACAGCACAATCCACTAATCTCATAGTGATTTGCTGAAATCATTATCATCATTCCAGTTATGAATATCATCACAGGGACTCATCCCATTCATCATTCCAGTTATGAATATCATCACAGGGACTCATCCCATTCATCCTCATTGAAGCTTATTACATTTCAACCAAATTTCAGGGATCATCATTTTTCAATCAGAATCCAAATCAATTCATCAATTCTCAAACAGAATTAAAAATCATATCAACCACATTCAAAATCATCCTCTGGATAGCATTAACGCTTATAATTTCAAGTCTTAGATTTACTCGTATATACTGTCAGTAAAGAGCTACAGTTATACTCTCGGTATATACGGTAGTCACGGCCCTTGGAATTATAAGGTAAATACCATCATGTCTAGGCCTCAAGCAAGTCAGGGATTCTATATAATTGCGGTACTTCCATCTGAAGACCCATTTACCAATTTACGAATTTCAGTTTGAATATCAAATTGTATGAATTATATCACACAATTACAACCTTTTTTGTGCTTCTTGATAAATTTTTGACATATTTGGTTTCTCAGTTGATCTTTATTAGCCAAAGGCTCTGATACCAACTGTGAGATCCCTGTTCCCACCGAGCAACGGATTCGGGGTACTAGCAGCGGAAGTAGCACTTCTCGCGCGGGACAGGGGTCCCACACTCGGGGCCTCGCCCACGGATATCCGGACAAGAGACTAATCCGTCGGTTTGTCCAAAACCGAAACCGGAAAAACTTCCTTTACCCGGAAAGCACGGGCGATTCCACCAGGATAACTCTTTACTCTAACGTAGTCAAGATCATTACTGATCAAACTGATCTGACTGCACCTTTAACGGTACTTGGTCAAATCAAGGAAGAACTTGCACTTGGATCATTGGGATCAACGCTTTTTTCCCCATCAAGAGGCACAGCCGTTGATTCCTATCCATAGAACAATTTCTATCCGGGATTTACTTCATCT
Organism: Cibotium barometz; assembly: GCF_041138505.1. Classification (NCBI taxonomy): domain Eukaryota; kingdom Viridiplantae; phylum Streptophyta; class Polypodiopsida; order Cyatheales; family Cibotiaceae; genus Cibotium; species Cibotium barometz. Next base: position 1,468,458 of record NC_141082.1, on the reverse strand, counting down.
ATCGTAATAATAGAAATTAAATCTCGATTTACGGATCCATCAGTCCAGCCTAACCCCATCCGATCCCATGGGTTAGCCAACCGCCCAACCACTGTAGTGATGGGATCCAATTTGGAATTTGGTTAGATTTTGTCCCGGGTACCAAGGAAAAGAGTTCCAAGGCCCCCTAGCCGGAAGTTCATGCAAACATAAAATTAGGCACACCACTTACACACCCAATATGAAATTGCCTTTTTCTTAGCATCAGCTAACTTTAAAACAATCCTTTAATGAAACCATAGTACCACTGATCACAGTCTTCCAAATTATCCGATTGATTCTCAAATTTTCCATCATTCCTTCATTAGAGTATCTATGGCATCATTGGCAACTAGAACGCTCACCACCTGACCACTCAGGGGCCGTTTCTATAGTTCCTAGCCCATAATACTCGGCAATATAATCACTTATCAAGATGGACTCTCGTTGAAGATCAGCAAGATCAACCAACAGATCCATATAAAAGAGCCATGGACTCATCCGTTGAGGACCAGCAAGGTCAGTCAACCAGATCCATGCCCGGTTTCACAAAACAACTCTTACTCCTTGTTCCAATATCTTCCTCGACGCACGCGTGGGTATCCTAGGCGACCCAGAGCCCGAGCACCGTATGGTCAGCACCCTCTAGGATCCTTCGCAGGTGACCTAGCGCTTCACTCATAGGCCGCTTCCTTGGTCCCTCATCCACCGTACCGGAAGCTCACCATTTTAATCGAACCGAGGCTGGTCAAGACCTCGGTCGACCTTGCTACGCGAGACGTCCTCCATTGACTCTCCGTCAGCAGTTGCAACTTTATCAGTTAGGTCTCCACGACCTTAATCACAAGATGGTCAAAATGCCTCCCCAGCATTCTTGACATAAAACAGCCATTTACAAACAGCATTTACAAACAGTTTACAAATACAGTTTCTATATTAACTCTCATTTTTCCACATTGTTCCTCATTAAACCACATTACTTATTCCACATTCCATTTATATGTGTACTCATCCAATCACCTCATTTTCCATCTCTTCACTTCAAATTCCTTCACATCACATATCATATATTCACATCCATATCCACATCCATACATCCACATCCATATCCACATTCACATCCATACATCCACATCTACATGCTTATCTCCATTTTCACATCTTCATTTATACATCCACATCCCATATCCACATTCATACATACACATCCATATCCACATCCATACATCCACATCCACATCCACATTCACATCCATACATCCACATCTACATGCTTACCTCCATTTTCACATCCTCATTTATACATCCACATCCCATATCCACATTCATACATACACATCCATACATCCACATCTACATCCACATACATACATACATCCACATCCACATTCACATTCACATACATCCACATCCACATTCCCATACATCCACATCTATACATCCACATTCCACATTCACATCTATACATCCACATCTACATTCACATTCACATACATCCACATCCCCATTCCCATTCACATCTATACATCCACATCTACATCCACATACATACATACATCCACATCCACATTCCACATTCACATCTATACATCCACATCTACATCCACATTCACATTCATCCACATCCACATTCCCATTCACATCTATACATCCACATCCATTCACATCTATACATCCACATCTACATCCACATTCACATCTATACATCCACATCCATTCACATCTATACATCCACATCTACATTCACATTCACATACATCCACATCTACATTCACATTCACATACATCCACATCCACATTCCACATTCACATCTATACATCCACATCTACATCCACATTCACATACATCCACATCCACATTCCCATTCACATCTATACATCCACATCCATTCACATCTATACATCCACATCTATTCACATCTATACATCCACATCTACATCCACATTCACATCTATGCCTATATATCTTCATGCATATATCCATTTTCACGTTCATACATCCACACTCCATCTCCACATCCACACATCCACATACATACATCCATTTCCACATTCCCATTTATATAACCCCATATACCTTCACATCTAATCTTTTACATCACATCCATTCTCGCCCTATCACAACCCATATACATCTTATCCTATCACATACACTTCTTACCTCATCCCCCCATACACATCTTAATTCATCTTATCACCTCCTAACTTATTTCATAAGCATCTTATCACACCTCTTATCACATCTTATCACATCTCTTATCTATTTATAGAATACAAGAGAATTCTTACATTTGATATAAGATTTCTTTACACATTTATTTATGAATAAATTCTATTTAAGGAGATTAATACTTTCAAAGTAAAAATCAATCTTTTATGCGTCTTCCTATGCATAAATTCATTTTTAATGAAAATGACACTTTTGAATTAATTTTTAATCTTTTATGCATTTTTCTATGCATAAATTCAATTTAGATGAGAATGACACTTTTGAATTAAAAAAATCAATCTTTTATGCATCTTCTTATGCATAAATTCAATTTGGTAGGAATTACACTTTTAGAATAAAAAAATTTCTCTTATGCATCTAAGTTAAGCATAAAATCCATTTATGAGGAAAATCACACTTTTAGTATAAAAAGAATATCTTTTATGCATACCTATATGCATGAAATTCAATTATGATAAAAGTCACACTTTTATAATAAAATAATTAACTTTTATGCATACCTCTATGCATGAAATCCAATATGATAAAAGTAACACTTTTGATATAAAAATTTTTCCATTATGCATACTTCTATGCATGAAATAAAAATGGTAAAAATAACACTTTTGATATAAAAATTTATCCATTATGCATACTTCTATGCATGAAATAAAAATGGTAAAAATAACACTTTTGATATAAAAATTTATCCATTATGCCTAATATTAAAATTCAATTTCTTCATGATTGTAATGAAATTCTTTCAATTCATCTAGGATGATAATTCCTAGAATATGGTAGGAAGTCCTCTTTTTATGCTTTGAATGAGATTATTTTATGCATAATTTTTATAAAAATTTTGCCATAGCTCCGCTGCTATGACTGATAAATCTCAATTTTTCTAAGGGATAATGCTTATCATTAAGAAAATAATTAAAATAATCTCTAATTGGATTATCAATCCATAATGGATTGAATCATTAATATACATAAACTAAAAGCATAAGAAAAAGCCATTAATTTGGCCTCAAGCATAGCTTAATCTTGGGTTAAGGAAAAGCTTTATGAAAAGCTTGATTTGGATTGAGAATGGGTCATGAATATGACCATTTCTTGAGTGAGAGAGAGAATTTACATAAGAATCATTAGAATTTAAACATAAATGAAAATTAACTTCAATAGCATTTATTAAATCATGTAACTCTTCACTACTATTCAAACTTCAATAGCATTTTAAAAAAAAAACCATACCAATTAAACTTCTCAAGCTTGAGAGGGGTTGAGAAGAGAGAAACATTGAGAAATTATAGAAAGATCAATATTCACTAATTACCTTACAACTTGCTTGATTCTTTGTTCACGGTAGAGGCCCCCAACCAATCAATTGGTTAAGTATATTGATGGAGCCACTAATGGGAATTGAAGAAAGAGGGAAGCTCCAAAAACTAGTGAATTATTAAATGAATTCACAGTTCTTGGCTTAGGTGGAGTAGAGTAACGATGCATAAACACTATATATTTTTCAACAAGGGGGAGGCTTCTATTTATAGGAAAAATTGAGCTCCTAACCAAACAAACTGATTCTAGAATTTTCTAAATCAGTTTGGTCAATATTTGACCATTTTTAGGTCAGTTAAGCTAACTTTTTGGAACTAGACTTAAATGAGGAGAGAGGAGAGATGAAATATCTCAATTTTTATGAGTTTAAAACTCATTCAAGCATGTGAAATATGCACCTCCTTTAAAGAACTCCCCTTCCTTACATATGTCATACTTTTAATATTGCTCATAATTTTTTTACTAATAAACCTTGTACATTTTCAACTCTTCATCTTATGTGAAATATGCACCTCCTTTAAAGAATTCCCCTTCCTTACATATGTCATATTTTTAATATTGCTCATAGTTTTTTACTAATAAACCTTGTACATTTTCAACTCTTCACCTCATGTGAGCATTTACTCATTTTTGGGTATTTTCTTTTTACAAGTTGGATTTATCTCCTCCCTACACATGGATTGATGCTATTGGTCCATAGGAACCTTAATTGGACCATAGTCTAAAGATTTCTGAAAATCTAGACCCTTAGGCTAAGGTTCTTTATAGCTATTTTCAATTAATTCCAATTGCACATTGGAAAATTCTTTTTGAATTTCTGTTTCAGGGGAACTCATCTGAATTAGAAGAGATATTTTTCTATCCAAAAATATTCAAAATCTGAATATTCTCTCTCTAGAATATTTTTCTCTCTCTAGGCTAAAACAGATAGAAACAAGGTCTTTATATTTCTGAAGAGGGATTGATTACAGGGAAAGATACTAGACATCAAAAAGGGGGTGGGGGAGGAATCTTACATTCTACCCCACTTAAAAAACGCGAGATGTCCTCATCTCGCAAACTGGGATAATTTCGCAAGATGCACGAATTATGAGACTTAGAGAAAAATTTAAATCAGGATTAACCACCAAGAAAAAGTCTCAAAGAGAGCAAGATTCAAGATAAGAACAAGATTTAAACTTTATTCATTCTTGGAACTTATACAGTAAAGATAGAGGAACTCTTTACACTTCCATAAGCCCGTCCATCATATGGTCACAAAAGCAGTCCTCACAAGCTGCACAAGTATAAGGTAACTCATCTATGGGAATGATTCTGTGGGTTATTGCTGCGCCTATCTCAGTGGTATGAGGTGTTCTAACAAAAGGACCTCTGAGAGGCAAGCCAAAAACGGAGTAAAGGCATATCTTCTCATGAGGAAGAAAACACGCCAGTAAGAAGACCCGCTCAGAAAACCCAGGATGTCTTGATCTCATGACGTAGTAGTATCGGGGACCCAAACCCAAGGCTTCAATAACCATGGCCAAGCGGACATTGTTGCGAAAGTGCTGCTGACCCCAGGGTGTTACCCTAGTTATGTCTTGATAGGTCCGCCATTTGGTCTGCGCTACAGAAGTTCCCAAGTGAGGGAAAAGTGAGTGCTCATACTGTTCTATAAAATCCTTCTTCACAGACTCACTTGCGTCTTGAAGGTGAGGAATCATTATGGATAAAACTAATTCTTGTTGCCAAGCCATGAAGGAGATTAGGAAGAAAGGAGATCGATGGGAGTAAGATTACTGTGAGCGACAAGTAAAAGTTACGACTTATATAAAGGAAGGAGCTAGCGTAACTTAGAAGCCAACGGTAGCTTGCCACTGAAGTTTTACCGTCTTTCCATGATTTGGGTTTGGCACAATTTTCTATAGAAGGCATTAAGAACTTTGAGATGAGGAGATAAAAGAAGTTCGTAAGTTAAATCACCTACTTTCTTTGGTCCACAATATCTGGGAGATAACTTCTTATACTTCCCAAGAGATAAAGAACTTCTTTTGGGCCGTACTCGAGACCAAAACCTTGATATCCAAAACATCGATTCTCACTTCTGAACTCGTTGTTCTGAATCCTTAAAACAGGTGGGACTCTTGAGAAGTATTCAGGAAAAAGGTTCTTCCTTTTTTAAACAGAATCTTTCTTTTATTTTAGAGAGAGAATAATTATAAGATCAGAAAGGGAGATTCTTACTCCTGTATACCTCTAAGGCTGGGGGAGGAATCTTACATTCTACCCCACTTAAAAGGTGCAAGATGTCCTCATCTCGCAAGTAGAGGATAACTTTTTTGCTTAAGATCCAATTTATTCTGGGGTTCCTTATATTCCGGTCAACCCAACAGAATATGGGGATAATATCCCTTATATAGAATTCATCAATAACAATTCATTCAAATCATATCATTCATATCTTTAACACGATAATGGTCCATTAGACCGAAAAATTTTCTTCTGAACATTCCTCCACAGGAATTTTAGTCAAGCAAGTTCTCAATTTGTCATCCCTTAACTTGATCCACCAAGTCAAGTATTAATAGTAGCAATCTGACAGCACAATCCACTAATCTCATAGTGATTTGCTGAAATCATTATCATCATTCCAGTTATGAATATCATCACAGGGACTCATCCCATTCATCATTCCAGTTATGAATATCATCACAGGGACTCATCCCATTCATCCTCATTGAAGCTTATTACATTTCAACCAAATTTCAGGGATCATCATTTTTCAATCAGAATCCAAATCAATTCATCAATTCTCAAACAGAATTAAAAATCATATCAACCACATTCAAAATCATCCTCTGGATAGCATTAACGCTTATAATTTCAAGTCTTAGATTTACTCGTATATACTGTCAGTAAAGAGCTACAGTTATACTCTCGGTATATACGGTAGTCACGGCCCTTGGAATTATAAGGTAAATACCATCATGTCTAGGCCTCAAGCAAGTCAGGGATTCTATATAATTGCGGTACTTCCATCTGAAGACCCATTTACCAATTTACGAATTTCAGTTTGAATATCAAATTGTATGAATTATATCACACAATTACAACCTTTTTTGTGCTTCTTGATAAATTTTTGACATATTTGGTTTCTCAGTTGATCTTTATTAGCCAAAGGCTCTGATACCAACTGTGAGATCCCTGTTCCCACCGAGCAACGGATTCGGGGTACTAGCAGCGGAAGTAGCACTTCTCGCGCGGGACAGGGGTCCCACACTCGGGGCCTCGCCCACGGATATCCGGACAAGAGACTAATCCGTCGGTTTGTCCAAAACTGAAACCGGAAAAACTTCCTTTACCCGGAAAGCACGGGCGATTCCACCAGGATAACTCTTTACTCTAACGTAGTCAAGATCATTACTGATCAAACTGATCTGACTGCACCTTTAACGGTACTTGGTCAAATCAAGGAAGAACTTGCACTTGGATCATTGGGATCAACGCTTTTTTCCCCATCAAGAGGCACAGCCGTTGATTCCTATCCATAGAACAATTTCTATCCGGGATTTACTTCATCTATCGTAATAATAGAAATTAAATCTCGATTTACGGATCCATCAGTCCAGCCTAACCCCATCCGATCCCATGGGTTAGCCAACCGCCCAACCACTGTAGTGATGGGATCCAATTTGGAATTTGGTTAGATTTTGTCCCGGGTACCAAGGAAAAGAGTTCCAAGGCCCCCTAGCCGGAAGTTCATGCAAACATAAAATTAGGCACACCACTTACACACCCAATATGAAATTGCCTTTTTCTTAGCATCAGCTAACTTTAAAACAATCCTTTAATGAAACCATAGTACCACTGATCACAGTCTTCCAAATTATCCGATTGATTCTCAAATTTTCCATCATTCCTTCATTAGAGTATCTATGGCATCATTGGCAACTAGAACGCTCACCACCTGACCACTCAGGGGCCGTTTCTATAGTTCCTAGCCCATAATACTCGGCAATATAATCACTTATCAAGATGGACTCTCGTTGAAGATCAGCAAGATCAACCAACAGATCCATATAAAAGAGCCATGGACTCATCCGTTGAGGACCAGCAAGGTCAGTCAACCAGATCCATGCCCGGTTTCACAAAACAACTCTTACTCCTTGTTCCAATATCTTCCTCGACGCACGCGTGGGTATCCTAGGCGACCCAGAGCCCGAGCACCGTATGGTCAGCACCCTCTAGGATCCTTCGCAGGTGACCTAGCGCTTCACTCATAGGCCGCTTCCTTGGTCCCTCATCCACCGTACCGGAAGCTCACCATTTTAATCGAACCGAGGCTGGTCAAGACCTCGGTCGACCTTGCTACGCGAGACGTCCTCCATTGACTCTCCGTCAGCAGTTGCAACTTTATCAGTTAGGTCTCCACGACCTTAATCACAAGATGGTCAAAATGCCTCCCCAGCATTCTTGACATAAAACAGCCATTTACAAACAGCATTTACAAACAGTTTACAAATACAGTTTCTATATTAACTCTCATTTTTCCACATTGTTCCTCATTAAACCACATTACTTATTCCACATTCCATTTATATGTGTACTCATCCAATCACCTCATTTTCCATCTCTTCACTTCAAATTCCTTCACATCACATATCATATATTCACATCCATATCCACATCCATACATCCACATCCATATCCACATTCACATCCATACATCCACATCTACATGCTTATCTCCATTTTCACATCTTCATTTATACATCCACATCCCATATCCACATTCATACATACACATCCATATCCACATCCATACATCCACATCCACATCCACATTCACATCCATACATCCACATCTACATGCTTACCTCCATTTTCACATCCTCATTTATACATCCACATCCCATATCCACATTCATACATACACATCCATACATCCACATCTACATCCACATACATACATACATCCACATCCACATTCACATTCACATACATCCACATCCACATTCCCATACATCCACATCTATACATCCACATTCCACATTCACATCTATACATCCACATCTACATTCACATTCACATACATCCACATCCCCATTCCCATTCACATCTATACATCCACATCTACATCCACATACATACATACATCCACATCCACATTCCACATTCACATCTATACATCCACATCTACATCCACATTCACATTCATCCACATCCACATTCCCATTCACATCTATACATCCACATCCATTCACATCTATACATCCACATCTACATCCACATTCACATCTATACATCCACATCCATTCACATCTATACATCCACATCTACATTCACATTCACATACATCCACATCTACATTCACATTCACATACATCCACATCCACATTCCACATTCACATCTATACATCCACATCTACATCCACATTCACATACATCCACATCCACATTCCCATTCACATCTATACATCCACATCCATTCACATCTATACATCCACATCTATTCACATCTATACATCCACATCTACATCCACATTCACATCTATGCCTATATATCTTCATGCATATATCCATTTTCACGTTCATACATCCACACTCCATCTCCACATCCACACATCCACATACATACATCCATTTCCACATTCCCATTTATATAACCCCATATACCTTCACATCTAATCTTTTACATCACATCCATTCTCGCCCTATCACAACCCATATACATCTTATCCTATCACATACACTTCTTACCTCATCCCCCCATACACATCTTAATTCATCTTATCACCTCCTAACTTATTTCATAAGCATCTTATCACACCTCTTATCACATCTTATCACATCTCTTATCTATTTATAGAATACAAGAGAATTCTTACATTTGATATAAGATTTCTTTACACATTTATTTATGAATAAATTCTATTTAAGGAGATTAATACTTTCAAAGTAAAAATCAATCTTTTATGCGTCTTCCTATGCATAAATTCATTTTTAATGAAAATGACACTTTTGAATTAATTTTTAATCTTTTATGCATTTTTCTATGCATAAATTCAATTTAGATGAGAATGACACTTTTGAATTAAAAAAATCAATCTTTTATGCATCTTCTTATGCATAAATTCAATTTGGTAGGAATTACACTTTTAGAATAAAAAAATTTCTCTTATGCATCTAAGTTAAGCATAAAATCCATTTATGAGGAAAATCACACTTTTAGTATAAAAAGAATATCTTTTATGCATACCTATATGCATGAAATTCAATTATGATAAAAGTCACACTTTTATAATAAAATAATTAACTTTTATGCATACCTCTATGCATGAAATCCAATATGATAAAAGTAACACTTTTGATATAAAAATTTTTCCATTATGCATACTTCTATGCATGAAATAAAAATGGTAAAAATAACACTTTTGATATAAAAATTTATCCATTATGCATACTTCTATGCATGAAATAAAAATGGTAAAAATAACACTTTTGATATAAAAATTTATCCATTATGCCTAATATTAAAATTCAATTTCTTCATGATTGTAATGAAATTCTTTCAATTCATCTAGGATGATAATTCCTAGAATATGGTAGGAAGTCCTCTTTTTATGCTTTGAATGAGATTATTTTATGCATAATTTTTATAAAAATTTTGCCATAGCTCCGCTGCTATGACTGATAAATCTCAATTTTTCTAAGGGATAATGCTTATCATTAAGAAAATAATTAAAATAATCTCTAATTGGATTATCAATCCATAATGGATTGAATCATTAATATACATAAACTAAAAGCATAAGAAAAAGCCATTAATTTGGCCTCAAGCATAGCTTAATCTTGGGTTAAGGAAAAGCTTTATGAAAAGCTTGATTTGGATTGAGAATGGGTCATGAATATGACCATTTCTTGAGTGAGAGAGAGAATTTACATAAGAATCATTAGAATTTAAACATAAATGAAAATTAACTTCAATAGCATTTATTAAATCATGTAACTCTTCACTACTATTCAAACTTCAATAGCATTTTAAAAAAAAAACCATACCAATTAAACTTCTCAAGCTTGAGAGGGGTTGAGAAGAGAGAAACATTGAGAAATTATAGAAAGATCAATATTCACTAATTACCTTACAACTTGCTTGATTCTTTGTTCACGGTAGAGGCCCCCAACCAATCAATTGGTTAAGTATGTTGATGGAGCCACTAATGGGAATTGAAGAAAGAGGGAAGCTCCAAAAACTAGTGAATTATTAAATGAATTCACAGTTCTTGGCTTAGGTGGAGTAGAGTAACGATGCATAAACACTATATATTTTTCAACAAGGGGGAGGCTTCTATTTATAGGAAAAATTGAGCTCCTAACCAAACAAACTGATTCTAGAATTTTCTAAATCAGTTTGGTCAATATTTGACCATTTTTAGGTCAGTTAAGCTAACTTTTTGGAACTAGACTTAAATGAGGAGAGAGGAGAGATGAAATATCTCAATTTTTATGAGTTTAAAACTCATTCAAGCATGTGAAATATGCACCTCCTTTAAAGAACTCCCCTTCCTTACATATGTCATACTTTTAATATTGCTCATAATTTTTTTACTAATAAACCTTGTACATTTTCAACTCTTCATCTTATGTGAAATATGCACCTCCTTTAAAGAATTCCCCTTCCTTACATATGTCATATTTTTAATATTGCTCATAGTTTTTTACTAATAAACCTTGTACATTTTCAACTCTTCACCTCATGTGAGCATTTACTCATTTTTGGGTATTTTCTTTTTACAAGTTGGATTTATCTCCTCCCTACACATGGATTGATGCTATTGGTCCATAGGAACCTTAATTGGACCATAGTCTAAAGATTTCTGAAAATCTAGACCCTTAGGCTAAGGTTCTTTATAGCTATTTTCAATTAATTCCAATTGCACATTGGAAAATTCTTTTTGAATTTCTGTTTCAGGGGAACTCATCTGAATTAGAAGAGATATTTTTCTATCCAAAAATATTCAAAATCTGAATATTCTCTCTCTAGAATATTTTTCTCTCTCTAGGCTAAAACAGATAGAAACAAGGTCTTTATATTTCTGAAGAGGGATTGATTACAGGGAAAGATACTAGACATCAAAAAGGGGGTGGGGGAGGAATCTTACACATTGACTCTCCGTCAGCAGTTGCAACTTTATCAGTTAGGTCTTCACGACCTTAATCACAAGATGGTCACAATGCTTTCCCAGCAATCTTGACATAAAACAGTCATTTACAAATAGCATTTACAAACAGTCACAAAATATAGTTTCTATATTAACTCTCATTTTTTCACATTATCCCTCATCAATCCACATTGCTTATCCCACATTCCAGTTATATGTATACTCATCCCATCACATCATTTTCCATCTCATCACTTCAGATTCCTTCACATCACATATCATATATTCACATCCATACATCCACATCCACATCCACATCCATACATCCACATCCACATCCACATTCATACATATATCCACATCCACATCCACATCCACATTCACATCCATACATCCACATCTACATCCATACATCTATTTTCACATCCACATCTACATGTACATTCATGCATCCACATCCATACATCCACATCTACATGCACATTCACGTCCATACATCCACATCTATATGCGTACATTCACATCTACATGCATACATCCACATCTCTATGTATACATCCACATCCACATTCACATTCTCCTCCATACATCTACATCTACATGCATACATCCACGTCCACATTCACATCTACATCTATACATCTACATCTACATGCATACATCCACCTCCACATCCACATCTACATCTACATGCATACATCCACCTCCACATCTATACATCTACATCTACATGCATACATCCACATCTATACATCTACATCTACATGCATACATCCACATCCACATCTATACATCTACATCTATATGCATACATCCACATCCACATCTATACATCTACATCTACATGCATACATCCACATCTCCATGCATACATCCACCTCCACATTCACACTCACATCCATACATCTACATCTACATGCATACATCCACATCTCCATGCATAATAAAATTCTTTTAATTAATCTAGGATGATAATTCCTAGAATATGGTAGGAAGTCCTCTTTTTATGCTTTGAATGAAATTACTTTATGCATAATTTCTATAAAAATTTTGCCATAACTCCGCTACTATGACTGATAAATCTCAATTTTTTCTAAGGGATAAAGCTTATCATTAAGGAAATAATTAGAATGGTCTCTAATTGGATCATCAATCCATAATGGATTGAATCATCAATATGCATAAACTAAAAGCATAGAAAAAAGCCATTAATTTGGCCTCAAGCATAGCTTAATATTGGATTAAGAAAAAGCTTTATGAAAAGCTTCATTTGGATTGAGAATGGGTCATGAGTATGACCATTTCTTGAGTGAGAGAGAGAAATTACATAAAAACCATTAGAATTTAACATAAATGAAAATTAACTTCAATAGCATTTCTTAAATTATGGTAATTCCTAGAATATGGTAGGAAGTCCTCTTTTTATGCTTTGAATAAAATTACTTTATGCGTAATTTCTATAAAAATTTTGCCATAACTCCGCTACTATGACTGATAAATCTCAATGTTTTCTAAGGGATAAAGCTTATCATTAAGGAAATAATTAGAATGGTCTCTAATTGGATCATCAATCCATAATGGATTGAATCATCAATATGCAAACAACTAAAAGCATAGAAAAAAGCCATTAATTTGGCCTCAAGCATAGCTTAATCTTGGATTAAGAAAAAGCTTTATGAAAAGCTTCATTTGGATTGAGAATGGGTCATGAGTATGACCATTTCTTGAGTGAGAGAGAGAAATTACATAAAAACCATTAGAATTTAACATAAATGGAAATTAACTTCAATAGCATTTATTAAATTATGTAACTCTTCACTACTATTCACCAATTAACTTCAATAGCATTTAAAAAACCATACTAATTAAGCTTCTCAAGCTTGAGAGGGGTTGAGAAGAGAGAATCATTGAGAAATTATAGAAAAGATCAAAATTCAATATACTTACCTTATAATTTACTTGATTCTTTATTCACGGTAGAGGCCCCCAACCAATCAATTGGTTTAGTATGTTGATGGAGCCACCAATGGGGATTGAAGAAGGAGAGAAGTGTCAAAAACTAGTGAATTATTAAAGAATTCACAGTTCTTGGCTTAGGTGGAGTAACAAAGCATAAGACACTATATATTTTGGCTTAGGTGGAGTAGAGTAACAAAGCATAAGACACTATATATTTTGGCTTGGGTGGAGTAGAGTAACAAAGCATAAGACACTATATATTTTGGCTTGGGTGGAATAGAGTAACAAAGCATAAGACACTATCTATTTTGGCTTAGGTGGAGTAGAGTAACAAAGCATAAGACACTATATATTTTTCAACAAGGGGGAGGGTTCTATTTATAGGAAAAATTGAGCTCCTAACCAAACAAACTGATTCTAGAATTTTCTAAATGAGTTTGGTCAATATTTGACCATTTTTAGGTCAGTTAAGCTAACTTTTTGGAACTAGACTTCAATGAGGAGAGAGGAGAGATGAAATATCTCCATTTTTATGAGTTTAAAACTCATTCAAGCATGTGAAATATGCACCTCCTTTAAAGAACTCTCCTTCCTTACATATGTGTCATAGTTTTTTTATTAATAAACCTTGTACATTTTCAACTCTTCATCTTATGTGAAATATGCACCTCCTTTAAAGAACTCCCCTTCCTTACATATGTGTTTTTTTTACTAATAAACCTTGTACATTTTCAACTCTTCATCTTATGTGAAATATGCACCTCCTTTAAAGAACTCCTCTTCCTTACATATGTGTCATAGTTTTTTTTTAACTAATAAACCTTGTACATTTTCAACTCTTCATCTTATGTGAGCATTTACTCCTTTTTGGATACCCAAAATATCTCATTTTTTTAATATTGCTCATAGTTTTTTTACTAATAAACCGTGTACATTTTCAACTCTTCACCTTATGTGAGAATTTACTCATTTTTGGGTATCTTCTTTTTACAAATTGGATTTATCTCCTCCCTACACATGTATTGATGCTATTGGCCCATAGGAACCTTAATTGGACCATAGTCTAAAGATTTCTGAAAATCTAGACCCTTAGACTAAGGTTCTTTATACCTATTTCCAATTAATTCCAATTGTACATTTGAAAATTCTATTTGAATTTCTGTTTCAGGGGAATTCATCTTAATTATATGAGATATTTTTCTATCCAAAAATATTCAAAATCTGAATATTCTCTCTCTAGAATATTTTCTCTCTCTAGGTTAAAACAGTTAGAAACAAGGTCTTTATATTTCTGAAGAGTGATTGATTACAGGGGAAGATACTAGACATCAAAAAAGGGGTTGGGGGAGGAATCTTACATTCTACCCCACTTAAAAAACGCGAGATGTTCTCATCTCGCAACTTGGGATAATTTCGCAAGATGCACGAATATGAGACTTAGAGAAAAATTTTAATCAAGATTAACCACCAAGAAAAGTCTTAAAGAGGGCAAGATAAGAACAAGATTTAAACTTTATTCATTCTTGGAACTTATACAGTAAAGATAGAAGAACTCTTTACACTTCCATAAGCCCGTCCATCATATGGTCACAAAAGCAGTCCTCACAAGCTGCACAAGTATAGGGTAACTCATCTATGGGAATGATTCTGCTAGTTATTGCCGCACCTATCTCAGTGGTATGAGGTGATCCAACAAAAGGACCTCTGAGAGGCAAGCCAAAAACGGGGTAAAGGCATATCTTCTCATGAGGAAGAAAACACGCCAGTAAGAAGACCCGCTCAGAAAACCCAAGATGCCTTGATCTCATGATGCAGTAGTATCGGGGACCCAAACCCAAGGCTTCGATAACCGTGGCCAAGCGAACATTGTTACGAAAGTGCTGCTGACCCCAGGGTGTTACCCTAGTTATGTTTTGATAGGTCCGCCATTTGGTCTGCGCTACAGAAGTTCCTAGGTGAGGAAAAAGTGAGCGCTCATACTGTTCTATAAAGTCTTTCTTCACAGACTCTCTTGCGTCTTGAAGGTGAGAAATCATCATGGATAAAACTAGTTCTTGTTGCCAAGCCATGAAGGAGATTAAGAAAGAAAGGAGATTGATGGGAGTAAGATTACTGTGAGCGACAAGTAAAAGTTACGACTTATATAAAGGAAGGAGCTAGCGTAACCTAGAAGCCAACGGTAACTTGCCACTGAAGTTTTACCGTCTTTCCATGATTTGAGTTTGACACATTTTCCTATAGAAGGCATTAAGAATTTTGAGATGAGGAGATAAAAGAAACTTGTAGGCTAAGTCATCTACTTTCATTGAATTCAGATATAAGGATCACAATATCTGGGGGATAACTTCTTATACTCCCCAAGAGATAAAGAACTTCTTTTGGGCCGTACTCAAATGAAAACCAAAACCTTGGTATCCAAAACACCGATTTTCACTTCTGAACTCATTGTTCTGAATCCTTAAAATAGGCGTGACTCTTGAGAAGTATTCTAGGAAAAGGGTCTTCCTTTTTTAAACAGAAACTTTCTTTTATTTTAGAGAGGGAATAATTATAAGATCAAAAAGGGAGATTCTTACTCCTGTATACCTCGAAGGTTGGGGAGGAATCTTACATTCTACCCCACTTAAAAAGTGCGAGATGTCCTCATCTCGCAAGGTAGAGGACAGCTCTTTTTCTTAAGATCCAATTTTATTCTGGGGTTCCTTATATTCTGGTCAACCCAACAGAACACTGGGATAAATATCCCTTATATAGAACTCATCATTAAATAACAATTCATTCAGATCATATCATTCATATCTTTAACATGATAATGGTCCATTAGACCGAAAAGTTTCCTTCGGAACATTCCTCCACGGAAGTTTCAGTCAAGCAAGTTCTCAATTTGACATCCCTTAGCCTCTACCGGTCAAGTATTAACAGTAGCAATCTGACAGCACAACCCACTAATCTCATAGTGATTTGCTGAATTCGTTATCATCATTCTAGTTATGAATATCATCATAGGGACTCGTCCCATTCCCCCTCATTGTGGTTTCATTATATTTCAACTAATTTTTAAAAATCATCATTTTTCAATCAGAATTTTCAATCAGCATTTTCAATCAGAATCCAAGTCAATTCATCAATTCTCAAACAGAATTAAAAATCATATCAATCACATTCGAAATCATCATCTAGATAGCATTAACGCTTATAATTTCAAGTCTTAGATTTACTCGTATATACTGTCAGTAAAGAGCTGCAGTATACTCTCGGTATATACGGGTAGTCACGGCCCTTGGAATTATAAGGTAAATACCATCATGTCTAGGCCTCAAGCAAGTCAGGGTTCTATATAATTGCGAAACTTCCATTTGAAGACCCAATTACCAAATTACGACTTTCAGTTTGAATATCAAATTGTATGAATTATATCACACAATTATAACCTTTTTGTGTTTCTTGATAAATTTTTGACATATTTGTCTTCTCACTTGATCTTTATTAACCAAATGCTCTGATACCAACTGTAAGGTCCCTGTTCCCACCGAGCAACAGATTCGGGGTACTGGCAGCGGAAGTAGCGCTTCTCGCGCGGGACAGGGGTCCCACACTCGGGGCCTCGCCCACGGATATCCGGATAAGAGACTAATCCGTCGGTTGTTCCAAAACCGAACCCAGAAAAACTTCCTTAACCGGGAAGCACGGGCGATTACACCAGGATAACTTTTTACTCTAACGTAGTCAAGATCATTTCTGATCGAGCTGATCCAATTACATCTATAAGATACTTGGTCAGATCAAGGGAGAAACTTGCACTTGGATCATTGGGATCAACGCTTTTTTCCCCATTCATCAAGAGGCACAGCCGTTGATTCCTATCCATAGAACAGTTACTGTCCGGGATTTATTTTATCTATCGTAAAAACAAAAGTTTGAGTCTCGATTTACGGATCCATCAGTCCAGCCTAACCCCATCCAATCCCATGGGTTAGCCAACCACCCAACCACTGTAGTGATGGGATCCAATTAAGAATTTGGTTAGGTTTTATCCCGGGTACCAAGGAAAAGAGTTCCAAGGCCCCCTAGCCGGATGTTCATGCAAAATAAAACTAGTCACACCACTCACACACCCAATATGAAATTGCCTTTTCACAGATTCAACCAGTTTAAAACAATCCTTTAATAAAACCATGGTATCACTGATCACCGTCTTCCAATTTATCCAGTTGATTCTCAATTTTCCCATCATTCCTTCGTCAGAGTATCTATGGCATCATTGGTAACTAGGACGCTCACCACCTGTCCACTCAGGGGCCGTTTCCTAATCCCTAGCCCATAATACTCGGCAATATAATCACTTATCAAGATGGACTCTCGTTGAAGATCAGCAAGATCAACTAACAGATCCATATAAAGGGCCATGGACTCATCCATTGAAGACCAGCAAGGTCAATCAACCAGATCCATGCCCGATTTCAGAAAACAACTCCAACTCTGTTCCAATATCTTCCTCGACGCACGCGTGGGTATCCTAGGCGACCCAGAGCCCGAGCACCGTATGGTCAGCACCCTCTAGGATCCTTCGCAGGTGACCTAGCGCTTCACTCATAGGCCGCTTCCTTGGCCCCTCATCCACCGTACCGGAAGCTCACCATTTTAATCGCACCGAGGCTGGTCAAGACCTCGGCTGACCTTGCTACGCGAGACGTCCTTCATTGACTCTCCGTCAGCAGTTGCAACTTTATCAGTTAGGTCTTCACGACCTTAATCACAAGATGGTCACAATGCTTTCCCAGCAATCTTGACATAAAACAGTCATTTACAAACAGCATTTACAAACAGTCACAAAATATAGTTTCTATATTAACTCTCATTTTTCCACATTATCCCTCATCAATCCACATTGCTTATCCCACATTCCAGTTATATGTATACTCATCCCGTCACATCATTTTCCATCTCATCACTTCAGATTCCTTCACATCACATATCATATATTCACATCCATACATCCACATCCACATCCACATCCATACATCCACATCCACATCCACATTCATACATATATCCACATCCACATCCACATCCACATTCACATCCATACATCCACATCTACATCCATACATCTATTTTCACATCCACATCTACATGTACATTCATGCATCCACATCCATACATCCACATCTACATGCACATTCACGTCCATACATCCACATCTATATGCGTACATTCACATCTACATGCATACATCCACATCTCTATGTATACATCCACATCCACATTCACATTCTCCTCCATACATCTACATCTACATGCATACATCCACCTCCACATTCACATCTACATCTATACATCTACATCTACATGCATACATCCACCTCCACATCCACATCTACATCTACATGCATACATCCACCTCCACATCCACATCCACATCTATACATCTACATCTACATGCATACATCCACATCCACATCTATACATCTACATCTATATGCATACATCCACATCCACATCTATACATCTACATCTACATGCATACAGCCACATCTCCATGCATACATCCACCTCCACATTCACACTCACATCCATACATCTACATCTACATGCATACATCCACATCTCCATGCATAATAAAATTCTTTTAATTAATCTAGGATGATAATTCCTAGAATATGGTAGGAAGTCCTCTTTTTATGCTTTGAATGAAATTACTTTATGCGTAATTTCTATAAAAATTTTGCCATAGCTCCGCTACTATGACTGATAAATCTCAATTTTTTCTAAGGGATAAAGCTTATCATTAAGGAAATAATTAGAATGGTCTCTAATTGGATCATCAATCCATAATGGATTGAATCATCAATATGCATAAACTAAAAGCATAGAAAAAAGCCATTAATTTGGCCTCAAGCATAGCTTAATCTTGGATTAAGAAAAAGCTTTATGAAAAGCTTCATTTGGATTGAGAATGGGTCATGAGTATGACCATTTCTTGAGTGAGAGAGAGAAATTACATAAAAACCATTAGAATTTAACATAAATGGAAATTAACTTCAATAGCATTTATTAAATTATGTAACTCTTCACTACTATTCACCAATTAACTTCAATAGCATTTAAAAAACCATACTAATTAAGCTTCTCAAGCTTGAGAGGGGTTGAGAAGAGAGAATCATTGAGAAATTATAGAAAAGATCAAAATTCAATATACTTACCTTATAATTTGCTTGATTCTTTATTCACGGTAGAGGCCCCCAACCAATCAATTGGTTTAGTATGTTGATGGAGCCACCAATGGGGATTGAAGAAGGAGCGAAGTGTCAAAAACTAGTGAATTATTAAAGAATTCACAGTTCTTGGCTTAGGTGGAGTAACAAAGCATAAGACACTATATATTTTGGCTTAGGTGGAGTAGAGTAACAAAGCATAAGACACTATCTATTTTGGCTTAGGTGGAGTAGAGTAACAAAGCATAAGACACTATCTATTTTGGCTTAGGTGGAGTAGAGTAACAAAGCATAAGACACTATATATTTTGGCTTGGGTGGAGTAGAGTAACAAAGCATAAGACACTATATATTTTGGCTTGGGTGGAATAGAGTAATAAAGCATAAGACACTATCTATTTTGGCTTAGGTGGAGTAGAGTAACAAAGCATAAGACACTATATATTTTTCAACAAGGGGGAGGGTTCTATTTATAGGAAAAATTAAGCTCCTAACCAAACAAACTGATTCTAGAATTTTCTAAATGAGTTTGGTCAATATTTGACCATTTTTAGGTCAGTTAAGCTAACTTTTTGGAACTAGACTTCAATGAGGAGAGAGGAGAGATGAAATATCTCCATTTTTATGAGTTTAAAACTCATTCAAGCATGTGAAATATGCACCTCCTTTAAAGAACTCTCCTTCCTTACATATGTGTCATAGTTTTTTTATTAATAAACCTTGTACATTTTCAACTCTTCATCTTATGTGAAATATGCACCTCCTTTAAAGAACTCCCCTTCCTTACATATGTGTTTTTTTTACTAATAAACCTTGTACATTTTCAACTCTTCATCTTATGTGAAATATGCACCTCCTTTAAAGAACTCCTCTTCCTTACATATGTGTCATAGTTTTTTTTTAACTAATAAACCTTGTACATTTTCAACTCTTCATCTTATGTGAGCATTTACTCCTTTTTGGATACCCAAAATATCTCATTTTTTTAATATTGCTCATAGTTTTTTTACTAATAAACCTTGTACATTTTTAACTCTTCATTTACTCATTTTTGGGTATCTTCTTTTTACAAATTGGATTTATCTCCTCCCTACACATGTATTGATGCTATTGGCCCATAGGAACCTTAATTGGACCATAGTCTAAAGATTTCTGAAAATCTAGACCCTTAGACCTAGGTTCTTTATACCTATTTCCAATTAATTCCAATTGCACATTTGAAAATTCTATTTGAATTTCTGTTTCAGGGGAATTCATCTTAATTATATGAGATATTTTTCTATCCAAAAATATTCAAAATCTGAATATTCTCTCTCTAGAATATTTTCTCTCTCTAGGTTAAAACAGTTAGAAACAAGGTCTTTATATTTCTGAAGAGTGATTGATTACAGGGGAAGATACTAGACATAAAAAAAGGGGTTGGGGGAGGAATCTTACACTTTGTGTGCATAAAGGTCAAAATGCTGGAACGTGGCCTTCACTAGTATAGATGAATGGGATGCTAAATGTTGCAATGCCACAGGTTTCAAAGACGAGGAGGTTTGTTGTGGGTGAAGTGGACGTGGATGATTTTGTGATGCATATGGTTGATGTTTGGTGTGCAGTGATGCAGCCATGGTGTTTCAAAGATATTGGGGAATGGGATGGTGAGTTGGAGCTATTTCCTTTTCATCCTGAAGGATAGCTATTGGACCTTATGCTTTTTGCTGCTGAGCATGAATGCTCTAGCAGATGGGGGGGTTGGCAAAGTATATCAGGCGTAAATCTGAAAGATGTTTTGGGCCTGTGTATATATGGATGCATGGCGTGTGTGAAGAGCTTTGTTTGGAATGCGCTGGCAGGTGTACAAGGTGGACGGTTTGGTTTTGGGCTTGTTGCAGGCCTGTCCGAAACGAGGTTCGCTGGGGTTGATATCAGCTGCAGGTGGTATCAGCCACTTGGTAGCTTGAAATGTGTACATGTCCAAGGATGAGTGGGCACTGGAAGATTGTATTTGAAAGTATGGAAAGCATGCGGGCAATGTTGCCTTGAATTTGCTGTGAAATGGAAGGATGCGGATGGCCACGTATATGAAAAGTAGGAAGGGATGGTACAAAAGCATTGGTGTGAAAAACATTGTAAGGCCCTCTTTTAGACCTTAGGAAAAAATAAAAGAAATATAATAAATGTGGCCATAAAAAGGAATAGCCATGTGGGAGCTTTACATCGCTGGCTAGCACGTGAAGAGAAGCTTGGCGAGAGGAGAGTTGGTGAGCCAGGCGGGTGACGCGCAGCTACAAACAGATAAAGAAAAAAGGTCGCCTTGTTTTGTTTTGGGGCTCTCGGGCGTAACCGCAGATACATGGAGAAGGGGAGGTCGCCGTGGAGAGACGCTGCAACAGCGTGATGGGTTGGCAGCGTGGACGGTATGGTCCCTGGTTTAGATGTGAAGCAGTGGTTGGAGCCTCCTGTGGCAACCACGTGGTCATGGCTCATGTGAGACTGGTGGTTGACGTTGATGGCACGGAAGCAGTAAAGCTGTCTACGCCCTTATAGCATGCCACACTTCCACACACGCATGCAAACACACCAGAACACCAGACCAAAGAGCATGAACAGGACTTATATTTCAGAACAGAACTTTATCTTTACAGAGGTGGATATCCCAAATATCCCAGATACCAGCTTCATCAAGCACCCGCTCGCAATCAGCCCTCTCCAGCTCCTGATCGCTCCTGATCGCTCCAAATCCCTTCGCTCCTTGCTTCTCTGCAGCCGACCTCTTCGTTCTTTGCTCTGCTCCTCAGAGCTGAAGGTCTCTTTCCAGCACACTGCCAGTTTCCCAAAGCAAGACCACAGCTACACCTCTGAACCTCCCTATCTCTTAAACCACAGCACCAAGATGGCTCCCTCTTCTCATCTTCTCTATCTGCCACTGCCAGTCACCAGCTCTTCAGGGTCCTTCCAAATCCCTTCTCTATCTCCCCAGGCGGCAACCCTCCTGATGTCGCCAAGGAGCAACTCGCCTCCCTCTCGCTCTTCACAAGGTGGCCCACTGTCCCTTTACACCTGCGGGCTGTACTCCAGACTCTTCACTTGATAATCTAGGCGCCTTCAACTAGCACAAACACCAGCCTACGTATGTTTCCTTCACACCAAAAACGGTCACCAACGCTGGCTGTCTTCACACCTCTGCCCAGTAGCTTGCCTCCACGCACCAACAAGGTCTCTCCTCCACACGGCAGCAACCACACTTCTCTAGCTTCTCTGCAAACCCTTCCTTACACCAGCACCTAGGCGGCTAACTCTCTTAGCTCCCTCTCTGCTACAACTAGCGCCACAAGACAGCCTGTCCAACTGCACCCAAAATAGCTCCTAGGCGGCTCCCACACGACCACACTCTTTTGCAGCCGCCAGCCTGCCTCGACCTCCACACTTGTTTCTCTGTCACCTCAACGGCGGTCTCTTTCTCCCATGCATCTGCTAGCCTCAGCTGCTCCTACCCAAGGCGGCCTTCTCTGCAGTCTCCAGTCGCCCCACCAGCCACACTCTGCATAGCCTGTGATTCACCCTTGTCGCTTAACACCAGCAGCTCCTGCATCTTCAGCACACCAGCTTCATAAACTCTGCGGCGGCTGCATATGCCCGAGAGCCTCTCCACTACATATGCTCCCGGCTGCACACACATCAGAACCTCCCTCTTCTGCAACACCTGAGCAACCTTCTGCACAAGGCCGGTTCCTCTCCTCGTCTGCTCCTCTGCAGAATCACCTGCTTTCACCTCCCTCTGTACTCGGCCCCCCACGCCACAGAGGTCTCTCCTCCACACGGTAGCCCGTCACCAAGGCGTCCACAAACAACTGGCGCCCTCCACACTCTTCGCTGTACTTCACAAGGTGACCACACACCTCTCTGCGTCTGTGGCTACAGCTAGCCACCCAAACCACACGGGGCTCTCCCGCCGTCCTCGCGCTCTCCCCCAGCTGAAAACACAGAGGCCGTCTCACTTCCTTCCAGTTGCGTCGACTCACCAGCTTCGCCAGCTTCTGGACTGTGCATTGGCAGCCACTCACTCTTCCGTGTGGTCTACCTTATAGGTGGCCACGTTGTTTTTCACACTCATGCCCAAGGCACATGGCTCCCTTTTCTATTATTGCCCTCATGCTCCACACATTCTCAAACACAACCTTGTGCCCATTGTATTATTGACGTGCCCACACATATCAAACGATCGCGCACACATACAAGCCATCGAACAGCTGACACTACCTTCAGCACCTACGTTCCGGACGAGCCTGTGCTTCCAGAATCTCAACATTGTCCCTGCACATACACCTCCACCAAAGCCCTATGCTTGATTGCCGTATCCACGACACCCACACTGAGTCAATGGGTGCCCCCATGACCTTATTACAACACGAACAACACTCATGTACACATGTACAAGTTGAGTTTGAGGTTCCCAAAATACTACACACATATTTAGCAACCCCCTTTCTTCTGCTGAGGCATTTATGTCCAGAAGTTGCACAAACAGAAACCATTTATCCCCCTGGATCAAACAGAAACCTCAGTGCATCTACCTTCCAATCCCTCAAGCATTCTCCTCCATCAAACAACCATTGATAGATCCTGTCATGACCTACTTTCAGCAACCCCCTTGGCTCTTCACATATGGCCTCATCACCTCCCACTGTTGCACTTCCTCCTCCAGACCAGCTCACATAGCCTTGTGATGGAGACCACCACTCCTCACCTTCACTCCCCTCTGACACATCTGAGTCCTACTCATAGTCATATACCGAAACAACAAACATCTGATCATCAACTTCCACCTCATGATCACCCAATTTACCACCCACATCATTGGCTTCCAACTCTCCCTCTGGACAACCTGCCAGACTCGAACTATAACCAAACCACTCATCCATATGCTGAGCATCCACATGTGGTGTGTCCTTCATAAACCCACTTCCCTTCAGCCCATCAACATCACACATAGCAACCTCATGCACTGTAGACTCATCATTGTCGCTTTCCTGCAGTTTCTGCAGCTTCAAGACCATTGGCGATCCTTCAAGATTCTCCACATCTTGCACAGGCATCTCTACCAAGTCTAAGCTCCCCAAACTCCCAGGCAAAGCATCTTGGTCCCCCTGACCAACAACAATAGTCTCACATGCATCCTCACCACTCACAAGCAACTCATTCTCTTGGGCATGACAAGGAACACACACCTTTTGTTTAGCAACCGCACCTGCGAAATCTCTCACACCATCATTCAAAGTAGCATCTAACCCATCATCAATCATTCCATCACTCTCTTCCTGCTGCACAACTGGCATCTTCTCCAAGGAAGCCAACTCCAACAGATCATCTAGTGCACTATCAAGTACACAGTTCACCTCACCATCCACACTCTCATAGGCTGCAATATCCAACTCATCACCCGGATCATCCATAGATACTCCATCCATAGTATCTTCACCAGTAACACTTTGATCATCACACTCTACCTTGACTGGCTGAAGTACTGGCACCTGCAAGTCATTACTCTTCTCTGAATCAAAGAGATCATCCAAGTCATATCCATACTCAAACACATCAGGCTCCTCAGCATTAGCATCACTCTCACAATCCACAGCATCATCAATAACCTCATCCTTCTCCTCCTCACCTTCTGAAAGCTCTTCAGGGCTGATTCCAAAAACCTCATCCTTCTCCATTCCCAACAGATTAATCTGTCCCATACCCTGCTCTGCAAATGTGACCTTATGAACCTTACAAACACTGGGCTGAATTGCATCCTTCATCTGCATACTGGAGCCACTCACCCTATCACTCATTCCCAAAGACAATTGATATATGCCACCATTAGCTTTGGCTGGTCTCTCACATTGTGGACTGATATGACCCCACTCACCACAATTCCGGCATTGCACATCACACGGATACCCTCTCCCTCTTCCAATATCTGCTGAATTTCTTTCAAAACCAGATGATGCATCAGTCTTCCTTCCCATAGCACCTATGCCTCGTCCTCTTCCCATGGACTCTATCCAATTCACGCTTAAAGACTTCATGAGCTCCACTGCTTCATGAACCTCCCTCTTCAAAGAATCCTCCTGTTTAGGAACAACAGCAGCTTTTCTTCCAGGATGCATACTCTCAATCTGTGGCACCTTCACAAACCTCCTTGGCTCTTCCTGTATTCCCAACTGCCTCAGACGCTTCACCTTCCACTCCTTCTCACGAGCAACTCTGACAGCCTCCTCAAAGCTATCCAGGTTCTTCAGCTCCACCTTCAGACGGATCGTTGGCTCCAGACCAGCCACAAACCGCTCCCTCTTTATCATCTGTGGGGGTACTTCAGGAATCAGAGCCTCACACCATAGACTCCACAGTCTACCAAACTCTATCAGATACTGATCCACATCCTGACCGTCCTTCTGCTGAATGTTACACAACTCCTTCCATACTTCATTCGGACTCTTCACATGGACAAACTGTGCCAAAAATGCAGCTCTGACTACACGGTACTCAGGATCCTGCTGATGAACATTCCTGTGTGCAGTCACAAACATCTGTAGCCATATTTTTGCATCACCCTGCAAGCAATAAGCCAAAATCCGAGAAAGGATCTCCGAGGTTGCCCTGTCTTTCATCAAAGCTGTAAACTCCATCTTCTCCATTTTCCTGTGGCAATCCCCAATACTTCGGAAAATCTTGAGCCATCTTTCCAAATCTTGCTTCACACAGCCCCTATTCTCTTTCACAAACCAGAGGAAATCTGCTCCCCTGTGGAGGCACCAAAAAGTGATGGCACGGAAGCGGTAAAGCTGTCTACGCCCTTATAGCATGCCACACTTCCACACACGCATGCAAACACACCAGAACACCAGACCAAAGAGCATGAACAGGACTTATATTTCAAAACAGAACTTTATCTTTACAGAGGTGGATATCCCAAACATCCCAGATACCAGCTTCATCAAGCACCCGCTCGCAATCAGCCCTCTCCAGCTCTTGATCGCTCCAAATCCCTTTGCTCCTTGCTTCTCTGCAGAGCCGACCTCTTTGTTCTCTGCTAGACCTCTGAACCTCCCTATCTCTTAAACCACAACACCAAGATGGCTCCCTCTTCTCATCTTCTCTATCTGCCCACTGCCAGTCACCAGCTCTTCAGGGTCCTTCCAAATCCCTTCTCTATCTCCCCAGGCGGCAACCCTCTGATGTCGCCAAGGAGCAACTCGCCTCCCTCTCGCTCTTCACAAGGTGGCCCACTGTCCCTTTACACCTGCGGGCTGTACTCCAGACTCTTCACTTGATGATCTAGGCGCCTTCAACTAGCACCAACACCAGCCTACGCATGTTCCCTTCACACCGAAAACGGTCACCAACGCTGGCTGTCTTCACACCTCTGCCCAGCATAATGGATAAATTTTTATATCAAAAGTGTTATTTTTACCATTTTTATTTCATGCATAGAAGTATGCATAATGGATAAATTTTTATATCAAAAGTGTTATTTTTACCATTTTTATTTCATGCATAGAAGTATGCATAGTGGATAAATTTTTATATCAAAAGTGTTATTTTTATCATTTTTAATTTTCATGCATAGAAGTATGCATAAAGGAAATTTTTTATATCAAAAGTGTTACTTTTATCATTTTTAATTTTCATGCATAGAAGTATGCATAAAGGAAAAATTTTTATATCAAAAGTGTTACTTTTATCATTTTTAATTTTCATGCATAGAAGTATGCATAAAGGAAAAATTTTTATATCAAAAGTGTTACTTTTATCATTTTTAATTTTCATGCATAGAAGTATGCATAAAAGAAAATTTTTATATCAAAAGTGTTACTTTTATCATTTTTAATTTTCATGCATAGAAGTATGCATAAAAGAAAATTTTTTATATCAAAAGTGTTACTTTTATCATTTTTAATTTTCATGCATAGAAGTATGCATAAAAGAAAATTTTTTTATATCAAAAGTGTTACTTTTATCATTTTTAATTTTCATGCATAAAAGTATGCATAAAAGAAAATTTTTATATCAAAAGTGTTACTTTTATCATTTTTAATTTTCATGCATAGAAGTATGCATAAAGGAAAATTTTTTATATCAAAAGTGTTACTTTTATCATTTTTAGTTTTCATGCATAGAAGTATGCATAAAGGAAAAAATTTTATATCAAAAGTGTTACTTTTATCATATTGGATTTCATGCATATAGGTATGTATAAAAGATATTCTTTTTATACTAAAAGTGTGATTTTCCTCATAAATGGATTTTATGCTTAACTTAGATGCATAAGAGAAATTCTTTTATTCTAAAAGTGTAATTCCCTACCAAATTGAAATTATGCATAAGAAGATGCATAAAAGATTGATTTTAATTTCGAAAGTGTTAGTCTCCTTAAATGGAATTTATGTATAAATAAATGTGTAGAGAAATCTTATATCAAATATAAGAATTCTCTTTAAAAAAAAAAGATATGAAATGTGATAAGATGTAATAAGAGGTGTATGAGATGTGATAAGAATTGATAAGATGCGTATGAAAAGTGATAGGATGTGATAAGAGGTGTATGAGATGTGATAAGAATTGATAAGATGCGTATGGAAAGTGATAGGATGTGATAAGAGGTGTATGAGATGTGATAAGAATTGATAAGATGCGTATGGAAAGTGATAGGATGTGATAAGAGATGTATGAGATGTAAAAAGATGTGTTAAGATGTATATGGGATGTGTTAGGACGAGAATGGATGTAATATGGTTGTATGAATGTGATGTGGATGTATACATGTAGATGTATATGTATGAATGTGAATGTTGATGTGGATGTGGATGTATGGATGTAGATACAGATGTGTATGTATGTATGTGGATGTGTATGTATGAATGAGGATGTAAAAATGGACGTATGTATATAGATGTGGATGTATGGATGTATGTATGTAGATGTGGATGTATGTATGTAGATGTGGATGTATGGATGTGATTGTGAATGAAGAGGTGGATGTGAATGTATGGATGTAGATACAGATGTGGATGTATGTATGTAGATGTGGATGTATGGATATGATTGTGAATGAAGAGGTGGATGTGAATGTATGGATGTAGATACGGATGTGGATGTATGTATGTGAATGTGGATGTATGAATGAGGATGTGAAAATGGATGTATGCATGTGAATGTGGATGTATGAATATGAATGTGGATGTGTGGATGTGGAAATGGAGGTATGGATGTATGAATGTAGATGTGGATGTATGCATGTAGATGCGTATGTATGAATGTGAAATTGGATGTATGATGTGGACGTACGAACATAGATATGTATGTAGAATAATGAATATGAAGATGTATGTGAGATAATGTAGTCTATATGAGTGAATGGATGAGAACGAGTACACACTGAATGGAATGTGGAATAAGTAATGTGGTCCGAGAGTGGATAATATGGAAAGACAAGAGTTCGTTATAGAAACTGTATTTGTGACTGTTTGTAAATGACTGTTTTATGTCAAGAATGCTGGAGAAGCATTTTGACCGTCTTGAGGATTAAAGTCATGAAGACTGAACTGATAAAGTTGCAACTGCTGACGGAGAGTCAATGGAGGACGTCTCGCGTAGCAAGGTCGATCGAGGTCTTGACCAGCCTCGGCTCGATTTAAATGGTGAGCTTCCGGTACGGTGGATGAGGGACCAAGGAAGCGGCCTATGAGTGAAGCGCTAGGTCACCTGCGAAGGATCCTAGAGGGTGCTGACCATACGGTGCTCGGGCTCTGGGTCGCCGAAGATACCCACACGTGCGTCATGGAAGATATTGGAATAAGGAGTAAGAGTTATTTTCTGAAACCGGGCATGGATCTGGTTGATTGACCTTGCTGGTCCTCAACAGATGAGTCCATGGCTCTTTTATATGGATCTGTGGGTTGATCTTGCTGATCTTCCATGGAGACTCCATTCTATTATATGAATATATTGCCGGTTACTATGAGCTAGGAACCATGGAAAAGGCCCCTGAGAGAACAGGTGGTGAGCGTTTTGGTTGCCAATGATGCCATAAGTATATCGATGAAAGAATGACTGGAAATAAGGATTCAACCAGAGACTTTGAGGATTGTCATCAGTGACATAATGGTTTTATTAAAGGATTGTTTTAAAGCTAGTTGATGCTAAGAAAAAGGCAATTTCATATTGGGTGTGTAAGTGGTATGACTAGTTTTATGTTTGCATGAACTTCCGGCTAGGGGGCCTTGGAACTCTTTTCCTTGGTACCCGGGACAAAACCTAACCAAATTCCAAATTGGATCCCATCACTACAGTGGTTGGGGGGTTGGCTAACCCATGGGATCGGATGGGGTTAGGCTGGACTGATGGATCCATAAATCGAGATTTAATTTCTATTATTACGATAGATGAAGTAAAATCCCGGATAGAAATTGTTCTATGGATAGGAATCAACGGCTGTGCCTCTTGATGGGGAAAAAAGCGTTGATCCCAATGATCCAAGCGCAAGTTCTTCCTTGATTTGACCAAGTACCGTTAAAGGTGCGGTCAGATCAGTTTGATCAGTAATGATCTTGACTACGTTAGAGTAAAGAGTTATCCTGGTGGAATCGCCCGTGCTTTCCGGGTAAAGGAAGTTTTTCCGGTTTCGGTTTTGGACAAACCGACGGATAAGTCTCTTGTCCGGATATCCGTGGGCGAGGCCCCGAGTGTGGGACCCCTGTCCCGCGCGAGAAGTGCTACTTCCGCTGCTAGTACCCCGAATCCGTTGCTCGGTGGGAACAGGGATCTCAGAGTTGGTATCAGAGCAGGTTTTGAAAGCTAATAAAGATAATTAAATTCTTATCTGAAATTGGTAATAAGAATTCAGAAACAGCATTTTCATAATGTATTTTCATTCCGTAAGCTTCTTTAATGAAGAAATTTTAATCAAAGAAATTATTTTCATAGATGGAAGTTTCCCATTTATCTGGTATTCCCAACCTCACCCAGTCTCAAGATATGATTGCATTTGCCTTCGAGCATCTCATCTCTTTCGCTTCAACACGAACAAGCCGAGCAAGACTCGCACGCCATTTCGAGGAATTATATTTTCCTAACCCAGTGGAGAGACAACAGCATAAGTGGGTTGCAGGGCTATATATCCACGCCTCTTATAACTGGCGTGCAATGCTGAGGGCAGAACCTCTCATTGGCCATGATTTTGATAAAGCTGAAAATGACGCGTGGTGTCATTCTATATCTTTCAACGCCTCAAAATTTCAGACGTGCTTGCCGAGTTTATAGACTCCTTAGTCGATTTATCCCTAAGGAGAAAATAATAGCTCCCTTCGCAGTTAGAGAACTTATGTAACAAGGCATGACTATGGCCCAGTACGGTCCTCTTATATGTCTTTCGAGGAGATTTTGAACTCAGAGCCGAGTTGCTCTATGTATATATTGCAACTTTTATATAAATAAAGAAACGTTTTCCGGTTAAAAAATTCCTGTTGAATAAATGATTGTTTATGGCGAACGATCTACTGCTGATAAAGAAAAAAAAAATCTGTTATCGGACATATGCCATAGATCTCCATTAAGATCTTGTCTTGTATAAGAAATTGTTTTCCGAACTCTTAAGTCTTAGGATCTTGTGAATAATATCAAAATAAAAATTTAATAATATATAAATTTTAGCAAAATCATGAGACGAGGAAACCGTGGTCGTCAGCCAGACCCTGTCTCTGAAGATGACGAGCTTGACCTTAATGTTCGCAAGGCTCTTCATAGGTCTCAGCCAAGACCCTTCAAAGGAGAAGGGGAGAACTTGGGTGAGGCTGTGGAGAAATGGGTGGAAGCCTTGGAAGAGTATTTTGATGTCACAGGATACAATCATCAGAGCAATTGGCTAATAAAGATCAACTGAGAAGCCAAATATGTCAAAAATTTATCAAGAAACACAAAAAGGTTGTAATTGTGTGATATAATTCATACAATTTGATATTCAAACAGAAAAATTTGTAATTTAGTAATTGGGTTTTCAGATGCCGCAATTGTATGGAACCCTGACTTGCTTGAGGCCTAGACATGATGGTATCTATCTTATAGTTCCAAGTATCATGACTACCCGTATATACCGAGAGTATAACTGCAGCTCTTTACTGACAGTATATACGAGTAAATCTAAGACTTGAAATTATAAGCGTTAATGCTATCCAGATGATGATTTCGAATATGGTTGATATGATTTTTAATTGTGTTTGAGAATTGATGAATTGAATTGGATTCTGATTGAAAAATGACGATTTCTGAAATTTAGTTGAAATGTAATAAGCTGAGCGAAACCACAATGAGGATGAATGGAACGAGTCCCAGTGATGATATTCATAACTGGAATGATGATAATGATTTCAGCAAATCACTATGAGATTAGTGGATTGTGCTGTCAGATTGCTACTGTTAACACTTGAGACGGTAGATTAAGTTAAGGGATGACAAATTGAGAACTTGCTTAACTAGAATTCCTGTGGAGGAATGTTCAGAAGGAAAATTTTCAGTCTAATGGACCATTATCGTGTTAAAGATATGAATGATATGATCTGAATGAATTGTTATTTAATGATGAGTTCTATATAAGGGATAATTATCCCCGTATTCTGTTGGGTTGACCAGAATATAAGGAACCCCAGAATAAATTGGATCTTAAGAAAAAGAGTTGTCCTCTACCTTGCGAGATGAGGACATCTCGCACTTTTCAAGTGGGGTAGAATGTAAGATTCTCCCCCTTAACTGACCTAAAAATGGTCAAATATTGACCAAACTGATTTAGAAAATTCTAGAATCAGTTTGTTTGGTTAGGAGCTCAATTTTTCCTATAAATAGAAGCCTCCCCCTTGTTGAAAAATAGATAGTGTTTATGCATCGTTACTCTACTCCACCTAAGCCAAGAACTGTGAATTCATTTAATAATTCACTAGTTTTTGGAGCTTCCCTCTTTCTTCAATCCCCATTAGTGGCTCCATCAACATACTTAACCAATTGATTGGTTGGGGGCCTCTACCGTGAACAAAGAATCAAGCAAGTTGTAAGGTAATTAGTGAATATTGATCTTTCTATAATTTCTCAATGTTTCTCTCTTCTCAACCCCTCTCAAGCTTGAGAAGTTTAATTGGTATGGTTTTTTAAATGCTATTGAAGTTTGAATAGTAGTGAAGAGTTACATAATTTAATAAATGCTATTGAAGTTAACTTTCATTTATGTTTAAATTCTAATGATTTTTATGTAAATTCTCTCTCTCACTCAAGAAATGGTCATACTCATGACCCGTTCTCAATCCAAATCAAGCTTTTCATAAAGCTTTTCCTTAACCCAAGATTAAGCTATGCTTGAGGTCAAATTAATGGCTTTTTTCTATGCTTTTAGTTTATGTATATTGATGATTCAATCCATTATGGATTAATAATCCAATTAGAGATCATTTTAATTATTTCCTTAATGATAAGCATTATCCCTTATCAGTCATAGCAACGGAGCTATGGCAAAATTTTTATAAAAATTATGCATAAAATAATTTCATTCAAAGCATAAAAAGAGAACTTCCTACCATATTCTAGGAATTATCATCCTAGATTAATTGAAAGAATTTCATTACAATCATGGAGAAATTGAATTTTAATATCATGCATAAAGGATAAGTTTTTATATCAAAAGTGTTATTTTTACCATTTTTATTTCATGCATAGAAGTATGCATAATGGATAAATTTTTATATCAAAAGTGTTATTTTTACCATTTTTATTTCATGCATAGAAGTATGCATAATGGATAAATTTTTATATCAAAAGTGTTATTTTTACCATTTTTATTTCATGCATAGAAGTATGCATAGTGGATAAATTTTTATATCAAAAGTGTTATTTTTATCATTTTTAATTTTCATGCATAGAAGTATGCATAAAGGAAAATTTTTATATCAAAAGTGTTACTTTTATCATTTTTAATTTTCATGCATAGAAGTATGCATAAAGGAAAAATTTTTATATCAAAAGTGTTACTTTTATCATTTTTAATTTTCATGCATAGAAGTATGCATAAAGGAAAAATTTTTATATCAAAAGTGTTACTTTTATCATTTTTAATTTTCATGCATAGAAGTATGCATAAAAGAAAATTTTTATATCAAAAGTGTTACTTTTATCATTTTTAATTTTCATGCATAGAAGTATGCATAAAAGAAAATTTTTATATCAAAAGTGTTACTTTTATCATTTTTAATTTTCATGCATAGAAGTATGCATAAAAGAAAATTTTTTATATTAAAAGTGTTACTTTTATCATTTTTAATTTTCATGCATAGAAGTATGCATAAAAGAAATTTTTTTTATATCAAAAGTGTTACTTTTATCATTTTTAATTTTCATGCATAAAAGTATGCATAAAAGAAAAATTTTATATCAAAAGTGTTACTTTTATCATTTTTAATTTTCATGCATAGAAGTATGCATAAAGGAAATTTTTTTATATCAAAAGTGTTACTTTTATCATTTTTAATTTTCATGCATAGAAGTATGCATAAAGGAAAAATTTTTATATCAAAAGTGTTACTTTTATCATATTGGATTTCATGCATATAGGTATGTATAAAAGATATTCTTTTTATACTAAAAGTGTGATTTTCCTCATAAATGGATTTTATGCTTAACTTAGATGCATAAGAGAAATTCTTTTATTCTAAAAGTGTAATTCCCTACCAAATTGAAATTATGCATAAGAAGATGCATAAAAGATTGATTTTAATTTCGAAAGTGTTAGTCTCCTTAAATGGAATTTATGTATAAATAAATGTGTAGAGAAATCTTATATCAAATATAAGAATTCTCTTTTAAAAAAAAGGATATGAAATGTGATAAGATGTGATAAGAGGTGTATGAGATGTGATAAGAATTGATAAGATGCGTATGAAAAGTGATAGGATGTGATAAGAGGTGTATGAGATGTGATAAGAATTGATAAGATGCGTATGGAAAGTGATAGGATGTGATAAGAGGTGTATGAGATGTGATAAGAATTGATAAGATGCGTATGGAAAGTGATAGGATGTGATAAGAGGTGTATGAGATGTGATAAGAATTGATAAGATGCGTATGGAAAGTGATAGGATGTGATAAGAGATGTATGAGATGTAAAAAGATGTGTTAAGATGTATATGGGATGTGTTAGGACGAGAATGGATGTAATATGGTTGTATGAATGTGATGTGGATGTATACATGTAGATGTATATGTATGAATGTGAATGTTGATGTGGATGTGGATGTATGGATGTAGATACGGATGTGTATGTATGTATGTGGATGTGTATGTATGAATGAGGATGTAAAAATGGACGTATGTATATAGATGTGGATGTATGGATGTATGTATGTAGATGTGGATGTATGTATGTAGATGTGGATGTATGGATGTGATTGTGAATGAAGAGGTGGATGTGAATGTATGGATGTAGATACAGATGTGGATGTATGTATGTAGATGTGGATGTATGGATGTGATTGTGAATAAAGAGATGGATGTGAATGTATGGATGTAGATACGGATGTGGATGTATGTATGTGAATGTGGATGTATGAATGAGGATGTGAAAATGGATTTATGCATGTGAATGTGGATGTATGAATATGAATGTGGATGTGTGGATGTGGAAATGGAGGTATGGATGTATGAATGTAGATGTGGATGTATGCATGTAGATGCGTATGTATGAATGTGAAATTGGATGTATGATGTGGACGTACGAACATGGATATGTATGTAGAATAATGAATATGAAGATGTATGTGAGATAATGTAGTCTATATGAGTGAATGGATGAGAACGTACACACTGAATGGAATGTGGAATAAGTAATGTGGTCCGAGAGTGGATAATATGGAAAGACAAGAGTTCGTTATAGAAACTGTATTTGTGACTGTTTGTAAATGACTGTTTTATGTCAAGAATGCTGGAGAAGCATTTTGACCGTCTTGAGGATTAAAGTCATGAAGACTGAACTGATAAAGTTGCAACTGCTGACGGAGAGTCAATGGAGGACGTCTCGCGTAGCAAGGTCGATTGAGGTCTTGACCAGCCTCGGCTCGATTTAAATGGTGAGCTTCCGGTACGGTGGATGAGGGACCAAGGAAGCGGCCTATGAGTGAAGCGCTAGGTCACTTGCGAAGGATCCTAGAGAGTGCTGACCATACGGTGCTCGGGCTCTGGGTCGCCGAAGATACCCACACGTGCGTCGTGGAAGATATTGGAATAAGGAGTAAGAGTTATTTTCTGAAACCGGGCATGGATCTGGTTGATTGACCTTGCTGGTCCTCAACAGATGAGTCCATGGCTCTTTTATATGGATCTGTGGGTTGATCTTGCTGATCTTCCACGGAGACTCCATTCTATTATATGAATATATTGCCGGTTACTATGAGCTAGGAACCATGGAAAAGGCCCCTGAGAGAACAGGTGGTGAGCGTTTTGGTTGCCAATGATGCCATAAGTATATCGATGAAAGAATGACTGGAAATAAGGATTCAACCAGAGACTTTGAGGATTGTCATCAGTGACATAATGGTTTTATTAAAGGATTGTTTTAAAGCTAGTTGATGCTAAGAAAAAGGCAATTTCATATTGGGTGTGTAAGTGGTATGACTAGTTTTATGTTTGCATGAACTTCCGGCTAGGGGGCCTTGGAACTCTTTTCCTTGGTACCCGGGACAAAACCTAACCAAATTCCAAATTGGATCCCATCACTACAGTGGTTGGGCGGTTGGCTAACCCATGGGATCGGATGGGGTTAGGCTGGACTGATGGATCCGTAAATCGAGATTTAATTTCTATTATTACGATAGATGAAGTAAAATCCCGGATAGAAATTGTTCTATGGATAGGAATCAACGGCTGTGCCTCTTGATGGGGAAAAAAGCGTTGATCCCAATGATCCAAGTGCAAGTTCTTCCTTGATTTGACCAAGTACCGTTAAAGGTGCGGTCAGATCAGTTTGATCAGTAATGATCTTGACTACGTTAGAGTAAAGAGTTATCCTGGTGGAATCGCCCGTGCTTTCCGGGTAAAGGAAGTTTTTCCGGTTTCGGTTTTGGACAAAGCGACGGATTAGTCTCTTGTCCGGATATCCGTGGGCGAGGCCCCGAGTGTGGGACCCCTGTCCCGCGCGAGAAGTGCTACTTCCGCTGCTAGTACCCCGAATCCGTTGCTCGGTGGGAACAGGGATCTCAGAGTTGGTATCAGAGCAGGTTTTGGAAGCTAATAAAGATAATTAAATTCTTATCTGAAATTGGTAATAAGAATTCAGAAACAGCATTTTCATAATGTATTTTCATTCCGTAAGCTTCTTTAATGAAGAAATTTTAATCAAAGAAATTGTTTTTATAGATGGAAGTTTCCCATTTATCTGGTATTCCCAACCTCACCCAGTCTCAAGATATGATTGCATTTGCCTTCGAGCATCTCATCTCTTCCGCTTCAACACGAACAAGCCGAGCAAGACTCGCACGCCATTTCGAGGAATTATATTTTCCTAACCCAGTGGAGAGACAACAGCATAAGTGGGTTGAAGGGCTATATATCCACGCCTCTTATAACTGGCGTGCAATGCTGAGGGCAGAACCTCTCATTGGCCATGATTTTGATAAAGCTGAAAATGACGCGTGGTGTCATTCTATATCTTTCAACGCCTCAAAATTTCAGACGTGCTTGCCGAGTTTATAGACTCCTTAGTCGATTTATCCCTAAGGAGAAAATAATAGCTCCCTTCGCAGTTAGAGAACTTATGTAACAGGGCATGACTATGGCCCAGTACGGTCCTCTTATATGTCTTTCGAGGAGATTTTGAACTCAGAGCCGAGTTGCTCTATGTATATATTGCAACTTTTATATAAATAAAGAAACGTTTTCCGGTTGAAAAATTCCTGTTGAATAAATGATTGTTTATGGCGAACGATCTACTGCTGATAAAGAAAAAAAAATCTGATCGGACATATGCCATAGATCTCCATTAAGATCTTGTCTTGTATAAGAAATTGTTTTCCGAACTCTTAAGTCTTAGGATCTCGTGAATAATATCAAAATAAAAATTTAATAATATATAAATTTTGGCAAAATCATGAGACGAGGAAACCGTGGTCGTCAGCCAGACCCTGTCTCTGAAGATGACGAGCTTGACCTTAATGTTCGCAAGGCTCTTCATAGGTCTCAGCCAGGACCCTTCAAAGGAGAAGGGGAGAACTTGGGTGAGGCTGTGGAGAAATGGGTGGAAGCCTTGGAAGAGTATTTTGATGTCACAGGATACAATCATCAGAGCAATTGGCTAATAAAGATCAACTGAGAAGCCAAATATGTCAAAAATTTATCAAGAAACACAAAAAGGTTGTAATTGTGTGATATAATTCATACAATTTGATATTCAAACAGAAAAATTTGTAATTTAGTAATTGGGTTTTCAGATGCCGCAATTGTATGGAACCCTGACTTGCTTGAGGCCTAGACATGATGGTATCTATCTTATAGTTCCAAGTATCATGACTACCCGTATATACCGAGAGTATAACTGCAGCTCTTTACTGACAGTATATACGAGTAAATCTAAGACTTGAAATTATAAGCGTTAATGCTATCCAGATGATGATTTCGAATGTGGTTGATATGATTTTTAATTCTGTTTGAGAATTGATGAATTGAATTGGATTCTGATTGAAAAATGACGATTTCCGAAATTTAGTTGAAATGTAATAAGCTAAGCGAAACCACAATGAGGATGAATGGGACGAGTCCCAGTGATGATATTCATAACTGGAATGATGATAATGATTTCAGCAAATCACTATGAGATTAGTGGATTGTGCTGTGAGATTGCTACTGTTAACACTTGAGACGGTAGATTAAGTTAAGGGATGACAAATTGAGAACTTGCTTAACTAAAATTCCTGTGGAGGAATGTTCAGAAGGAAAATTTTCAGTCTAATGGACCATTATCGTGTTAAAGATATGAATGATATGATCTGAATGAATTGTTATTTAATGATGAGTTCTATATAAGGGATAATTATCCCCGTATTCTGTTGGGTTGACCAGAATATAAGGAACCCCAGAATAAATTGGATCTTAAGAAAAAGAGTTGTCCTCTACCTTGCGAGATGAGGACATCTCGCACTTTTCAAGTGGGGTAGAATGTAAGATTCTCCCCCAACCAGCCTTCGAGGTATACAGGAGTAAGAATCTCCCTTTCTGATCTAATAATTATTCTCTCTCTAAAATAAAAGAAAGATTCTGTTTAAAAAAGGAAGAACCTTTTCCCTGAATACTTTTCAAGAGTCCCACCTGTTTTAAGATTCAGAACAATGAGTTCAGAAGTGAGAATCGATGTTTTGGATATCAAGGTTTTGGTCTTCATTCGAGTACGGCCCAAAAGAAGTTCTTTATCTCTTGGGAAGTATAAGAAGTTATCTCCCAGATATTGTGGACCAAAGAAAGTAGGTGATTTAGCTTACGAACTTCTTTTATCTCCTCATCTCAAAGTTCTAAATGCCTTCTATAGAAAAATATGCCAAACCCAAATCATGGAAAGACGGTAAAACTTCAGTGGCAAGTTACCGTTGGCTTCTAAGTTATGCTAGCTCCTTCCTTTATATAAGTCGTAACTTTTACTTGTCGTTCACAGTAATCTTACTCCCATCGATCTCCTTTCTTTCTTAATCTCCTTCATGGCTTGGCAACAAGAATTAGTTTTATCCATAATGATTCCTCACCTTCAAGACGCAAGTGAGTCTGTGAAGAAGGAATAGAACAGTATGAGCGCTCACTTTTTCCTCACCTAGGAACTTCTGTAGCGCAGACCAAATGGCGGACCTATCAAGACATAACTAGGGTAACACCCTGGGGTCAGCAGCACTTTCGTAACAATGTCCGCTTGGCCATGGTTATCGAAGCCTTGGGTTTGGGTCCTCGATACTACTGCGTCATGAGATCAAGACATCTTGGGTTTTCTGAGCGGGTCTTCTTACTGGCGTGTTTTCTTCCTCATGAGAAGATATGCCTTTACCCCGTTTTTGGCTTGCCTCTCAGAAGTCCTTTTGTTAGAACACCTCATACCACTGAGATAGGCGCAGCAATAACCCACAGAATCATTCCCATAGATGAGTTACCTTATACTTGTGCAGCTTGTGAGGACTGCTTTTGTGACCATATGATGGACGGGCTTATGGAAGTGTAAAGAGTTCCTCTATCTTTACTGTATAAGTTCCGAGAATGAATAAAGTTTAAATCTTGTTCGTATTTTGAATCTTGCTCTCTTTAAGACTTATCTTGGTGGTTAACCTTGATTAAATTTTTTCTCTAAGTCTCATATTCGTGAATCTTGCAAAATTATCACAAGTTGCGAGATGAGAACATCTCGCGTTTTTTAAGTGGGGTAGAATGTAAGATTCCTCCCCCAACCCCTTTTTGATGTCTAGTATCTTCCCCTGTAATCAACCCTCTTCAGAAATATAAAGACCCTGTTTCTAACTATTTTAGCCTAGAGAGAGGAAAATTATTCTAGAGAGAGAATATTCAGATTTTGAATATTTTTTGATAGAAAAATATCTTTTATAATTCAAATGAGTTCCCCTGAAACAAAAATTCAAAAAGATTTTTTCAATGTGCAATTGGAATTAATTGGAAATAGGTATAAAGAACCTTAGTCTAAGGGTCTAGATTTTCAGAAATCTTTAGACTATGGTCCAATTAAGGTTCCTATGGGCCAATAGCATCAATCCATGTGTAGGGAAGAGATAAATCCAAATTTGTAAAAAGAAGATACCCAAAAATGAGTAAATGCTCACATAAGGTGAAGAGTTGAAAATGTACAAGGTTTATTAGTAAAAAACTATGAGCAATATTAAAAATATGAGATATTTTGGGTATCCAAAAATGAGTAAATGCTCACATAAGATGAAGAGTTGAAAATGTACAAGGTTTATTAGTAAAAAACTATGAGAAATATTAAAATGATTCCATTATGACACATATGTAAGGAAGGGGAATTCTTTAAAGGAGGTGCATATTTCACATAAGACGAAGAGTTGAAAATGTACAAGGTTTATTAGTAAAAAACTATGAGCAATATTAAAATGATTCCATTATGACACATATGTAAGGAAGGGGAATTCTTTAAAGGAGGTGCATATTTCACATAAGATGAAGAGTTGAAAATGTTCAAGGTTTATTAGTAAAAAACTATGAGCAATATTAAAATGATTCCATTATGACACATATGTAAGGAAGGGGAATTCTTTAAAGGAGGTGCATATTTCACATAAGATGAAGAGTTGAAAATGTACAAGGTTTATTAGTAAAAAAACTATGAGCAATATTAAAATGATTCCATTATGACACATATGTAAGGAAGGGGAGTTCTTTAAAGGAGGTGCATATTTCACATGCTTGAATGAGTTTTAAACTCATAAAAATTGAGATATTTCATCTCTCCTCTCTCCTCATTCAAGTCTAGTTCCAAAAAGTTAGCTTAACTGACCTAAAAATGGTCAAATATTGACCAAACTGATTTAGAAAATTCTAGAATCAGTTTGTTTGGTTAGGAGCTCAATTTTTCCTATAAATAGAAGCCTCCCCCTTGTTGAAAAATAGATAGTGTTTATGCATCGTTACTCTACTTCACCTAAGCTAAGAACTGTGAATTCATTTAATAATTCACTAGTTT
Organism: Cibotium barometz; assembly: GCF_041138505.1. Lineage (NCBI taxonomy): Eukaryota > Viridiplantae > Streptophyta > Polypodiopsida > Cyatheales > Cibotiaceae > Cibotium > Cibotium barometz. Next base: position 1,426,836 of record NC_141082.1, on the reverse strand, counting down.
TTGGAGCTTCCCTCTTTCTTCAATCCCCATTAGTGGCTCCATCAACATACTTAACTAATTGATTGGTTGGGGGCCTCTACCGTGAACAAAGAATCAAGCAAGTTGTAAGGTTATTAGTGAATATTGATCTTTCTATAATTTCTCAATGTTTCTCTCTTCTCAACCCCTCTCAAGCTTGAGAAGTTTAATTGGTATGGTTTTTTAAATGCTATTGAAGTTTGAATAGTAGTGAAGAGTTACATAATTTAATAAATGCTATTGAAGTTAATTTTCATTTATGTTTAAATTCTAATGATTTTTATGTAAATTCTCTCTCTCACTCAAGAAATGGTCATACTCATGACCCGTTCTCAATCCAAATCAAGCTTTTCATAAAGCTTTTCCTTAACCCAAGATTAAGCTATGCTTGAGGTCAAATTAATGGCTTTTTTCTATGGTTTTAGTTTATGTATATTGATGATTCAATCCATTATGGATTAATAATCTAATTAGAGATCATTTTAATTATTTCCTTAATGATAAGCATTATCCCTTAGAAAAATTGAGATTTATCACTCATAGCAGCGGAGCTATGGCAAAATTTTTATAAAAATTATGCATAAAATAATTTCATTCAAAGCATAAAAAGAGAACTTCCTACCATATTCTAGGAATTATCATCCTAGATTAATTGAAAGAATTTCATTACAATCATGGAGAAATTGAATTTTAATATCATGCATAAAGGATAAGTTTTTATATCAAAAGTGTTATTTTTACCATTTTTATTTCATGCATAGAAGTATGCATAATGGATAAATTTTTATATCAAAAGTGTTATTTTTACCATTTTTATTTCATGCATAGAAGTATACATAATGGATAAATTTTATATCAAAAGTGTTATTTTTACCATTTTTATTTCATGCATAGAAGTATGCATAGTGGATAAATTTTTATATCAAAAGTGTTATTTTTATCATTTTTAATTTTCATGCATAGAAGTATGCATAAAGGAAAAAATTTTATATCAAAAGTGTTACTTTTATCATTTTTAATTTTCATGCATAGAAGTATGCATAAAGGAAAAATTTTTATATCAAAAGTTTTACTTTTATCATTTTTAATTTTCATGCATAGAAGTATGCATAAAGGAAAAATTTTTATATCAAAAGTGTTACTTTTATCATTTTTAATTTTCATGCATAGAAGTATGCATAAAAGAAAATTTTTATATCAAAAGTGTTACTTTTATCATTTTTAATTTTCATGCATAGAAGTATGCATAAAAGAAAATTTTTTATATCAAAAGTGTTACTTTTATCATTTTTAATTTTCATGCATAGAAGTATGCATAAAAGAAAATTTTTTTATATCAAAAGTGTTACTTTTATCATTTTTAATTTTCATGCATAAAAGTATGCATAAAAGAAAATTTTTATATCAAAAGTGTTACTTTTATCATTTTTAATTTTCATGCATAGAAGTATGCATAAAGGAAAATTTTTTATATCAAAAGTGTTACTTTTATCATTTTTAGTTTTCATGCATAGAAGTATGCATAAAGGAAAAAATTTTATATCAAAAGTGTTACTTTTATCATATTGGATTTCATGCATATAGGTATGTATAAAAGATATTCTTTTTATACTAAAAGTGTGATTTTCCTCATAAATGGATTTTATGCTTAACTTAGATGTATAAGAGAAATTCTTTTATTCTAAAAGTGTAATTCCCTACCAAATTGAAATTATGCATAAGAAGATGCATAAAAGATTGATTTTAATTTCGAAAGTGTTAGTCTCCTTAAATGGAATTTATGTATAAATAAATGTGTAGAGAAATCTTATATCAAATATAAGAATTCTCTTTTAAAAAAAAAGATATGAAATGTGATAAGATGTGATAAGAGGTGTATGAGATGTGATAAGAATTGATAAGATGCGTATGAAAAGTGATAGGATGTGATAAGAGGTGTATGAGATGTGATAAGAATTGATAAGATGCGTATGGAAAGTGATAGGATGTGATAAGAGGTGTATGAGATGTGATAAGAATTGATAAGATGCGTATGGAAAGTGATAGGATGTGATAAGAGGTGTATGAGATGTGATAAGAATTGATAAGATGCGTATGGAAAGTGATAGGATGTGATAAGAGGTGTATGAGATGTAAAAAGATGTGTTAAGATGTATATGGGATGTGTTAGGACGAGAATGGATGTAATATGGTTGTATGAATGTGATGTGGATGTATACATGTAGATGTATATGTATGAATGTGAATGTTGATGTGGATGTGGATGTATGGATGTAGATACGGATGTGTATGTATGTATGTGGATGTGTATGTATGAATGAGGATGTAAAAATGGACGTATGTATATAGATGTGGATGTATGGATGTATGTATGTAGATGTGGATGTATGGATGTGATTGTGAATGAAGAGGTGGATGTGAATGTATGGATGTAGATACAGATGTGGATGTATGTATGTAGATGTGGATGTATGGATGTGATTGTGAATGAAGAGGTGGATGTGAATGTATGGATGTAGATACGGATGTGGATGTATGTATGTGAATGTGGATGTATGAATGAGGATGTGAAAATGGATGTATGCATGTGAATGTGGATGTATGAATATGAATGTGGATGTGTGGATGTGGAAATGGAGGTATGAATGTATGAATGTAGATGTGGATGTATGCATGTAGATGCGTATGTATGAATGTGAAATTGGATGTATGATGTGGACGTACGAACATGGATATGTATGTAGAATAATGAATATGAAGATGTATGTGAGATAATGTAGTCTATATGAGTGAATGGATGAGAACGAGTACACACTGAATGGAATGTGGAATAAGTAATGTGGTCCGAGAGTGGATAATATGGAAAGACAAGAGTTCGTTATAGAAACTGTATTTGTGACTGTTTGTAAATGACTGTTTTATGTCAAGAATGCTGGAGAAGCATTTTGACCGTCTTGAGGATAAAAGTCATGAAGACTGAACTGATAAAGTTGCAACTGCTGAGACGGAGAGTCAATGGAGGACGTCTCGCGTAGCAAGGTCGATCGAGGTCTTGACCAGCCTCGGCTCGATTTAAATGGTGAGCTTCCGGTACGGTGGATGAGGGACCAAGGAAGCGGCCTATGAGTGAAGCGCTAGGTCACCTGCGAAGGATCCTAGAGGGTGCTGACCATACGGTGCTCGGGCTCTGGGTCGCCGAAGATACCCACACGTGCGTCGTGGAAGATATTGGAATAAGGAGTAAGAGTTATTTTCTGAAACCGGGCATGGATCTGGTTGATTGACCTTGCTGGTCCTCAACAGATGAGTCCATGGCTCTTTTATATGGATCTGTGGGTTGATCTTGCTGATCTTCCACGGAGACTCCATTCTATTATATGAATATATTGCCGGTTACTATGAGCTAGGAACCATGGAAAAGGCCCCTGAGAGAATAGGTGGTGAGCGTTTTGGTTGCCAATGATGCCATAAGTATATCGATGAAAGAATGACTGGAAATAAGGATTCAACCAGAGACTTTGAGGATTGTCATCAGTGACATAATGGTTTTATTAAAGGATTGTTTTAAAGCTAGTTGATGCTAAGAAAAAGGCAATTTCATATTGGGTGTGTAAGTGGTATGACTAGTTTTATGTTTGCATGAACTTCCGGCTAGGGGGCCTTGGAACTCTTTTCCTTGGTACCCGGGACAAAACCTAACCAAATTCCAAATTGGATCCCACCACTACAGTGGTTGGGCGGTTGGCTAACCCATGGGATCGGATGGGGTTAGGCTGGACTGATGGATCCGTAAATCGAGATTTAATTTCTATTATTACGATAGATGAAGTAAATCCCAGATAGAAATTGTTCTATGGATAGGAATCAAGGGCTGTGCCTCTTGATGGGGAAAAAAGCGTTGATCCCAATGATCCAAGTGCAAGTTCTTCCTTGATTTGACCAAGTACCGTTAAAGGTGCGGTCAGATCAGTTTGATCAGTAATGATCTTGACTACGTTAGAGTAAAGAGTTATCCTGGTGGAATCGCCCGTGCTTTCCGGGTAAAGGAAGTTTTTCCGGTTTCGGTTTTGGACAAACCGACGGATTAGTCTCTTGTCCGAATATCCGTGGGCGAGGCCCCGAGTGTGGGACCCCTGTCCCGCGCGAGAAGTGCTACTTCCGCTGCTAGTACCCCGAATCCGTTGCTCGGTGGGAACAGGGATCTCAGAGTTGGTATCAGAGCAGGTTTTGAAAGCTAATAAAGATAATTAAATTCTTATCTGAAATTGGTAATAAGAATTCAGAAACAGCATTTTCATAATGTATTTTCATTCCGTAAGCTTCTTTAATGAAGAAATTTTAATCAAAGAAATTGTTTTTATAGATGGAAGTTTCCCATTTATCTGGTATTCCCAACCTCACCCAGTCTCAAGATATGATTGCATTTGCCTTCGAGCATCTCATCTCTTCCGCTTCAACACGAACAAGCGGAGCAAGACTCGCACGCCATTTCGAGGAATTATATTTTCCTAACCCAGTGGAGAGACAACAGCATAAGTGGGTTGCAGGGCTATATATCCACGCCTCTTATAACTGGCGTGCAATGCTGAGGCAGAACCTCTCATTGGCCATGATTTTGATAAAGCTGAAAATGACGCGTGGTGTCATTCTATATCTTTCAACGCCTCAAAATTTCAGACGTGCTTGCCGAGTTTATAGACTCCTTAGTCGATTTATCCCTAAGGAGAAAATAATAGCTCCCTTCGCAGTTAGAGAACTTATGTAACAGGGCATGACTATGGCCCAGTATGGTCCTCTTATATGTCTTTCGAGGAGATTTTGAACTCAGAGCCGAGTTGCTCTATGTATATATTGCAACTTTTATATAAATAAAGAAACGTTTTCCGGTTAAAAAATTCCTGTTGAATAAATGATTGTTTATGGCGAACGATCTACTGCTGATAAAGAAAAAAAAATCTGTTATCGAACATATGCCATAGATCTCCATTAAGATCTTGTCTTGTATAAGAAATTGTTTTCCGAACTCTTAAGTCTTAGGATCTCGTGAATAATATCAAAATAAAAATTTAATAATATATAAATTTTGGCAAAATCATGAGACGAGGAAACGGTGGTCGTCGGCCAGACCCTGTCTCTGAAGATGACGAGCTTGACCTTAATGTTCGCAAGGCTCTTCATAGGTCTCAGCCAGGACCCTTCAAAGGAGAAGGGGAGAACTTGGGTGAGGCTGTGGAGAAATGGGTGGAAGCCTTGGAAGAGTATTTTGATGTCACAGGATACAATCATCAGAGCAATTGGCTAATAAAGATCAACTGAGAAGCCAAATATGTCAAAAATTTATCAAGAAACACAAAAAGGTTGTAATTGTGTGATATAATTCATACAATTTGATATTCAAACTGAAAAATTTGTAATTTAGTAATTGGGTTTTCAGATGCCGCAATTGTATGGAACCCTGACTTGCTTGAGGCCTAGACATGATGGTATCTATCTTATAGTTCCAAGTATCATGACTACCCGTATATACCGAGAGTATAACTGCAGCTCTTTACTGACAGTATATACGAGTAAATCTAAGACTTGAAATTATAAGCGTTAATGCTATCCAGATGATGATTTCGAATGTGGTTGATATGATTTTTAATTCTGTTTGAGAATTGATGAATTGAATTGGATTCTGATTGAAAAATGACGATTTCCGAAATTTAGTTGAAATGTAATAAGCTGAGCGAAACCACAATGAGGATGAATGGGACGAGTCCCAGTGATGATATTCATAACTGGAATGATGATAATGATTTCAGCAAATCACTATGAGATTAGTGGATTGTGCTGTGAGATTGCTACTGTTAACACTTGAGACGGTAGATTAAGTTAAGGGATGACAAATTGAGAACTTGCTTAACTAAAATTCCTGTGGAGGAATGTTCAGAAGGAAAATTTTCAGTCTAATGGACCATTATCGTGTTAAAGATATGAATGATATGATCTGAATGAATTGTTATTTAATGATGAGTTCTATATAAGGGATAATTATCCCCGTATTCTGTTGGGTTGACCAGAATATAAGGAACCCCAGAATAAATTGGATCTTAAGAAAAAGAGTTGTCCTCTGCCTTGCGAGATGAGGACATCTTGCACTTTTCAAGTGGGGTAGAATGTAAGATTCTCCCCCAACCAGCCTTCGAGGTATACAGGAGTAAGAATCTCCCTTTCTGATCTTATAATTATTCTCTCTCTAAAATAAAAGAAAGATTCTGTTTAAAAAAGGAAGAACCTTTTCCCTGAATACTTTTCAAGAGTCCCACCTGTTTTAAGATTCAGAACAATGAGTTCAAAAGTGAGAATCGATGTTTTGGATATCAAGGTTTTGGTCTTCATTCGAGTACGGCCCAAAAGAAGTTCTTTATCTCTTGGGAAGTATAAGAAGTTATCTCCCAGATATTGTGGACCAAAGAAAGTAGGTGATTTAGCTTACGAACTTCTTTTATCTCCTCATCTCAAAGTTCTAAATGCCTTCTATAGAAAAATTTGCCAAACCCAAATCATGGAAAGACGGTAAAACTTCAGTGGCAAGTTACCGTTGGCTTCTAAGTTACGCTAGCTCCTTCCTTTATATAAGTCGTAACTTTTACTTGTCGTTCACAGTAATCTTACTCCCATCGATCTCCTTTCTTTCTTAATCTCCTTCATGGCTTGGCAACAAGAATTAGTTTTATCCATAATGATTCCTCACCTTCAAGACGCAAGTGAGTCTGTGAAGAAGGATTTTATAGAACAGTATGAGCGCTCACTTTTTCCTCACCTAGAAACTTCTGTAGCGCAGACCAAATGGCGGACCTATCAAGACATAACTAGGGTAACACCCTGGGGTCAGCAGCACTTTCGTAACAATGTCTGCTTGGCCATGGTTATCGAAGCCTTGGGTTTGGGTCCTCGATACTACTGTGTCATGAGATCAAGACATCTTGGGTTTTCTGAGCGGGTCTTCTTACTGGCGTGTTTTCTTCCTCATGAGAAGATATGCCTTTACCCCGTTTTTGGCTTGCCTCTCAGAGGTCCTTTTGTTAGAACACCTCATACCACTGAGATAGGCGCAGCAATAACCCACAGAATCATTCCCATAGATGAGTTACCTTATACTTGTGCAGCTTGTGAGGACTGCTTTTGTGACCATATGATGGACGGGCTTATGGAAGTGTAAAGAGTTCCTCTATCTTTACTGTATAAGTTCCGAGAATGAATAAAGTTTAAATCTTGTTTGTATTTTGAATCTTGCTCTCTTTAAGACTTATCTTGGTGGTTAATCTTGATTAAAATTTTTCTCTAAGTCTCATATTCGTGAATCTTGCAAAATTATCACAAGTTGCGAGATGAGGACATCTCGCGTTTTTTAAGTGGGGTAGAATGTAAGATTCCTCCCCCAATCCCTTTTTGATGTCTAGTATCTTCCCCTGTAATCAACCCTCTTCAGAAATATAAAGACCCTGTTTCTAACTATTTTAGCCTAGAGAGAGGAAAATTATTCTAGAGAGAGAATATTCAGATTTTGAATATTTTTGGATAGAAAAATATCTCTTATAATTCAGATGAGTTCCCCTGAAACAGAAATTCAAAAAGATTTTTCCAATGTGCAATTGGAATTAATTGGAAATAGGTATAAAGAACCTTAGTCTAAGGGTCTAGATTTTCAGAAATCTTTAGACTATGGTCCAATTAAGGTTCCTATGGGCCAATAGCATCAATCCATGTGTAGGGAAGAGATAAATCCAAATTTGTAAAAAGAAGATACCCAAAAATGAGTAAATGCTCACATAAGGTGAAGAGTTGAAAATGTACAAGGTTTATTAGTAAAAAACTATGAGCAATATTAAAAATATGAGATATTTTGGGTATCCAAAAATGAGTAAATGCTCACATAAGATGAAGAGTTGAAAATGTACAAGGTTTATTAGTAAAAAACTATGAGAAATATTAAAATGATTCCATTATGACACATATGTAAGGAAGGGGAATTCTTTAAAGGAGGTGCATATTTCACATAAGATGAAGAGTTGAAAATGTACAAGGTTTATTAGTAAAAAACTATGAGCAATATTAAAATGATTCCATTATGACACATATGTAAGGAAGGGGAATTCTTTAAAGAAGGTGCATATTTCACATAAGATGAAGAGTTGAAAATGTACAAGGTTTATTACTAAAAAACTATGAGCAATATTAAAATGATTCCATTATGACACATATGTAAGGAAGGGGAATTCTTTAAAGGAGGTGCATATTTCACATAAGATGAAAAGTTGAAAATGTACAAGGTTTATTAGTAAAAAAACTATGAGCAATATTAAAATGATTCCATTATGACACATATGTAAGGAAGGGGAGTTCTTTAAAGGAGGTGCATATTTCACATGCTTGAATGAGTTTTAAACTCATAAAAATTGAGATATTTCATCTCTCCTCTCTCCTCATTCAAGTCTAGCTCCAAAAAGTTAGCTTAACTGACCTAAAAATGGTCAAATATTGACCAAACTGATTTAGAAAATTCTAGAATCAGTTTGTTTGGTTAGGAGCTCAAATTTTCCTATAAATAGAAGCCTCCCCCTTGTTGAAAAATAGATAGTGTTTATGCATCGTTACTCTACTCCACCTAAGCCAAGAACTGTGAATTCATTTAATAATTCACTAGTTTTTGGAGCTTCCCTCTTTCTTCAATCCCCATTAGTGGCTCCATCAACATACTTAACCAATTGATTGGTTGGGGGCCTCTACCGTGAACAAAGAATCAAGCAAGTTGTAAGGTTATTAGTGAATATTGATCTTTCTATAATTTCTCAATGTTTCTCTCTTCTCAACCCCTCTCAAGCTTGAGAAGTTTAATTGGTATGGTTTTTAAATGCTATTGAAGTTTGAATAGTAGTGAAGAGTTACATAATTTAATAAATGCTATTGAAGTTAATTTTCATTTATGTTTAAATTCTAATGATTTTTATGTAAATTCTCTCTCTCACTCAAGAAATGGTCATACTCATGACCCGTTCTCAATCCAAATCAAGCTTTTCATAAAGCTTTTCCTTAACCCAAGATTAAGCTATGCTTGAGGTCAAATTAATGGCTTTTTTCTATGCTTTTAGTTTATGTATATTGATGATTCAATCCATTATGGATTATTAATCCAATTAGAGATCATTTTAATTATTTTCTTAATGATAAGCATTATCCCTTAGAAAAATTGAGATTTATCAGTCATAGCAGCGGAGCTATGGCAAAATTTTTATAAAAATTATGCATAAAATAATTTCATTCAAAGCATAAAAAGAGAACTTCCTACCATATTCTAGGAATTATCATCCTAGATTAATTGAAAGAATTTCATTACAATCATGGAGAAATTGAATTTTAATATCATGCATAAAGGATAAGTTTTTGTATCAAAAGTGTTATTTTTACCATTTTTATTTCATGCATAGAAGTATGCATAATGGATAAATTTTTATATCAAAAGTGTTATTTTTACCATTTTTATTTCATGCATAGAAGTATGCATAATGGATAAATTTTTATATCAAAAGTGTTATTTTTACCATTTTTATTTCATGCATAGAAGTATGCATAGTGGATAAATTTTTATATCAAAAGTGTTATTTTTATCATTTTTAATTTTCATGCATAGAAGTATGCATAAAGGAAAATTTTTATATCAAAAGTGTTACTTTTATCATTTTTAATTTTCATGCATAGAAGTATGCATAAAGGAAAAAATTTTATATCAAAAGTGTTACTTTTATTATTTTTAATTTTCATGCATAGAAGTATGCATAAAGGAAAAATTTTTATATCAAAAGTGTTACTTTTATCATTTTTAATTTTCATGCATAGAAGTATGCATAAAAGAAAATTTTTATATCAAAAGTGTTACTTTTATCATTTTTAATTTTCATGCATAGAAGTATGCATAAAAGAAAATTTTTTATATCAAAAGTGTTACTTTTATCATTTTTAATTTTCATGCATAGAAGTATGCATAAAAGAAAATTTTTTTATATCAAAAGTGTTACTTTTATCATTTTTAATTTTCATTCATAAAAGTATGCATAAAAGAAAATTTTTATATCAAAAGTGTTACTTTTATCATTTTTAATTTTCATGCATAGAAGTATGCATAAAGGAAAATTTTTTATATCAAAAGTGTTACTTTTATCATTTTTAATTTTCATGCATAGAAGTATGCATAAAGGAAAAAATTTTATATCAAAAGTGTTACTTTTATCATATTGGATTTCATGCATATAGGTATGTATAAAAGATATTCTTTTTATACTAAAAGTGTGATTTTCCTCATAAATGGATTTTATGCTTAACTTAGATGCATAAGAGAAATTCTTTTATTCTAAAAGTGTAATTCCCTACCAAATTGAAATTATGCATAAGAAGATGCATAAAAGATTGATTTTAATTTCGAAAGTGTTAGTCTCCTTAAATGGAATTTATGTATAAATAAATGTGTAGAGAAATCTTATATCAAATATAAGAATTCTCTTTTTAAAAAAAAGATATGAAATGTGATAAGATGTGATAAGAGGTGTATGAGATGTGATAAGAATTGATAAGATGCGTATGAAAAGTGATAGGATGTGATAAGAGGTGTATGAGATGTGATAAGAATTGATAAGATGCGTATGGAAAGTGATAGGATGTGATAGGAGGTGTATGAGATGTGATAAGAATTGATAAGATGCGTATGGAAAGTGATAGGATGTGATAAGAGGTGTATGAGATGTGATAAGAATTGATAAGATGCGTATGGAAAGTGATAGGATGTGATAAGAGGTGTATGAGATGTAAAAAGATGTGTTAAGATGTATATGGGATGTGTTAGGACGAGAATGGATGTAATATGGTTGTATGAATGTGATGTGGATGTATACATGTAGATGTATATGTATGAATGTGAATGTTGATGTGGATGTGGATGTATGGATGTAGATACGGATGTGTATGTATGTATGTGGATGTGTATGTATGAATGAGGATGTAAAAATGGACGTATGTATATAGATGTGGATGTATGGATGTATGTATGTAGATGTGGATGTATGTATGTAGATGTGGATGTATGGATGTGATTGTGAATGAAGAGGTGGATGTGAATGTATGGATGTAGATACAGATGTGGATGTATGTATGTAGATGTGGATGTATGGATGTGATTGTGAATGAAGAGGTGGATGGATGTAGATACGGATGTGGATGTATGTATGTGAATGTGGATGTATGAATGAGGATGTGAAAATGGATGTATGCATGTGAATGTGGATGTATGAATATGAATGTGGATGTGTGGATGTGGAAATGGAGGTATGGATGTATGAATGTAGATGTGGATGTATGCATGTAGATGCGTATGTATGAATGTGAAATTGGATGTATGATGTGGACGTACGAACATGGATATGTATGTAGAATAATGAATATGAAGATGTATGTGAGATAATGTAGTCTATATGAGTGAATGGATGAGAACGAGTACACACTGAATGGAATGTGGAATAAGTAATGTGGTCCGAGAGTGGATAATATGGAAAGACAAGAGTTCGTTATAGAAACTGTATTTGTGACTGTTTGTAAATGACTGTTTTATGTCAAGAATGCTGGAGAAGAATTTTGACCGTCTTGAGGATTAAAGTCATGAAGACTGAACTGATAAAGTTGCAACTGTTGACGGAGAGTCAATGGAGGACGTCTCGCGTAGCAAGGTCGATCGAGGTCTTGACCAGCCTCGGCTCGATTTAAATGGTGAGCTTCCGGTACGGTGGATGAGGGACCAAGGAAGCGGCCTATGAGTGAAGCGCTAGGTCACCTGCGAAGGATCCTAGAGGGTGCTGACCATACGGTGCTCGGGCTCTGGGTCGCCGAAGATACCCACACGTGCGTCGTGGAAGATATTGGAATAAGGAGTAAGAGTTATTTTCTGAAACCGGGCATGGATCTGGTTGATTGACCTTGCTGGTCCTCAACAGATGAGTCCATGGCTCTTTTAATGGATCTGTGGGTTGATCTTGCTGATCTTCCACGGAGACTCCATTCTATTATATGAATATATTGCCGATTACTATGAGCTAGGAACCATGGAAAAGGCCCCTGAGAGAACAGGTGGTGAGCGTTTTGGTTGCCAATGATGCCATAAGTATATCGATGAAAGAATGACTGGAAATAAGGATTCAACCAGAGACTTTGAGGATTGTCATTAGTGACATAATGGTTTTATTAAAGGATTGTTTTAAAGCTAGTTGATGCTAAGAAAAAGGCAATTTCATATTGGGTGTGTAAGTGGTATGACTAGTTTTATGTTTGCATGAACTTCCGGCTAGGGGGCCTTGGAACTCTTTTCCTTGGTACCCGGGACAAAACCTAACCAAATTCCAAATTGGATCCGATCACTACAGTGGTTGGGCGGTTGGCTAACCCATGGGATCGGATGGGGTTAGGCTGGACTGATGGATCCGTAAATCGAGATTTAATTTCTATTATTACGATAGATGAAGTAAATCCCGGATAGAAATTGTTCTATGGATAGGAATCAACGGCTGTGCCTCTTGATGGGGAAAAAAGCGTTGATCCCAATGATCCAAGTGCAAGTTCTTCCTTGATTTGACCAAGTACCGTTAAAGGTGCGGTCAGATCAGTTTGATCAGTAATGATCTTGACTACGTTAGAGTAAAGAGTTATCCTGGTGGAATCGCCCGTGCTTTCCGGGTAAAGGAAGTTTTTCCGGTTTCGGTTTTGGACAAACCGACGGATTAGTCTCTTGTCCGGATATCCGTGGGCGAGGCCCCGAGTGTGGGACCCCTGTCCCGCACGAGAAGTGCTACTTCCGCTGCTAGTACCCCGAATCCGTTGCTCGGTGGGAACAGGGATCTCACACGTAGACACATACCGTGCATCCAGATATTGACTAACCTCATCAATAACCCCATGTGTATCTTGCAACTCTATAGTAGGTCTATCATGTCCTTTGTATACATACTTATATGAATATTTTCATTACGATAATGGTAGAGCATACTTCTATGTTAGTATAGACTTTGTACCTCATAGAGAGAAAAGGGTTATATGGAACAACCCACATTGACTATCCACCTCATGATCCTTTACTTGTATGAAACTACTTTCATCTTGCTGCATGTAAGTTGGATACCCATTATCATCAATAGTAGTCTCAGAAAACTTTCGAGAATAACGATGTTTGCAACTTCCATTTACCATATAAGGAGAGCATATTTAGTTTCCCACATGGTCCATGTACATTACAATGACTAATTATGTTGTGCAACTTAGAAAACATCGCCTTATCTAGAAGTTCAACACATACAAACTTATCATAGTGAGCAATCTTAGTAGGTTTACGTTCACTTTCCAATATCAATAGTATATGTGCATGTAGAAAGTCTCTTTTTAAAATTCAATAACAAAAAACAGATCCCACTACCCTTCCAATTAATTCTTATTTCACCAACAAGTGCATCATATCCTTATGCTTCTCATAGAAAACTCGTGCAATCAAGTCAGATCGATCTTGGACAACCTGACCTGGCGGTAAAGCTTTGCTTATTTCATCCCACACTTAGGATTTTAGGTAAAGGTAATAAAGAGGTTAGGTTTTTCCATCTTCCTAACAAAATAACCTTTTAATCTTGATACAATTGGTGCATATATCAAGGCCCCTAGTATATATATAGATGGTAGAACTATCTTGCATCTATCACTGCCATGGAGACTCTATTGACAGCATCGCTTATATTAATCATATATGCAAGCCCTTAGTATACTTTAGCACACAATGCTTTCTGGCTATTATGTATCCATACTAATCTTGATTCTTCCATGCTGCTATGAGTATCAACAATGTATTGTTACAAAAGTCGACCACTAGGTATAAGGCACACATTTGTATCTTCCCTTATTTGTAATCTATATGCATAATATCACTGTTGAATTATAGTATTTGTCTCCTCATTTGAACCTTGTCTATTCCTACCATGGAGTGAAATTCTAACATGCTAACCATCCTCTCCTCGAGCAAACAGAACATATTTTTTTATAGTATTTGTGCGAAACATTATTTGAATATCTCTATGACCTACATGCAGAGCATCCCCTTGACCTAGTATGATAGCAGCTATCTTTTTACCCGTAGGAACCAATTATTTCCTTAATATTGATCCAACTTCAGTGACCATTCTCAAATCTACATGTGGACTGGATTGTAACATTTCTCTTATTGTATGAAATGCACATGCATATGGATTGTGTTTATACATCATTATTTGTAACCTTTCAAGCATGTTATGATTTACAAAAAGCATCCCATGAAGTCTATTCTCTCATTCATGCTCCGTATCATATATATATATATATATATAATTGAAAAAATTGAGGAGCCGCATCTCATATTCTATTAGGTATTACAGAGCCAACATGATGATATGTAATACCATGGATTCGAAAATCAAATACATACCTTCCCCTTGTGATTTGATGTTCCAAGTATGTACCTAGTCAAACGAATGCTAAGGCATTGTTTTTATAAGAGCATATATTCTTTCTGTGTTCCTTACTTGCATTATCATCACCAAGTAACAGATCAACCAATGTAGGAGGAGGATTGTCCTTGCATTTGGAGGAGAGGTTTCATTCTCTCAACCTCTTTCTTTTCACTAGGATTGACTCCATCTTGCTTGAAAACCGCCACGGGCAAGTTTACCTTATAACGGTATATACAAAGCCTCTTTGGAGGAGAGGTTGCATTCTCTCCACCTCCTTCTTTGCAATAGGATTGACTCCATTTGCTTGAAAACCACCACGGGCAAGTTCACATTGTTATAACCATGCATATCCTCAAATGGTGGCATCCTAACCCTTCTAAACACTTTATAATGCTTATAGAAGTGATGAGCAAGCTTGGTGTTGGTATTTCCCTTTAGTGAGCCATATCTAGACTTGGGAATCCTCAAGAACACAAAATACCCTTTTAATTTCAAGGGCCTCCTTTGAGCATCATCAGAGTTCTTCATTTTCTCTTGTAAGGTCCCTCCCAAGCCATTTATGTGTCTCTTTTAATATAGATTTCAAGAAGGGAAGAGAGCGCACTTAGAGAAGGCTGAGACAATAAGGCTAGAAACATTAGGAAAATGATAAGAGTAAAAATATTAGCTCCATAAAATCCTAAAAGAAATAAGAAGACAAGAATAGTTCTATTAAGAGATAAGTATCTCCAAAAATAGAAATTCGAATTTAGGTGATAGGAGGTCATATTTAAAGTACTTTTACATATTTAGAGACCATGCACGCTAAAAAGCATTGAAAACCAATGGGATTTTGAAACATAAGTGTGCAGTACATCCATTTAAAAGTAACAATGTAGCTATTCTAGAAGATGCACATGCGAAAGCAACTTGATTCTATCCACGTAATCAAGATAGAAAGGCATTATAAATATATATTTTGCCTAATCCACTTGCTCTGTCAAGGAAAAAAAACAATGGCAAAAAACACTACCATTGTTCAAATAAACAGCCTCAAAGATGGTATGAAATGCTCTTGACTGACAACTATTAAGACTCCTTTTTTGGAAAGAGACAAATCATCCTGTTGAGAACAGAATCAAACATCATCTCTTTCCATCAACAAACCATTGTTTTCAGTAGCAAGAGTTGATCTATCGGGAAGAGACAGCCCTTGAAAATCATGTAGACGTTTTTCATATTATTATTGTATATATGGTTTTCATTATGTAAATCATTTTTGTATAAACGCCAACTTGCCTCTGACATAGACACATACCACGCATCCGGATATTGACTAACCTCATCGATAAGTGTCAACTTGCCTCTGCCGTAGACACATACCGTGCATCCAGATATTGACTAACCTCATCAATAACCCCATGTGTATCTTGCGACTCTATAGTAGATCTATCATGTCCTTTGTATACATACTTATATGAATATTTTCATTACGATAATGGTAGAGCATACTTCTATGTTAATATAGACAATAGTTGGATACCCATTGTCATCAATAGTAGTCTCAGAAAACTTTCGAGAATAATGATGTTTGCAACTTCCATTTACCATATAAGGAGAGAGCATATTTAGTTTCCCACATGGTCCATGTACATTACAATCACTAATTATGTTGTGCAACTTAGGAAACATCGCCTTATCTGGAAGTTCAACACATACAAACTTATCATAGTGAGCAATCTCAGTAGGTTTACGTCCACTTTCCAATCATATCCTTAAAATTCAATAACAAAAACAGATCCCACTACCCTTCCAAATAATTATTTTTTCACCAACAAGTGCATCATATCCTTATGCTTCTCATAGAAAACTCGTGCAATCAAGTCGAGTCCATCTTGGACAACCTGACCTGGCAGTAAAGCTTTGCTTATTTCATCCCACACTTAGGATTTTAAGTAAAGGTAATAAAGAGGTTAGGTTTTTCCATCTTCCTAACAAAATAACCTTTTAATCTTGATTCAATTGGTGCATATATCAAGGCCCCTAGTATATATATAGATGGTCGAACTATCTTGCATGTACCACTGCCACGGAGACTCTATTGACAGCATTGCTTATATTAATCATATATGCAAGCCCTTAGTATACTTTAGCACACAATGCTTTCTGGCTATTATGTATCCATACTAATCTTGATTCTTCCATGCTGCTATGAGTATCAACAATGTATTGTTACAAAAGTGGACCACCAAGTAGAAGGCACACATTTGTATCTTCCCTTATTTGTAATCTATATGCATAATATCACCGTTGAATTATAGTATTTGTCTCCTCATTTGAACCTTGTCTATTCCTACCATGGAGTGAAATTCTAACATGCTAAGCATCCTCTCCTCGAGTAAACAGAACATATTTTTTTATAGTATTTGTGCGAGACATTATTTGAATATCTCTATGACCTACATGAAGAGCATCCCCTTGACCTAGTATGATAGCAGCTATCTTACTACCCGTAGGAGCCAATTATTTCCTTAATATTGATCCAACTTCAGTGACCATTCTCAAATCTACATGTGGACTGGACTGTAACATTTCTCTTATTATATGAAATGCACATGCATATGGATGACTGTAACATGTCTCTTATTATACATCATTATTTGTAAGCTTTCAAGCATGTTATGATTTACAAAAAGCATCCCATGAAGTCTATTCTCTAATTCATGCTCTGTATCATATATATATATATATATATATATATATATATATATATATATATATATATATAATCGAAAAAATTGAGGAGCCGCATCTCATATTCGATTAGGTATTACAGAGCCAACATGATGATATGTAATACCATGGACTTGAAAATCAAATACATACCTCTTCCTAGTGATTTGATTATCCAAGTGAGTACCCAGTGAAACGAATGCTAAGGCATTGTTTTTATAAGAGCATATATTCTTTCTGTATTCCTTACTTGCATTATCATCACCAAGTAAGAGATCAACCAATGTAGGAGGAGGATTGTCCTTGCATTTGGAGGAGAGGTTTCATTCTCTCAACCTCTTTCTTTTCACTAGGATTGACTCCATCTTGCTTGAAAACCGCCACGGGCAAGTTTACCTTATAACGGTATATACATAGCCTCTTTGGAGGAGAGGTTGCATTCTCTCCACCTCCTTCTTTGCAATAGGATTGACACCATTTTCTTGAAAACCACCACGGGCTAGTTCACATAATTATAACCATGCATATCCTCAAATGGTGGCATCCTAATGCTTCTAAACACTTTATAATGCTTATAGAAGTGATGAGCAAGCTTGGTGTTGGTATTTCCCTTTAGTGAGCCATATCTAGACTTAGGAATCCTCAAGAACACAAAATACCCTTTTAATTTCAAGGGCCTCCTTTGAGCATCATCAAAGTCCTTCATTTTCTCGTGTAAGGTCCCTCCCAAGCCATTTATGTGTCTCTTTTAATATAGATTTCAAGAAGGAAAGAGAGCGCACTTAGAGAAGGCTGAGACAATAAGGCTAGAAACATTAGGAAAATGATAAGAGTAAAAATATTAGCTCCATAAAATCCTAAAAGAAATAAGAAGACAAGAATAGTTCTATTAAGAGATAAGTATCTCCAAAAATAGAAATTCGAATTTAGGTGATATGAGGTCATATTTAGAGTACTTTTACATATTTAGAGACCATGCACACTAAAAAGCATTGAAAACCAATGGGATTTTGAAACGTAAGTGTGTAGTACATCCATTCAAAAGTAACAATGCAGCTATTCTAGAAGATGCACATGCGAAAGCAACTTGATTCTATCCACGTAATCAAGATAGAAAGGCATTGTAAATATATATTTTGCCTAATCCACTTGCTCTGTCAAGGAAAAAAACAATGGCAAAAAACACTGCCATTGTTCAAATAAACAGTCTCAAAGATGGTATGAAATGCTCTTGATTGACAACTATTAAGACTCCTTTTTTGGAAAGAGCCAAATCATCCTGTTGAGAACAGAATCAAACATCATCTCTTTCCATCAACAAACCATTGTTTTCAGTAGCAAGAGTTGATCTATCGGGAAGAGACCTTGGGGGGGTCACTAATACCATGCATCCGGATATTGACTAACCTCATCAATAAGTGTCAACTTGCCTCTGACGTAGACACATACCATGCATCCAGATATTGACTAACCTCATCAATAACCCCATGTGTATCTTGCCACTCTATAGTAGCTCTATCATGTCCTTTGTATACATACTTCTATGAATATTTTCATTACGATAATAGTAGAGCATACTTCTATGTTAATATAGACTTTGTACCTCATACAGAGAAAAGAGTTATATGGAACAACCCACATTGACTATCTACCTCATGATCCTTTACTTGTATGAAACTACTTGCGTCTTGCCGCATGTAAGTTGGATACCCATTGTCATCAATAGTAGTCTCAGAAAACTTTCGAGAATAACAATGTTTGCAACTTCCATTTACCATATAAGGAGAGAGCATATTTAGTTTCCTACATGGTCCATGTACATTACAATGACTAATTATGTTGTGTGACTTAGGAAACATCGCCTTATCTGGAAGTTCAACACATACAAACTTATCATAGTGAGCAATCTCAATAGGTTTACGTCCACTTTCCAATATCAATAGTATATGTGCATGTAGAAAGTCTCTTTTTAAAATTCAATAACAAAAACAAATCCCACTACCCTTCCAAATAATTCTTTTTTCACCAACAAGTGCATCATATCCTTATGCTTCTCAAAGAAAACCCATGCAATCAAGTCAGGTCGATCTTGAACAACCTGAACTGGCAGTAAAGCTTTGCTTATTTTATCCCACTTAGGATTTTAAGTAAAGGTAATAAAGAGGTTCGGTTTTTCCATCTTCCTAACAAAATAACCTTTTAATCTTGATACAATTGGTGCATATATCAAGGCCCCTAGTATATATATATAGATGGTAGAACTATCTTGCATCTATCATTGCCACACGGAGACTCTATTGACAGCATCGCTTATATTAATCATATATGCAAGCCCTTAGTATACTTTATGTAGCACACAATGCTTTCTGGCTATTATGTATCCATACTAATCTTGATTCTTCCATGCTGCTATGAGTATCAACAATGTATTGTTACAAAAGTCGACCACCATGTAGAAGGCACACATTTGTATCTTCCCTTATTTGTAATCTATATGCATAATATTACCGTTGAATTATAGTATTTGTGCGAGACATTATTTGAATATCTCTATGACCTACATGAAGAGCATCCCCTTGACCTAGTATGATAGCAGCTATCTTACTACCCTTAGGAACCAATTATTTCCTTAATATTGATCCAACTTCACTGAGACCATTCTCAAATCTACATGTGGACTGGACTGTAACATTTCTCTTATTGTATGAAATGCACATGCATATGGATTGTGTTTATACATCATTATTTGTAAGCTTTCAAGCATGTTATGATTTACAAAAAGCATCCCATTTAGTCTATTGTCTAATTCATGCTCCGTATCATATATATATATATATATATATATATATATAATTGGAAAAATTGAGGAGCCGCATCTCATATTCGATTAGGTATTACACAGCCAACATGATGATATATAATACCATGGATTCGAAAATCAAATACATACCTCCCCCTAGTGATTTGATTATCCAAGTGAGTACCCAATGAAACGAATGCTAAGGCATTGTTTTTATAAGAGCATATATTCTTTTTGTGTTCCTTACCTGCATTATTATCACCAAGTAACAGATCAACCAATGTAGGAGGAGGATTGTCCTTGCATTTGGAGGAGAGGTTTCATTCTCTCAACCTCTTTCTTTTCACTAGGATTAACTCCATCGTGCTTGAAAACCGCCTCGGGCAAGTTTACCTTATAACCGTATATACATAGCCTCTTTGGAGGAGAGGTTGCATTCTCTCCACCTCCTTCTTTGCAATAGGATTGACTCCATTTGCTTGAAAACCACCACGGGCAAGTTCACATTATTGTAACCATGCATATCCTCAAATGGTGGCATCCTAACCCTTCTAAACACTTTATAATGCTTATAGAAGTGATGAGCAAGCTTGGTGTTGGTATTTCCCTTTAGTGAGCCATATCTAGACTTGGGAATCCTCAAGAACACAAAATACCCTTTTAATTTCAAGGGCCTCCTTTGAGCATCAGCGCACTTAGAGAAGGCTGAGACAATAAGGCTAGAAACATTAGGAAAATGATAAGAGTAAAGATATTAGCTCCATAAAATCCTAAAAGAAATAAGAAGACAAGAATAGTTCTATTAAGAGATAAGTATCTCCAAAAATAGAAATTTGAATTTAGGTGATAGGAGGTCATATTTAGAGTACTTTTACATATTTAGAGACCATCCATGCTAAAAAGCATTGAAAACCAATGGGATTTTGAAACATAAGTGTGCAGTACATCCATTTAAAAGTAACAATGTAGCTATTCTAAAAGATGCACATGCGAAAGCAACTTGATTCTATCCACATAATCAAGATAGAAAGGCATTATAAATATATATTTTGCCTAATCCACTTGCTCTATCAAGGAAAGAAAACAATGACAAAAAACGCTGCCATTGTTCAAATAAACAGCCTCAAAGATGGTATGAAATGCTCTTGATTGACAACTATTAAGACTCCTTTTTTGGAAAGAGACAAATCATCCTGTTGAGAACAGAATCAAACATCATCTCTTTCCATCAACAAACCATTGTTTTCAGTAGCAAGAGTTGATCTATCGGAAAGAGACAGCCCTTCAAAATCATGTAGACGTTTTCATATTATTGTAAGAGGTCTTGCATGTGTAATAGAGAGATTGATTCTTAGCTGTAGAGTGACAAACACCAATCTCAACACACCTTCTCTCCAAGCCATGAAAAAAATATTTGGAAGTTCGGTAGAGAATTTGTGCCAAACCTGTGCAAGAGATATAGGCTCACAAAAAAGAAGAATAATGACAAAAAGTTGATGCAATTAGAATCTGGTTTTTTAAAAACATATATATCACTTGTATCTCTCCAGCATTCACATGAAATCTTAAAACAACAATACAAATGTCCATTCACTGTTTGTACATCCTCAAAAGATATGCAGTCTTTACACACTATAAGTAACATGTATAGATAATATTGCTCACATGCACACTCGGGCTAACATTATACATATATGTCCAATCATATTTCCTTTTGAAATGCAGCTTCTTGAAGACATATATACCACTCGTATCTCTCCAGCATTCCTCTGGCTTCACATGAAATCTTAAAACAACAATACAAATGTCCATTCACTGTTTGTACATCCTCAAAAGATATGCAGCCTTTACAAACTATAAGTAACATCTATAGATAATACTGCTCACATGCACACTCGAGCTAACATTATACATATATGTCCAATCATATTTCCTTTTTTATTTTAGTCCATGATCAAAAAGTTAGATAGCACGCTATTTGAATCTGCGTGCAATTGACCAACTCTGAACCATTCAGTGAGAGTAGTTATTTAGTTTCTATCACAAGGACTATTACATCACACAAATCATTAGTCATTGAATATAACATAATTTTGCATCGAAAAATGAATAGACAACCTTTGTATATATGGTTTTCATTATGTAAATCATATTGGTATAAATGCCAACTTGCCTCTGACATAGACACATACCACGCATCCGAATATTGACTAACCTCATCAATAAGTGTCAACTTGCCTCTGACATAGACACATATGATGCATCCTGATATTGACTAACCTCGTCAATAACCCCATGTGTATCTTGCGACTCTATAGTAGATCTATCATGTCCTTTGTATACATACTGATATGAATATTTTCATTACGATAATGGTAGAGCATACTTCTATGTTAATGTAGACTTTGTACCTCATAGAGAGAAAAGGGTTATATGGAACAACCCACATTGACTATCCACCTCATGATCCTTTACTTGTATGAAACTACTTTCGTCTTGCCGCATGTAAGTTGGATACCCATTGTCATCAATAGTAGTCTCAGAAAACTTTCGAGAATAACAATGTTTGCAACTTCCATTTACCATATAAGGAGAGAGCATATTTAGTTTTCCACATGTTCCATGTGCATTACAATGACTAATTATGTTGTGCAACTTAGGAAACATTGCCTTATCTGGAAGTTCAACATATACAAACTTATCATAGTGAGCAATCTCAATAGGTTTACGTCCACTTTCCAATATCAATAGTATATGTGCATGTAGAAAGTCTCTTTTTAAAATTCAATAACAAAAACAAATCCCACTACCCTTCCAAATAATTCTTTTTTCACCAACAAGTGCATCATATCCTTATGCTTCTCATAGAAAACTCATGCAATCAAGTCAGGTCGATCTTGGACAACTTGACCTGGCAGTAAAGCTTTGCTTATTTCATCCCACTTAGGATTTTAAGTAAAGGTAATAAAGAGGCTAGGTTTTTCCATCTTCCTAACAAAATAACCTTTTAATCTTGATACAATTGGTGCATATATCAAGGCCCCTAGTATATATATATAGATGGTAGAACTATCTTGCATCTATCACTGCCACACGGAGACTCTATTGACAGCATCGCTTATATTAATCATATATGCAAGCCCTTAGTATATTTTATGTAGCACACAATGCTTTCTGGCTATTATGTATCCATACTAATCTTGATTCTTCCATGCTGCTATGAGTATCAACAATGTATTGTTACAAAAGTCGACCACCACGTAGAAGGCACACATTTGTATCTTCCCTTATTTGTAATCTATATGCATAATATTACCGTTGAATTATAGTATTTGTGCGAGACATTATTTGAATATCTCTATGACCTACATGAAGAGCATCCCCTTGACCTAGTATGATAGCAGCTATCTTACTACCCTTAGGAACCAATTATTTCCTTAATATTGATCCAACTTCACTGAGACCATTCTCAAATCTACATGTGGACTGGGGACTGTAACATTTCTCTTATTGTATGAAATGCACATGCATATGGATTGTGTTTATACATCATTATTTGTAAGCTTTCAAGCATGTTATGATTTACAAAAAGCATCCCATGAAGTCTATTGTCTAATTCATGCTCCGTATCATATATATATATATATATATATATATATATAATTGGAAAAATTGAGGAGCCGCATCTCATATTCGATTAGGTATTACACAGCCAACATGATGATATGTAATACCATGGATTCGAAAATCAAATACATACCTCCCCCTAGTGATTTGATTATCCAAGTGAGTACCCAGTGAAACGAATGCTAAGGCATTGTTTTTATAAGAGCATATATTCTTTTTGTGTTCCTTACCTGCATTATTATCACCAAGTAACAGATCAACCAATGTAGGAGGAGGATTGTCCTTGCATTTGGAGGAGAGGTTTCATTCTCTCAACCTCTTTCTTTTCACTAGGATTAACTCCATCTTGCTTGAAAACCGCCGCGGGCAAGTTTACCTTATAACCGTATATACATAGCCTCTTTGGAGGAGAGGTTGCATTCTCTCCACCTCCTTCTTTGCAATAGGATTGACTCCATTTGCTTGAAAACCACCACGGGCAAGTTCACATTATTGTAACCATGCATATCCTCAAATGGTGGCATCCTAACCCTTCTAAACACTTTATAATGCTTATAGAAGTGATGAGCAAGCTTGGTGTTGGTATTTCCCTTTAGTGAGCCATATCTAGACTTGGGAATCCTCAAGAACACAAAATACCCTTTTAATTTCAAGGGCCTCCTTTGAGCATCAGCGCACTTAGAGAAGGCTGAGACAATAAGGCTAGAAACATTAGGAAAATGATAAGAGTAAAGATATTAGCTCCATAAAATCCTAAAAGAAATAAGAAGACAAGAATAGTTCTATTAAGAGATAAGTATCTCCAAAAATAGAAATTTGAATTTAGGTGATAGGAGGTCATATTTAGAGTACTTTTACATATTTAGAGACCATGCATGCTAAAAAGCATTGAAAACCAATGGGATTTTGAAACGTAAGTGTGCAGTACATCCATTTAAAAGTAACAATGTAGCTATTCTAGAAGATGCACATGCGAAAGCAACTTGATTCTATCCACATAATCAAGATAGAAAGGCATTATAAATATATATTTTGCCTAATCCACTTGCTCTATGAAGGAAAAAAAACAATGACAAAAAACGCTGCCATTGTTCAAATAAACAGCCTCAAAGATGGTATGAAATGCTCTTGATTGACAACTATTAAGACTCCTTTTTTGGAAAGAGACAAATCATCCTGTTGAGAACAGAATCAAACATCATCTCTTTCCATCAACAAACCATTGTTTTCAGTAGCAAGAGTTGATCTATTGGAAAGAGACAGCCCTTCAAAATCATGTAGACGTTTTTCATATTATTGTAAGAGGTCTTGCATGTGTAATAGAGAGATTGATTCTTAGCTGTAGAGTGACAAACACCAATCTCAACACACCTTCTCTCCAAGCCATGAAAAAAATATTTGGAAGTTCGATAGAGAATTTGTGCCAAACCTGTGCAAGAGATATAGGCTCACAAAAAAGAAGAATAATGACAAAAAGTTGATGCAATTAGAATCTGGTTTTTTGAAAACATATATACCACTTGTATCTCTCCAGCATTCACATATATACCACTTGTATCTCTCCAGCATTCACATGAAATCTTAAAACAACAATACAAATGTCCATTCACTGTTTGTACATCCTCAAAAGATATGCAGTCTTTACACACTATAAGTAACATGTATAGATAATATTGCTCACATGCACACTCGGGCTAACATTATACATATATGTCCAATCATATTTCCTTTTGAAATGCAGCTTCTTGAAGACATATATACCACTCGTATCTCTCCAGCATTCCTCTGGCTTCACATGAAATCTTAAAACAACAATACAAATGTCCATTCACTGTTTGTACATCCTCAAAAGATATGCAGCCTTTACACACTATAAGTAACATCTATAGATAATATTGCTCACATGCACACTCGGGCTAACATTATACATATATGTCCAATCATATTTCCTTTTTTACTTTAGTCCATGATCAAAAAGTTAGATAGCACGCTATTTGAATCTGCGTGCAATTGACCAACTCTGAACCATTCAGTCAGAGTAGTTATTTAGTTTCTATCACAAGGAATATTACATCACACAAATCATTAGTCATTGAATATAACATAATTTTGCATCGAAAAATGAATAGACAACCTTTGTATATATGGTTTTCATTATGTAAATCATATTGGTATAAATGCCAACTTGCCTCTGACATAGACACATACCACGCATCCAGATATTGACTAACCTCATCAATAAGTGTCAACTTGCCTCTGACGTAGACACATACCATGCATCCAGATATTGACTAGCCTCATCAATAACCCCATGTGTATCTTGTGACTCTATAGTAGATCTATCATGTCCTTTGTATACATACTGATATGAATATTTTCGTTACGATAATGGTAGAGCATACTTCTATGTTAATGTAGACTTTGTACCTCATAGAGAGAAAAGGGTTATATGGAACAACCCACATTGACTATCCACCTCATGATCCTTTACTTGTATGAAACTACTTTCGTCTTGCCACATGTAAGTTAGATACCCATTGTCATCAATAGTAGTCTCAGAAAACTTTTGAGAATAACAATGTTTGCAACTTCCATTTACCATATAAGGAGAGAGCATATTTAGTTTCCCACATGTTCCATGTGCATTACAATGACTAATTATGTTATGCAACTTAGGAAACATTGCCTTATCTGGAAGTTCAACATATACAAACTTATCATAGTGAGCAGTCTCAGTAGGTTTACGTCCACTTTCCAATATCAATAGTATATGTGCATGTAGAAAGTCTTTTTAGAATTCAATAACAAAAACAAATCCCACTACCCTTCCAAATAAATCTTTTTTCACCAACAAGTGCATCATATTCTTATGGTTCTCATAGAAAACTCATGCAATCAAGTCGGGTCGATCTTGGACAACCTGACCTGGCAATAAAGCTTTGCTTATTTCATCCCACTTAGGATCTTAAGTAAAGGTAATAAAGAGGCTAGGTTTTTCCATCTTCCTAACAAAATAACCTTTTAATCTTGATACAATTGGTGCATATATCAAGGCCCCTAGTATATATATATAGATGGTAGAACTATCTTGCATCTATCACTACCACACGGAGACTCTATTGACAGCATCGCTTATATTAATCATATATGCAAGCCCTTAGTATACTTTATGTAGCACACAATGCTTTCTGGCTATTATGTATCCATACTAATCTTGATTCTTCCATGCTGCTATGAGTATCAACAATGTATTGTTACAAAAGTCGACCACCACGTACAAGGCACACATTTGTATCTTCCCTTATTTGTAATCTATATGCATAATATTACCGTTGAATTATAGTATTTGTGCGAGACATTATTTGAATATCTCTATGACCTACATGAAGAGCATCCCCTTAACCTAGTGTGATAGCAGTTATCTTACTACCCTTAGGAACCAATTATTTCCTTAATATTGATCCAACTTCAGTGAGACCATTCTAAAATCTACATGTGGACTGGACTGTAACATTTCTCTTATTGAATGAAATGCACATGCATATGGATTGTGTTTATACATCATTATTTGTAAGCTTTCAAGCATGTTATGATTTACAAAAAGCATCCCATGAAGTCTATTGTCTAATTCATGCTCCGTATCATATATATATATATATATATATATATATATATATATATATATATATATATATATATATATATAATTGGAAAAATTGAGGAGCCGCATCTCATATTCGATTAGGTATTACACAGCCAACATGATGATATGTAATACCATGGATTCGAAAATCAAATACATACCTCCCCCTAGTGATTTGATTATCCAAGTGAGTACCCAGTGAAACGAATGCTAAGGCATTGTTTTTATAAGAGCATATATTCTTTTTGTGTTCCTTACCTGCATTATTATCACCAAGTAACAGATCAACCAATGTAGGAGGAGGATTGTCCTTGCATTTGGAGGAGAGGTTTCATTCTCTCAACCTCTTTCTTTTCACTAGGATTGACTCCATCTTGCTTGAAAACCGCCACACGGGCAAGTTTACCTTATGACCGTATATACATAGCCTCTTTGGAGGAGAGGTTGCATTCTCTCCACCTCCTTCTTTGCAATAGGATTGACTCCATTTGCTTGAAAACCACCACGGGCAAGTTCACATTATTATAACCATGCACATCCTCAAATGGTGGCATCCTAACCCTTCTAAACACTTTATAATGCTTATAGAAGTGATGAGCAAGCTTGGTGTTGGTATTTCCCTTTAGTGAGCCATATCTAGACTTGGGAATCCTCAAGAACACAAAATACCCTTTTAATTTCAAGGGCCTCCTTTGAGCATCAGCGCACTTAGAGAAGGCTGAGACAATAAGGCTAGAAACATTAGAAAAATGATAAGAGTAAAGATATTAGCTCCATAAAATCCTAAAAGAAATAAGAAGACAAGAATAGTTCTATTAAAGGATAAGTATCTCCAAAAATAGAAAATTGAATTTAGGTGATAGGAGGTCATATTTAGAGTACTTTTACATATTTAGAGACCATGCATGCTAAAAAGCATTGAAAACCAATGGGATTTTGAAACGTAAGTGTGCAGTACATCCATTTAAAAGTAACAATGTAGCTATTCTAGAAGATGCACATGCGAAAGCAACGTGATTCTATCCACATAATCAAGATAGAAAGGCATTATAAATATATATTTTGCCTAATCCACTTGCTCTCTCAAGGAAAAAAAACAATGACAAAAAACGCTGCCATTGTTCAAATAAACAGCCTCAAAGATGGTATGAAATGCTCTTGATTGACAACTATTAAGACTCCTTTTTTGGAAAGAGACAAATCATCCTGTTGAGAAAAAAATCAAACATCATCTCTTTCCATCAACAAACCATTGTTTTCAGTAGCAAGAGTTGATCTATCGGAAAGAGATAGCCCTTCAAAATCATGTAGACGTTTTTCATATTATTGTAAGAGGTCTTGCATGTGTAATAGAGAGATTGATTCTTAGCTGTAGAGTGACAAACACCAATCTCAACACACCTTCTCTCCAAGCCATGAAAAAAATATTTGGAAGTTCGGTAGAGAATTTGTGCCAAACCTGTGCAAGAGATATAGGCTCACAAAAAAGAAGAATAATGACAAAAAGTTGATGCAATTAGAATCTGGTTTTTTAAAAACATATATACCACTTGTATCTCTCCAGCATTCACATATATACCACTTGTATCTCTCCAGCATTCACATGAAATCTTAAAACAACAATACAAATGTCCATTCACTGTTTGTACATCCTCAAAAGATATGCAGTCTTTACACACTATAAGTAACATGTATAGATAATATTGCTCACATGCACACTCGGGCTAACATTATACATATATGTCCAATCATATTTCCTTTTGAAATGCAGCTTCTTGAAGACATATATACCACTCGTATCTCTCCAGCATTCCTCTGGCTTCACATGAAATCTTAAAACAACAATACAAATGTCCATTCACTGTTTGTACATCCTCAAAAGATATGCAGCCTTTACACACTATAAGTAACATCTATAGATAATATTGCTCACATGCACACTCGGGCTAACATTATACATATATGTCCAATCATATTTCCTTTTTTATTTTAGTCCATGATAAAAAAGTTAGATAGCACGCTATTTGAATCTGCGTGCAATTGACCAACTCTGAACCATTCAGTGAGAGTAGTTATTTAGTTTCTATCACAAGGAATATTACATCACACAAATCATTAGTCATTGAATATAACATAATTTTGCATCGAAAAATGAATAGACAACCTTTGTATATATGGTTTTCATTATGTAAATCATATTGGTATAAATGCCAACTTGCCTCTGACATAGACACATACCACGCATCCAGATATTGACTAACCTCATCAATAAGTGTCAACTTGCCTCTGACGTAGACACATACCATGCATCCAGATATTGACTAGCCTCGTCAATAACCCCATGTGTATCTTGCGACTCTATAGTAAATCTATCATGTCCTTTGTATACATACTGATATGAATATTTTCGTTACGATAATGGTAGAGCATACTTCTATGTTAATGTAGACTTTGTACCTCATAGAGAGAAAAGGGTTATATGGAACAACCCACATTGACTATCCACCTCATGATCCTTTACTTGTATGAAACTACTTTCGTCTTGCCACATGTAAGTTAGATACCCATTGTCATCAATAGTAGTCTCAGAAAACTTTTGAGAATAACAATGTTTGCAACTTCCATTTACCATATAAGGAGAGAGCATATTTAGTTTCCCACATGTTCCATGTGCATTACAATGACTAATTATGTTATGCAACTTAGGAAACATTGCCTTATCTGGAAGTTCAACATATACAAACTTATCATAGTGAGCCGTCTCAGTAGGTTTACGTCCACTTTCCAATATCAATAGTATATGTGCATGTAGAAAGTCTTTTTAGAATTCAATAACAAAAACAAATCCCACTACCCTTCCAAATAAATCTTTTTTCACCAACAAGTGCATCATATTCTTATGGTTCTCATAGAAAACTCATGCAATCAAGTCAGGTCGATCTTGGACAACCTGACCTGGCAATAAAGCTTTGCTTATTTCATCCCACTTAGGATTTTAAGTAAAGGTAATAAAGAGGCTAGATTTTTCCATCTTCCTAACAAAATAACCTTTTAATCTTGATACAATTGGTGCATATATCAAGGCCCCTAGTATATATATACATGGTAGAACTATCTTGTATCTATCTCACTGCCACGGAGACTCTATTGACAGCATGGCTTATATTAATCATATATGCAAGCCCTTAGTATACTTTAGTACACAATGCTTTCTGGCTATTATGTATCCATACTAATCTTGATTCTTCAATGCTGCTATGAGTATCAACAATGTATTGTTACAAAAGTCGGCCACCACGTAGAAGGCACACATTTATATCTTTCCTTATTTGTAATCTATTTCCATAATATTACCGTTGAAATATAGTATTTGTCTCCTCATTTGAACCTTGTCTATTCCTACCATGGAGTGAAATTCTAACATGCTAACCATCCTCTCCTCGAGTAAATAGAACATATTTTCTTATAGTATTTGTGCGAGACATTATTTGAATATCTCTATGACCTACATGAAGAGCATCCCCTTGACCTAGTATGATAGCAGCTGTCTCACTACCCGTAGGAACCAATTATTTCCTTAATATTGATCCAACTTCAGTGACCATTCTGAAATTCAAGCATGTTATGGTTTACAAAAAGCATACCATGAAGTCTATTCTCTAATTCATGCTCCGTATCATATATACATATATATATATATATATATATATATATATATATATAAAATTGGAAAAATATATAATTGGAAAAATTGAGGAGCCGCATCTCATATTCTATTAGGTATTACAGAGCCAACATGACGATATGTAATACCTAAATACATACCTCCCCCTAGTGATTTGATTATCCAAGCGAGTACCCACTGAAACGAATGCTAAGGCATTGTTTTTATAAGAGCATATATTCTTTCTATGTTCCTTACTTGCATTATCATCACCAAGTATAGATCAACCAATGTAGGAGGAGGATTGTCCTTGCATTTGGAGGAGAGGTTTCATTCTCTCAACCTGTTTCTTTTCACTAGGATTGACTCCATCTTGCTTGAAAACCGCCATGGGCAAGTTTACCTTATAACCGTATATACATAGCCTCTTTGGAGGAGAGGTTGCATTCTCTCCACCTCCTTCTTTGTAATAGGATTGACTCCATTTGCTTGAAAACCACCACGGGTAAGTTCACATTATTATAACCATGCATATCCTCAAATGGTGGCATCCTAACCCTTCTAAACACTTTATAATGCTTATAGAAGTGATGAGCAAGCTTTGTGTTGGTATTTCCCTTTAGTGAGCCATATCTAGACTTGGGAATCCTCAAGAACACAAAATACCCTTTTAATTTCAAGGGCCTCCTTTGAGCATCATCAGAGTCCATTTTCTCTTGTAAGGTCCCTCCCAAGCCATTTATGTGTCTCTTTTAAAAAAGATTTCAAGAAGGAAAGAGAGCGCACTTAAAGAAGGCTGAGACAATAAGGCTAGAAACATTAGGAAAATGATAAGAGTAAAAATATTAGCTCCATAAAATCCTAAAAGAAATAAGAAGACAAGAATAGTTCTATTAAGAGATAAGTATCTCCAAAAATAGAAATTCGAATTTAGGTGATAGGATATCATATTTAGAGTACTTTTACATATTTAGAGACCATGCACGCTAAAAAGCATTGAAAACCAATGGGATTTTGAAACGTAAGTCTGCAATACATCCATTTAAAAGTAATAATGCAGCTATTCTAGAAGATGCACATGCGAAAGCAACTTGATTCTATCCACATAATCAAGATACAAAGGCATTATAAATATATATGTTGCCTAATCCACTTGCTCTGTCAAGGAAAAAAAACAATGGCAAAAAACACTGCCATTGTTCAAATAAACAGCCTCAAAGATGGTATGAAATGCTCTTGATTGACCAACTATTAAGACTCCTTTTTTGGGAAGAGCCAAATCATCCTGTTGAGAACAAAATCAAACATCATCTCTTTCCATCAACAAACCATTGTTTTCAGTAGCAAGAGTTGATCTATCGGGAGGAGACAGCCCTTCAAAATCATGTAGACGTTTTTCATATTATTGTAAGAGGTCTTGCATGTGTATTAGAGATTGATTCTTAGCTGTAGAATGACAAACACCAATGTCAGTACACCTTCTCTCCAAGCCATGAAAAAAATATTTGGAAGTTCGGTAGAGAATTTGTGCCAAACCTGTCCAAGAGATATAGGCTCACAAAAAAGCAGAATAATGATAAAAAGTTGATGCAATTAGAATCTGGTTTTTTGAAATGCAGCTTCTTGAAGACATATATACCACTCGTATCTCTCCAGCATTCCTTTGGCTTCACATGAAATCTTAAAACAACAATACAAATGTCCATTCACTGTTTGTACATCCTCAAAATATATGCAGCCTTTACACACTATAAGTAACATGTATAGATAATATTGCTCACATGCACACTCGGGCTAACATTATACATATGTCCAATCATATTTCCTTTTTTATTTTAGTCCATGATCAAAAAGTTAGATAGCACGCTATTTGAATCTGCATGCAATTGACCAGCTCTGAATCATTCAGTGAGAGTAGTTATTTTGTTTCTATCACGAGAACTATTACATCACACAAATCATTAGTCATTGAATATAAAATAATTTTGCATTGAAAAATGAATAGACAACCTTTGTATATATGGTTTTCATTATGTAAATCATATTGGTATAAATGCCAACTTGCCTCTGACATAGACACATACCATGCATCCGGATATTGACTAAGCTCATCAATAAGTGTCAACTTGCCTCTGACGTAGACACATACCGTGCATCCAGATATTGACTAGCCTCATCAATAACCCATGTGTATCTTGTGACTCTATAGTAGATCTATCATGTCCTTTGTATACATACTTATATGAATATTTTCATTACGATAATGGTAGAGCGAGAAAATAATATTTTTTATGTTAATATAGACTTTGTACCTCATAGAGAGAAAAGGGTTATATGGAACAACCCACATTGACTATCCACCTCATGATCCTAGTATGAAACTACTTTCGTCTTGCCGCATGTAAGTTGGATACTCATTGTCATCAATAGTAGTCTCAGAAAACTTTCGAGAATGACGATGTTTGCAACTTCCATTTACCATATAAGGAGAGAGCATATTTAGTTTCCCACATGGTCCATGTACATTACAATGACTAATTATGTTGTGCAACTTAGGAAACATCGCCTTATCTGGAATTTCAACACATACAAACTTATCATAGTGAGCAATCTCAGTAGGTTTACGTCCACATTCCAATATCAATAGTATATGTGCATGTAGAAAGTCTCTTTTTAAAATTCAATAACAAAAACAAATCCCACTTCCCTTCCAAATAATTCTTTTTTCACCAACAAGTGCATCATATCCTTATGCTTCTCATAGAAAACTCGTGCAATCAAGTCACGTCGATCTTGGACAACTTGACCTGGCAGTAAAGCTTTGCTTATTTCATCCCACTTAGGATTTTAAGTAAAGGTAATAGAGAGGTTAGGTTTCTCCATCTTCCTAACAAAATAACCTTTTAATCTTGATACAATTGGTACATATATCAAGGCCCCTAGTATATATATATAGATGGTAGAACTATCTTGCATCTATCTCACTGCCATGGAGACTCTATTGACAGCATGGCTTATATTAATCATATATGCAAGCCCTTAGTATACTTTAGCACACAATGCTTTCTGGCTATTATGTATCCATACTAATCTTGATTCGTCCATGCTGCTATGAGTATCAACAATGTATTGTTACAAAAGTCGACCACCACGTAGAAGGCACACATTTGTATCTTCCCTTATTTGTAATCTATATGCATAATATTACCGTTGAATTATAGTATTTGTCTCCTCATTTGAACCTTGTCTATTCGTACCATGGAGTGAAATTCTAACATGCTAACCATCCTCTCCTCGAGTAAATAGAACATATTTTTTTATAGTATTTGTGCGAGACATTATTTGAATATCTCTATGACCTACATGAAGAGCATCCCCTTGACCTAGTATGATAGCAGCTATCTTACTACCCGTAGGAACCAATTATTTCCTTAATATTGTTCCAACTTCAGTGACCATTCTGAAATCTACATTTGGACTGGACTGTAACATTTCTCTTATTGTATGAAATGCACATGCATATGGATTGTGTTTATACATCATTATTTGTAAGCTTTCAAGCATGTTATGATTTACAAAAAGCATCCCATGAAGTCTATTCTCTAATTCATGCTCCGTCACACACACACACACACACACACATATATATATATATATATATAAAATTGGAAAAATTGAGGCGCCGCATCTCATATTCTATTAGGTATTACAGAGCCAACATGAGATGATATGTAATACCATGGATTTGAAAATTAAATACATACCTCCCCCTAGTGATTTGATTATCCAAGTGAGTACCCAGTGAAACGAATGCTAAGGCATTGTTTTTATAAGAGCATATATTCTTTCTGTGTTCCTTACTTGCATTATCATCACCAAGTAACAGATCAACCAATGTAGAAGGAGGATTGTCCTTGCATTTGGAGGAGATGCTTCATTCTCTCAACCTCTTTCTTTTCACTAGGATTGACTCCATCTTGCTTGAAAACCGCCACGGGCAAGTTTACCTTATAACCGTATATACATAGCCTCTTTGGAGGAGAGGTTGCATTCTCTCCACCTCCTTCTTTGTAATAGGATTGACTCCATTTGCTTGAAAACCACCATGGGCAAGTTCACATTATTATAACCATGCATATCTTCAAATGGTGGCATCCTATCCCTTCTAAACACTTTATAATGCTTATAGAAGTGATGAGCAAGCTTGGTGTTGGTATTTCCCTTTAGTGAGCCATATCTAGACTTGGGAATCCTCAAGAACACAAAATACCCTTTTAATTTCAAAGGCCTCCTTTGAGCATCATCAGAGTCCTTCATTTTCTCTTGTAAGGTCCCTCCCAAGCCATTTATGTGTCTCTATGACCTACATAAAGAGCATCCCCTTGACCTAGTATGATAGCAGCTATCTTACTACCCGTAGAGGAACCAATTATTTCCTTAATATTGATCCAACTTCAGTGACCATTCTAAAATCTACATGTGGACTGGACTGTAACATTTCTCTTATTGTATGAAATGCACATGCATATGGATTGTGTTTATACATCATTATTTGTAAGCTTTCAAGCATATTATGATTTACAAAAAGCATCCCATGAAAAGTCTATTCTCTAATTCATGCTCCGTATCATATATATATATATATATATATATTTATATAATTAGAAAAATTGAGGAGCCGCATCTCATATTCTATTAGGTATTACAGAGCCAACATGATGATATGTAATACCATGGACTCGAAAATTAAATACATACCTCCCCCTAGTGATTTGATTATCCAAGTGAGTACCCAGTGAAACGAATGCTAAGGCATTGTTTTTATAAGAGCATATATTCTTTCTGTGTTCCTTACCAAGTAACAGATCAACCAATGTAGAAGGAGGATTGTCCTTGCATTTGGAGGAGAGGTTTCATTCTCTCAACCTGTCTCTTTTCACTAGGATTGACTCCATATTGCTTGAAAACCGCCACGAGCAAGTTTACCTTATAACCGTATATACATAGCCTCTTTGGAGGAGAGGTTGCATTCTCTCCCCCTCCTTCTTTATAATAGGATTGACTCCATTTGCTTGAAAACTACCACGGGCAAGTTCACATTATTATAACCATGCATATCCTCAAATGGTGGCATCCTATCCCTTCTAAACACTTTATAATGCTTATAGAAGTGATGAGCAAGCTTGGTGTTGGTATTTCCCTTTAGTGAGCCATATCTAGACTTGGGAATCCTCAAGAACACAAAATACCCTTTTAATTTCAAGGGACTCCTTTGAACATCATCAAAGTCCTTCATTTTCTCTTGTAAGGTCCCTCCCAAGCCATTTATTTGTCTCTTTTAATATAGATTTCAAGAAGGCTAGAATCATTAGGAAAATGATAAGAGTGAAAATATTAGCTCCATAAAATCCTAAAAGAAATAAGAAGACAAGAATAGTTCTATTAAGAGATAAGTATCTCCAAAAAAAGAAATTCGAATTTAGGTGATGGAGGTCATATTTAGAGTACTTTTACATATTTAGAGACCATGCACGCTAAAAAGCATTGAAAACCAATGGGATTTTGAAACATAAGTGTGCAGTACATCCATTTAAAAGTAACAATGCAGCTATTCTAGAAGATGCACATGCGAAAGCAACTTGATTCTATCCACGTAATCAAGATACAAAGGCATTATAAATATATATTTTGCCTAATCCACTTGCTCTGTCAAGGAAAAAAAACAATGGCAAAAAACACTGCCATTGTTCAAATAAACAGCCTCAAAGATGGTATGAAATGCTCTTGATTGACAACTATTAAGACTCCTTTTTTGGAAAGAGCCAAATCATCATGTTGAGAACAGAATCAAACGTCATCTCTTTCCATCAACAAACCATTGTTTTCAGTAGCAAGAGTTGATCTATCGGGAAGAGACAGCCCTTCAAAATCATGTAGACGTTTTTCATATTATTGTAAGAGGTCTTGCATGTGTAATAGAGAGATTGATTCTTAGCTATAGAATGACAAACACCAATCTCAGCACACCTTCTCTCCAAGCCATGAAAAAAATATTTGGAAGTTTGATAGAGAATTTGTGCCAAACCTATCCAAGAGATATAGGCTCACAAAAAAGCAAAATAATGACAAAAAGTTGATGCAATTAGAATCTGGTTTTTTGAAATGCAGCTTCTTGAAGACATATATACCACTCGTATCTCTCCAGCATTCCTCTGGCTTCACATGAAATCTTAAAACAACAATACAAATGTCCATTCACTGTTTGTACATCCTCAAAAGATATGCAGCCTTTACACACTATAAGTAATATGTATAGATAATATTGCTCACATGCACACTCGGGCTAACATTATACATATATGTCCAATCGTATTTCCTTTTTTATTTTAGTCCATGATCAAAAAGTTAGATAGCACGCTATTTGAATCTGCGTGCAATTGACCAGCTCTGAACCATTCAGTGAGAGTAGTTATTTAGTTTCTATCACGAGGACTATTACATCACACAAATCATAAGTCATTGAATATAACATAATTTTGCATCGAAAAATGAATAGACAACCTTTGTATATATGGTTTTCATAATGTAAATCATATTGGTATAAACGCCAACTTGCCTCTGACATAGACACATACCACGCATCCGGATATTGACTAACCTCATCAATAAGTGTCAACTTGCCTCTGACGTAGACACATACCGTGCATCCAGATATTGACTAACCTCATCAATAACCCCATGTGTATCTTGCGACTCTATAGTAGATCTATCATGTCCTTTGTATACATACTTATATGAATATTTTCATTACGATAATGGTAGAGCATACTTCTATGTTAATATAGACTTTGTACCTCATAGAGAGAAAAGGGTTATATGGAACAACCCACATTGACTATCCACCTCATGATCCTTTACTTGTATGAAACTACTTTTGTCTTGCCGCATGTAAGTTGGATACCCATTGTCATCAATAGTAGTCTCAGAAAACTTTCGAGAATAACGATGTTTGCAACTTCCATTTACCATATAAGGAGAGAGCATATTTAGTTTCCCACATGGTCCATGTACATTACAATGACTAATTATGTTGTGCGACTTAGAAAACATTGCCTTATCTAGAAGTTCAACACATAATACAAACTTATCATAGTGAGCAATCTCAGTAGGTTTACGTCCACTTTCCAATATCAATAGTATATGTGCATGTAGAATGTCTCTTTTTAAAATTCAATAACAAAAACAAATCCCACTACCCTTCCAAATAAATCTTTTTTCACCAACAAGTGCATCATATCCTTATGCTTCTCATAGAAAACTCGTGCAATCAAGTCAGGTCAATCTTGGCTGACCTGGCAGTAAAGCTTTGCTTATTTCATCCCACTTAGGATTTTAAGTAAAGGTAATAAAGAGGTTAGGTTTTTCCATCTTCCTAACAAAATAACCTTTTAATCTTGATACAATTGGTGCATATATCAAGGCCCCTAGTATATATATAGATGGTAGAACTATCTTGCATCTATCACTGCCAACGGAGACTCTATTGACAGTGTCAGGCGTAAATCTGAAAGATGTTTTGGGCTTGTGTATATATGGATGCATGGCGTGTGTGAAGAGCTTTGTTTGGAATGCGCTGGCAGGTTTACTGATAAAAAACAGAAGCAGGATGTAACACACACAAGAGAAGCAAACCCTAATCCATAATCATCAACCATAAAGAAGGAGAGAAGCCATAGTCACCATCTCTCTCACACACACCAAGGAGAACACCACATAGTGTTATGTCCACACTACAAGTAAACCTAATGTAATGTCCACACACAAGTTCCTACCTAATCTGCCAGCACATAGCATAGCTGGCTCACACTGACATCGAGCTTGAATCTCAACAGCCCCTCTCAAGCTCATGATGTACTGCCGATGAAGATGTAGATGAGCTTGGGATATCGACACTCTCAACACTCCCCCTCAAGCTCATCCCATGTACTCCCAACATAGTCCGGAAGTACTCAAACTTCTCCCTGCTAAGCGGCTTCGTGAAGATATCAGCCACCTGCTCATCAGTCTTCACATAGTGAAGATCAACTGTACCATCCAGCACCTTTTCTCTGACAAAGTGATAATGGACCTCTATGTGTTTGGTCCTCGCATGAAATACTGGATTCTTTGCCAACTGCATACTGCTCATGTTGTCACAATGTATGACAACTTTGCCATCAAGAGGCTCACATAAATCTGCCAAGAGACTCTTTAACCATATAGCCTCACAAGTAGCAATGGCTGCACCTCTGTACTCAGCCTCTGTACTGGATAAAGCAACTGTAGGTTGCTTTTTGCTACTCCAACTCACCACAGCACTGCCAAGTGTAAAAGCATATCCACTAGTAGACCTCCTGTCATATGCGCTACCTGCCCAATCAGCATCTGTGTAGCCATGTATGTCCAAGCTTTTACCACTCTCATAGAATAAACCATAATGTGCTGTGGTTTTCACATATCTCATGATGCGTCTCACTGCATCCAAATGTGGTTTCCTGGGGCTCTGCATAAACTGGCTGACTAGCCCCACTGCATAACTCAAATCTGGGCGTGTGATAGTCATGTATATGAGACTACCAACCATCTTCCTGTA
Organism: Cibotium barometz; assembly: GCF_041138505.1. NCBI lineage: Eukaryota > Viridiplantae > Streptophyta > Polypodiopsida > Cyatheales > Cibotiaceae > Cibotium > Cibotium barometz. The sequence goes on along the minus strand of NC_141082.1, from coordinate 1,387,194 downwards.
CATGGAAGGATCATCCAATTCCTCGCCATAATCAGCCCGCAACTTCACATTTTGCTCCAATGGTGTACTCATAGGCTTACACCCTGTCATGCCATACTTTGCCAACATATCCAATGCATATTGGCGCTGTACTAACCAAGTACCTGCATGATCTTTCACCACTTCAATGCCAAGGAAATATCTCAACTCACCAAGATCTTTCATGTCAAATTTCCCACTTAAAGCTTCCTTGACATGCATCACATCTGCACTATGATCACCTGTAATAATCAAGTCATCCACATAGATGACTAGTAAAACAATCCCATGCTGTGTCTTCTTCACATACAGTGAAGAATCTGCTGTAGAAGTCTGAAAACCAAGTGAGATAAGATATCTGCTCATCTTATCACTCCAAGCACGTGGTGCTTGCTTCAGACCATACAATGCCTTTTTCAACCTGCATACGTGAGTGGGATATCTAGGGTGTACATACCCTTCTGGCTGTGCCATGTATACTTCCTCTTGTAGATCTCCATTCAGAAATGCATTCTTAACATCCATCTGATGCATTTCCCAGCCATTAGCTGCAGCCATAGCAATGACTGCTCTCACTGTGCCCATCTTAGCCACTGGGCTAAACGTCTCATCATAATCCAATCCTTGGGTCTGTGCATAACCCTTTGCTACCAATCTTGCCTTATGTCTCTCAATAGACCCATCAGATTTGCACTTCACTTTGTAAACCCATTTACATCCAATAACATTCTTATCCTTTGGTAGAGCAACCAAGTCCCATGTATCATTATGGACCAATGCGTCCATCTCCACATCCATTGCTTTCTGCCATACATGCTCTCCAATAGCCTCTGTATAGCATGTAGGTTCCACATGCTTTACCATAGATGTCATGTATGCATAATGCATAGCAAAATCTCTATATGTCAATCTTTCCACTGGATATCTGACTCGCTGGGATCTCCGCAATGCATGCGGGTCACTCTGTACACCTGTAACACGAGCATGTGGTGGCACATATCTGTCTTGCCTAACACCAGGTGTGCGTACAACAGGTATCCCTAGCTCCTCATCCAAACTCTCTGAACTAGAGGACTCATAGCCTGTGATCCCAATTCCTTCAACTTTCTTCTTGCCTTTATCCATAGCACTACTCCCAGTGCTCACACTCTCATGTCTCAGACGTCCTGACCATGGACGTACACTGCTACTACTCTCAGCTTCTGCTGGCCCAGACATAGTAGTAGAACTAGAACTTGCTTGTGATGGCAAGTTCACAGGCACATTCGCCTCAAGTGTGTCAATGACTCCCTCATCTTTGGCTTTATACCAACTAGCAAGCTCATCGAATACAACATCCCGTGAGATGACTACTTGTCTAGTTTGAGGGTTATAGCATTTGTAAGCTTTGCGATCCTGTGCATATCCAACAAAGACACATTTCTCTGCTTTAGGATCCAACTTCCGTCTTCTTTCATCAGGCACATGAACATAAGCTACACATCCAAAGACTTTGAGATGTCCAATGTCTGGCCTGTAACCTGTTAGCCGCATCTCAGGCGTGCTTCCATGAATGGCTGCTGTAGGTGATTTGTTCAGGATATACACTGCAGTAGCACATGCTTCTGCCCAATAGTAATCTGGCATGCTCTTTTCATTGAGCATTGCCCTTGCCACTTCACATATGACACGATTCTTTCTCTCAGCCACACCATTCTGCTGAGGTGTATACCTGCATGTCAACTGTCTCCTTATCCCATGCTTCCGCAAGAAATGCTCAAATGCTTTTGAGGTGTATTCACCACCTCCATCTGTTCTCAGGCACTTAATCCAACAGCCATACTGCTTTTCTGCAAAAGCTTTGAAATCCATGAATTTTTCCAATACTTCACTCTTCTCCCTGAGAAAGTATATCCATGTCATCCTGCTGAAGTCATCTATAAATGTCACATAGTATAGACTTCCTTTGATAGATGGGTTTTGTGCTGGGCCCCATACATCACTGTGCACTATTTCAAGTGGTCTATTACTCATGTTTCCTTCTCTAGGAAACCTCAACCTTGCCTGCTTCCCAAACTGACAGGCTTCACAAACATGCATATGTCCATTATATTTAAATCGAGGCAATCCACTGACAATGCCCCTTGTTTGCATGTTCTTTAATCTCTGTATATTGACATGTCCAATCCTCTTGTGCCACATGTCAATATCCTGTACCACATTCCTGCTCTTTGAGAACATGGCTGATTTTAGCTCAGGAATTCCAGCATCCAGCTTAAACAGTCTTCCTTCTTTCTTGCCTTTAGCAATCACTCTACATCCATGTTTAAAGTCTTCAACGAAGCATCCATGCTCATTGAATCTAACCTGTAATCCCTGTTCTACCATTTGACCAACTGAGGCCAAGCTTTTAGTGATCGAAGGCACATACAGCACATCTGACATAGACTTTGTCTGACCATTATGCATGACCAATGGTACACTTCCAACATGTGTAATGACATGCTGGGTATCATCACCTGTTTCCACATAGCCCTTCACATCCATTGGCTTCATGTGCTCAAACCATTCTCCATGACATGTCATATGGTTTGATGCTCCTGAGTCCATGTACCATGTATCATCATTCTCAGCATTTGTTGTCATAGAACCCACAACATGCTTCATGGCAAACAAATGATTTGCAGTTCCATCATTGCTACTTGATGCATAGTTGCCACCATGTTGTGCATAGTTTCCACCATAATGACCACCACGTTGTGCTCTTCCCCCTCTCAAATCATTCTGTTTGCGAAAGCAATCTCTCGCCATATGACCATGTTTGCCACAATAATGGCATTCCACATCTTGCATAGAATTTTGTTGGCCTTGCCAACGTCCTCGTCCACGGGGGTTACCTCTGCCTCGCTGAGGTGCATAACCACGACCACCTCGAGCACCATATGAAGGCTGAAAATTCTGCTGTGGAGGCCTATCCTGCCATCCACGACCATTACCACCACGTCCACGTGATGCGAATCTCCCCCTGCCTCGAAAGCCTCTAGATGAGTAAAAAGCTTGATTTCTTGCATGTTCATCATTGCTTGACGAGGATGCAACACCTGTAACACTCATACCACCAAGGCCAAGCTTCAATTCTTCCACAATGAGCAATGACACAAGCTCATTAAAGTCTGGCATTCCTCCCAACCTTACTGAGATGGAAGTGTCAAAAGATTTGTATTCTTTGCCTAAACCACGCAACGTGAGTGCAACCAAATCATCATCATCCATTGGGGCATGGATTGATGACAAGGAATCAGCATAACCCTTGATTTCCTGAACATACTCATGTATACTCCGATTCCTTCGTGTTACACTGTGAATCTGTTGCTTTAGTTGTATCTTCCTGGCACCAGTGTCTGTCTCATACATTCTGCACAAGATACCCCATGCTTCTTTCGGTGTATCTGCATCTTGGATGTGAATAAGCAAGGCATCGGTTACACATATTGAGAAATAATGCAACACCTTCGAGGACCGCTCTACCCACTGCTTGTGAGCCAGTAACTGAGCATTATTTGGTTGAGGAGGTAGGTATGGCTCCGGGTCTTCCTCCGAGACAAGACTCCACAACCCTTTGCCTTTCAAAAAACTCTTCATTCGAAACTTCCATACTTGAAAGTTAGTGCGATCAAGCTTCTCTCCAACAATCTGTATCGGACCATCTCCCATTGTTGCAAAAAAATAGAGTAGATGTACCCTTTCGATCACAATGTACGAAGTACCTGTAATGCTCCAAATCTCTTCAAATCACATCAAATGCTTGCAAATTGTGTGCATTAACATCCCACAATGGTTCACCAACAATGTACACTCGATTAAAGTTGAAATCAAATGAAACTCCTTCACAAAAAATTTTTTGGTTTTTTTCTCGCCAGTAAATTCTCGCCAGTAACCAGTCAAGATTATGCTCTAAATCCTTCAAATCTTGTCCAAATGCAATGATTCAACTTGCATTAGCTTCCCAACACATTGCTCCAACATATCCTAGAAGGGTTTGATCCAATTCTTCAAGGGGAATGAGAACCACCAATTTTTGTAACCTCTGGTTTGAATTTTTCTGCACCTGTCAGGTACCACCTCTCACTAAAATTGCTCTATCTCCTTCAAATCTTCTCCAAATCCAAAACTTTTTGATTCAAAAGTTTAGCAACTCATAGGACTCTACTTGTACCAGAGGAATTTTACCAATTTGATATAGGCAAAGATTAATGCCTTGATTAAAAATGCTCTGTTTCTGGACAGAATTTCTGTAAACCTGCACACCTCTGATAAATCACTTCAATGAGCTCCTAATCCATGAAATGAGCTGAAACCAAGCATCATAAGTCCTTAGCAATGTCTTTGCTAAACTCCCCAAGCTTTAAAGCATTCAATTTGGTGTCCAAATGAGTGAATTAGGATGAAATCTTTGAAAACTGTCCAGAATTCTGCATCTTCATGCACCGCCTGCTCCAGAGGGCTGTAGAGAGAGGGGAAATCACAATTGAATAGATAGGCCTCTTAGCAATGACCTAATCTACCTTGGGTATGAAGGGTTTAGCTCAATTTTGCCTCTAGCTCCTGCAATTGATCCTCCACGGGGGGTATGTTTTCTGTTTTTGTGAAAAACCAGAAATTTTTGCATAAACTCACTTTCACTTGATTTTGCTCAAATCTGTATGCATCAATCTGCTTCAAGATTCTGTATGTTGCTTGTGCCCACTTTGCTAATACATTTGCAAGCCCAAATACATGTGCCTTTGTGTATACATTTGCCAAGAGTATACATTCACTTCAAGCTTTCCATGAAAGCTTAGAGAAAAAACCAGAATTTTTCCTTTGCTTTATGCCCTTCAATCTTCACTGAACTTACTCTTTGATACCTGCAATCCGCAGAGGGGGTCTTGCTACACTCACCAATGGTCCTTAGCTCTCAGATCTGATGCCGGTGTGTGCTCCACAGCTTTTCCTTTGCTCCAAGCTCCAATGGCTTCCTTCACAGCTTTTTCTTCTTCTTCCCTCTTCTCTCACTCACTCTCACAACACAGCTAATGAGCTCTTGGCTCTGATACCATGATAAAAAACAGAAGCAGGATGTAACACACACAAGAGAAGCAAACCCTAATCCATAATCATCAACCATAAAGAAGGAGAGAAGCCATAGTCACCATCTCTCTCACACACACCAAGGAGAACACCACATAGTGTTATGTCCACACTACAAGTAAACCTAATGTAATGTCCACACACAAGTTCCTACCTAATCTGCCAGCACATAGCATAGCTGGCTCACACTGACATCGAGCTTGAATCTCAACATTTACAAGGTGGACGGTTTGGTTTTGGGCTTGTTGCAGGCCTGTCCGAAACGAGGTTCGCTGGGGTTGATATCAGCTGCAGGTGGTATCAGCCACTTGGTAGCTTGAAATGTGTACACGTCCAAGGATGAGTGGGCACTGGAAGATTGTATTTGAAAGTATGGAAAGCATGCGGGCAATGTTGCCTTGAATTTGCTGTGAAATGGAAGGATGCGGATGGTCACGTATATGAAAAGTAGGAAGGGATGGTACAAAAGCATTGGTGTGAAAAGCATTGTAAGGCCCTCTTTTAGACCTTAGGAAAAAATAAAAGAAATATAATAAACGTGGCCATAAAAAGGAATAGCCACGTGGGAGCTTTACATCGCTGGCCAGCACGTGAAGAGAAGCTTGGCGAAGGCGTGGAAAAGCGGCTTCTCAGAGGAGAGTTGGCGAGCCAGGCGGGTGACGCGCAGCTGCAAACAGATAAAGGAAAAAGATCACCTTGTTTTGTTTTGGGACTCTCGGGCGTAACCGCAGATACACGGAGAAGGGGAGGTCGCCCTGGAGAGAAGCTACAACAGCGTGATGGGTTGGCAGCGTGGACGGTATGGTCCCTGGTTTAGACATGAAGCAGTGGTTGGAGCCCCCTGTGGCAACCACGTGGTCGTGGCTCGTGTGAGGCTGGTGGTTGACGTTGGTGCGACTGGCCGAGACGGGCTGGTGTGAGTGACGTGATTGAGCTGGAGGCCTTGGCGGGTGCTGGCGTCAAGGTGCAAGGCAAGTGTAGAGTGCAGCCGTGTGTGGGAGAGCTAGTGAGCGAAGGCAAGGTGGGCACTGAAGCCGACGGGCTGGTGATTGTGGAGAGCAAACGCAAAGGGTGGTTGCCGCTTGGTTTTGGAATGGCTCTCTGGTGAGCAGCCACAGACGTGTAAGAAGAGAAGAGTGTGGTCGTGTGTGGGAGCCGCCTAGGAGACAGGGCTCTGGACAGTGTTGCTGCTTGGCTGATGGAGCCGATAGCATTGCAGACTAGTGAGAAAGTGGCTGGCAGAGGATCAGCACAGAGAGAGAGAGATGTTTGGGTAGCTGCTCTGCTGGCGACACACACAGAAGTGATGGGCTGCAGAGAGGAGTTGAGGGTTAGCTGGTGGGGCGCCCTCTGAAGAGAGAGTGGCCAGGTTCTTTCTGGTGTGATTGGCATAGCAGGTAGGCGAGAGGTTCATGGTGATTGGGGATGTGGTGTATCCTCGGCAGTGATAGGTCAGAGTGTTGATGTGTTTGTGTTGCAGAGGCTTGGTCGTCAGACGCAAGGTCGTAATTCTTGAGGTGGTGTGGCCGTGGTGGAATTCCCTTGGTAGTAAATCCAGGCCTGAGTGTTTGTAAGTTGTGTGAGTAAGGCTTCTGTGTCAGGAGAAGCTTGTATGAAGTGTTGTTGATTGGGAATATAAATTGCTGGGTGTTTACTTTGTCTATGGTGCCCCGGCTTTGTGATGTCTGTTTGGCATGGGTTTGGGTGGTGAAGTGTGAGAAGTATTCCAGCCGGTGGCTGGTGGTGCCTCCGTTGTGTTAGTGTTTTCCAAGTTTGGGAGGTGAAGGGCTATAGAGGCAGTGGTCTTTTCTTCTTTTTTTCACCTCACATTCTTCTGGTGCCCCCATTGAGGATAGCTCTGGCGTTGTTCTTTGCCTAGAAGGGCGTGTGTTCCATTGAGGAGAGCTCAGGGATTGTGATAGGTTTTCAGGATGTGGTCTTTTCCTGAATTTTATGGTAGGAAGGGTGAGGATGTGTGTGACTTTTTGGAGCAAATGGAGTTGGCATGCATTAGCAATCATGTTACAGATGAAGAGCAGGTTCTGAAGCTGATAAAGATTTTCTTGAAGGGAGATACCCGAAGCTAGCTTAAGGATTTTGAAGCACAGGATGCTAGTGTTTTGACCTTAGACAGGTTGAAAGAAGGCCTTTTGGAGTGTTTTCAGCAAGTGGAGGATTCTAGTGTGCTTTGGCAGGAATTGAGCATCTTGAAGCAGGTCCATGGGCAATCACTTGATGACTTTGTGAAGGTATTTACATGTTTGTGGAGTAAGTGGTGTATGACATTAAAGCAAGAAGTTCCTCCAATGTTTCTGAAGAAGAGCTTGTTTATTGATGGTTTATTACCCCATTTGAAGGTCGGGGTTGAGTTGAAGAATCCCAAGTCTTTTGATGATGCAGTTAGCGTTGCTAGGGAAAAGGAAGGCAAGATTTTGAAGCAGATGGAGATGGGTATTTATCCGTATAAAGGTATTGTGTCTGCAAGGGATATGCAGGTGAATTTGGTTGAGGTAGATAAGAGTTCTATGCAAAGTTTAATTAGACAGAAACCTCAAAGGCCGATACAGGTACAAAGGGGTATGTTCTATGTGCCTTCCGATTTTTTTCCAAAGTTTTTAAAGCATGTGAAGGTGGATGAAAAGCAGGTGAAGGAGCAAAGTGCAGATGAGGAGTTGCCAGTGGATTCTTCTTTGGATTTGGACGTCGTGGCTGTACATGACAGTGATTTGAAAGGCTCTATTGAAGATCATTTGCATTTGGATCTGGATGATATGCATGCACATGGAAGCAAAGAGGATGATGCCTTGGGATTGGCTGATGATAAGGAGGAAGAGGAGCTGGATAGAGGATGCTTAAAGGACGATTCTTTGTCAGATTCTACAAGGGAGGAGGATGGGGTAGAGACTTGTGATGAATTGAAGATAGTTTGTAATGCAAATGTGGAGAGCATGGAGGGAGATTCCATTATTATGGATTTTCTTGGATAGCTTGATATGAATGAAGTGGATGTTTTTCCATTTGATGCATTATGTGTTGGGGAGTCCTTGGTTGATGATACCAGGGGGTTGGCAACACTCAAGAAGGTATGCATGTAGATTTGGCTGATGAAGAGCGTTGTGATGTGAGTATTGTGCTTGAGGATGATATATGGGTAGTTGCTAGCCTTGATGAACAGGAGCCAGAGATAGACATGGATGCAGATATGGTCGAGAGTGTAACTAAGGCTTCTTTGCGTGTTGCTGAAATGCTAAAGGCAAAGTCCATGGTTGGATGATAAGGGTTCTAAACCAGCTGAGTTGTATGGTTGTGAAGAGATGCCTATTGTATAAGAGTTGGAAGTGCTTGTGGACACTACTGATGGAAAGGATGTGGATCTTTGTGTGCATAAAGGTCAAAATGCTGGAACGTGGCCTTCACTAGTATTGATGAATGGGATGCTAAATGTTGCAATGCCACAGGTTTCAAAGACGAGGAGGTTTGTTGTGGGTGAAGTGGACGTGGATGATTTTGTGATGCATATGGTTGATGTTTGGTGTGCAGTGATGCAGCCATGGTGTTTCAAAGATATTGGGGAATGGGATGGTGAGTTGGAGCTGTTTCCTTTTCATCCTGAAGGATAGCTATTGGACCTTATGCTTTTTGCTGCTGAGCATGAATGCTCTAGCAGATGGGGGGGTTGGCAAAGTATGTCAGGCATAAATTTGAAAGATGTTTTGGGCCTGTGTATATATGGATGCATGGCGTGTGTGAAGAGCTTTGTTTGGAATGCGCGGGCTACCGTGTGGAGGAGAGACCTCTGTGGCGTGGGGGGCCGAGTATAGAGGGAGGTGAAAGCAGGTAATTTTGCAGAGGAGCAGACGAGGAGAGGAGGCGGCCTTGTGCAGAAGGTCGCTCAGGTGTTGCAGAAGAGGGAGGTTCTGATGTGTGTGCAGCCGGGAGCGTATGCAGTGGAGAGGCTATCGGGCATATGCAGCCGCAGAGTTTATGAAGCTGGTGTGCAGAAGATGCAGGAGCTGCTGGTGTTAAGCGACAAGGGCTGAATCACAGGCTATGCAGAGTGTGGCTGGTGGGGCGACTGGAGACTGCAGAGAAGGCCGCCTTGGGTAGGAGCATATGAGGCTAGGAGACGCATGGGAGAAAGAGACTGCCGTTGAGGTGACAGAGAAACAAGTGTGGAGGTCGAGGCAGGCTGGCGGTTGCAGAAGAGTGTGGTCATGTGGGAGCCGCCTAGGAGCTATTTTGGGTGCAGTTGGACAGGCTATCTTGTGGCGTTGGTTGCAGCAGAGAGGGAGCTAAGAGAGTGAGCCGCCTAGGTGCTGGTGTAAGGAAGGGTTTGCAGAGAAGCTAGAGAAGTGTGGTTGCTACCGTGTGGAGGAGAGACCTTGCTAGTGCGTGGAGGCAAGCTGCTGGGCAAAGGTGTGAAGACAACCAGCGTTGGTGACCGTTTTCGGTGTGAAGGGAACATGCGTAGGCTGGTGTTGGTGCTAGTTGAAGGCGCCTGGATCATCAAGTGAAGAGTCTGGAGTACAGCCCGCAGGTGTAAGGGACAGTGGGCCACCTTGTGAAGAGCGAGAGGGAGGCGAGTTGCTCCTTGGCGACATCAGAGGGTTACCGCCTGGGGAGATAGAGAAGGGATTTGGAAGGACCCTAAAGAGCTGGTGACTGGCAGTGGCAGATAGAGAAGATGAGAAGAGGGAGCCATCTTGGTGCTGTGGTTTAAGAGATAGGGAGGTTCAGAGGTGTAGCTATGGTCTTGCTTTGGGGAACTGGCAGTGTGCTGGTGGTGTAGCAAAGAGACCTTCAGCTAAGGAGCAGAGCAGAGAACGAAGAGGTCAGCTACAGAGAAGCAAGGAGCGAAGGGATTTGGAGCGATCAGGAGCTGGAGAGGGCTGATTGCGAGCGGGTGCTTGATGAAGCTGGTATCTGGGATATTTGGGATATCCACCTCTGTAAAGATAAAGTTCTGTTCTGAAATATAAGTCCTGTTCATGCTCTTTGGTCTGGTGTTCTGGTGTGTTTGCATGCGTGTGTGGAAGTGTGGCATGCTATAAGGGCGTAGACAGCTTTATCGCTTCCGTGCCATCAACATCAACCACCTGCCTCACACGAGCCACGACCACGTGGTTGTCACAGGAGGCTCCAACCACTGCTTCACATCTAAACCAGGGACCATACCGTCCACGCTGCCAACCCATCACGCTGTTGCAGCGTCTCTCCACGGCGACCTCCCCTTCTCCGTGTATCTGCGGTTATGCCCGAGAGACCCAAAACAAAACAAGGCGACCTTTTTCCTTTATCTGTTTGCAGCTGCGCGTCACCCGCCTGGCTCGCCAACTCTCCTCTGAGAAGCCGCTTTTCCACGCCTTCGCCAAGCTTCTCTTCACGTGCTAGCCAGCGATGTAAAGCTCCGACATGGCTATTCCTTTTTATGGCCACATTTATTATATTTCTTTTATTTTTTCCTAAGGTCTAAAAGCCTTACAATGTTTTTCACACCAATGCTTTTGTACCATCCCTTCCTACTTTTCATATACGTGGCCATCCGCATCCTTCCATTTCACAGCAAATTCAAGGCAACATTGCCCGCATGCTTTCCATACTTTCAAATACAATCTTCCACCAGTGCCCACTCATCCTTGGACATGTACACATTTCAAGCTACCAAGTGGCTGATACCACCTGCAGAGCTGATATCAACCCCAGCGAACCTCGTTTCGGACAGGCCTGCAACAAGCCCAAAACCAAACCGTCCACCTTGTACACCTGCCAGCAAGACCATTGGCGATCCTTCAAGATTCTCCACATCTTTCACAGGCATCTCTACCAAGTCTAAGCTCCCCAAACTCCCAGGCAAAGCATCTTTGTTCCCCTGACCAACAACAATAGTCTCACATGCATCCTCACCACTCACAACCAACTCATTCTCTTGGGCATGACAAGGAACACACACCTTTTGTTCAGCAACCGCACCTGCAAAATCTCTCACACCATCATTCAAAGTAGCATCTAACCCATCATCACTCATTCTATCACTCTCTTCCTGCTGCACAACTGGCATGCAAGTAATCTTCTCCAAGGAAGCCAACTCCAACAGATCATCTAGTGCACTATCAAGTACACAGTTCAGCTCACCATCCACACTCTCACAGGCTGCAATATCCAACTCATCACCCGGATCATCCATAGATACTCCATCCATAGTATCTTCACCAGTAACACTTTGATCATCACACTCTACCTTGACTGGCTGAAGTACTGGCACCTGCAAGTCATTACTCTTCTCTGAATCAAAGAGATCATCCAAGTCATATCCATACTCAAACACATCAGGCTCCTCGGCATTAGCATCACTCTCACAATCCACAGCATCATCAATAACCTCATCCTTCTCCTCCTCACCTTTTGAAAGCTCTTCAGGGCTGATTCCAGAAACCTCATCCTTCTCCATTCCCAACAGATTAATCTGTCCCATACCCTGCTCTGCAAATGTGACCTTATGAACCTCACAAACACTGGGCTGAATTGCATCCTTCATCTGCATACTGGAGCCACTCACCCTATCACTCATTCCCAAAGACAATTGATATATGCCACCATTAGCTTTGGCTGGTCTCTCACATTGTGGACTGATATGACCCCACTCACCACAATTCCGGCATTGCACATCACACGGATACCCTCTCCCTCTTCCAATATCTGCTGAATTTCTTTCAAAACCAGATGATGCATCAGTCTTCCTTCCCATAGCACCTATGCCTCGTCCTCTTCCCGTGGACTCTATCCAATTCACACTTAAAGACTTCATGAGCTCCACTGCTTCATGAACCTCCCTCTTCAAAGAATCCTCCTGTTTAGGAACAACAGCAGCTTTTCTTCCAGGATGCATACTCTCAATCTGTGGCACCTTCACAAACCTCCTTGGCTCTTCCTGTATTCCCAACTGCCTCAGACGCTTCACCTTCCACTCCTTCTCATGAGCAACTCTGACAGCCTCCTCAAAGCTATCCAGGTTCTTCAGCTCCACCTTCAGATGGATCGTTGGCTCCAGACCAGCCCACAAACTGCTCCCTCTTTATCATCTGTGGGGGTACTTCAGGAATCAGAGCCTCACACCATAGACTCCACAGTCTACCAAACTCTATCAGATACTGATCCACATCCTGATCGTCCTTCTGCTGAATGTTACACAACTCCTTCCATACATCATTCGGACTCTTCACATGGACAAACTGTGCCAAAAATGCAGCTCTGACTACACGGTACTCAGGATCCTGCTGATGAACATTCCTGTGTGCAGTCACAAACATCTGTAGCCATATTTTTGCATCACCCTGCAAGCAATAAGCCAAAATCTGAGAAAGGATCTCCGGGGTTGCCCTATCTTTCATCAAAGCTGTAAACTCCATCTTCTGCAGAAACCTGGTTGCATTTTCTTGTGGCAATCCCCAATACTCCGGAAAATCTTGAGCCATCTTTCCAAATCTTGCTTCACACAGCCCCTATTCTCTTTCACAAACCAGAGTAAATCTGCTCCCCTGTGGAGACACCAAAAAGTGATGGCACGGAAGCGGTAAAGCTGTCTACGCCCTTATAGCATGCCACACTTCCACACACGCATGAAAACACACTAGAACACCAGACCAAAGAGCATGAACAGGACTTATATTTCAGAACAGAACTTTATCTTTACAGAGGTGGATATCCCAAATATCCCAGATACCAGCTTCATCAAGCACCCACTCGCAATCAGCCCTCTCCAGCTCCTGATCGCTCCAAATCCCTTCGCTCCTTGCTTCTCTGCAGCAGCCAACCTCTTCGTTCTCTGCTACACCTCTGAACCTCCCTATCTCTTAAACCACAGCACCAAGATGGCTCCCTCTTCTCATCTTCTCTATCTGCCCCACTGCCAGTCATCAGCTCTTCAGGGTCCTTCCAAATCCCTTCTCTATCTCCCCAGGCGGCAACCCTCTGATGTCGCGCCAAGGAGCAACTCGCCTCCCTCTCGCTCTTCACAAGGTGGCCCACTGTCCCTTTACACCTGCGGGCTGTACTCCAGACTCTTCACTTGATGATCCAGGCACCTTCAACTAGCACCAACACCAGCCTACGCATGTTCCCTTCACACCGAAAACGGTCACCAACGCTGGCTGTCTTCACACCTCTGCCCAGCAGCTTGCCTCCACGCACCAGCAAGGTCTCTCCTCCACACAGCAGCAACCACACTTCTCTAGCTTCTCTGCAAACCCTTCCTTACACCAGCACCTAGGCGGGTCACTCTCTTAGCTCCCTCTCTGCTGCAACCAGCGCCACAAGACAGCCTGTCCAACTGCACCCAAAATAGCTCCTAGGCGGCTCCCACACGACCACACTCTTCTGCAGCCGCCAGCCTGCCTCGACCTCCACACTTGTTTCTCTGTCACCTCAACGGTGGTCTCTTTCTCCCATGCGTCTGCTAGCCTCAGCTGCTCCTACCCAAGGCGGCCTTCTCTGCAGTCTCCAGTCGCCCCACCAGCCACACTCTGCATAGCCTGTGATTCAGCCCTTGTCGCTTAACACCAGCAGCTCCTGCATCTTCAGCACACCAGCTTCATAAACTCTGCGGCTGCATATGCCCGAGAGCCTCTCCACTGCATACGCTCCCGGCTGCACACACATCAGAACCTCCCCTTCTGCAACACCTGAGCGACCTTCTGCACAAGGCCGGCTCCTCTCCTCGTCCGTTCCTCTGCAGAATCACCTGATTTCACCTCCCTCTGTACTCGGCCCCCCATGCCACAGAGGTCTCTCCTCCACACGGTAGCCCGTCACCAAGGCGTCCACAACTGGCGCCCTCCACACTCTTCGTTGTACTTCACAAGGCGACCACACACCTCCTTGCGTGTGTGGCTACAGCTAGCCACCCAAACCACACGGGACTCTCTCGTCCTCGCGCTCTCCCCCACAGCTCAAAACATAGAGGCCGTCTCACTTCTTTCCAGTTGCACCAACTCACCAGCTTCGCCAGCTTCTGGACTGTGCGTTGGCAGCCACTCACTCTTCCGCGTGGTCTACCTTATAGGTGGCCACGTTGTTTTTCACACTCATGCCCAAGGCACATGGCTCCCTTTTCTATTATTGCCGTCATGCTCCACACATTCTCAAACACAACCTTGTGCCCATTGTATTATTGACGTGCCCACACATATCAAACGACCGTGCACACATACAAGCCATCGAACAGCTGACACTACCTTCAGCAGCTACGTTTCGGACGAGCCTGTGCTTCCAGAATCTCAACATTGTCCCTGCACATACACCTCCATCAAAGCCCTATGTTTGATTGCCGTATCCATGACACCCACACTGAGTCAATGGGTGCCCCCATGACCTTATTACAACACGAACAACACTCATGTACACATGTACAAGTTGAGTTTGAGGTTCCCAAAAAACTACACACATATTTAGCAACCCCCTTTCTTCTGCTGAGACATTTATGTCCAGCAGCTGCACAAACAGAAACCATTTATCCCCTTGGATCAAACAGAAACCTCGGTGCATCTACCTTCCAATCCCTCAAGCATTCTCCTCCATCAAACAACCATTGATAGATCCTGTCATGACCTACTTTCAGCAACCCCCTTGGCTCTTCACATATGGCCTCATCACCTCCCACTGTTGCACTTCCTCCTCCAGACCAGCTCACATAGCCTTGTGATGGAGACCACCACTCCTCACCTTCACTCCCCTCTGACACATATGAGTCCCACTCATAGTCATATACCGAAACAACAAACATCTGATCATCAACTTCCACCTCATGATCACCCAATTTACCACCCATATCATTGGCTTCCAACTCTCCCTCTAGACAACCTGCCAGACTCGAACTATAACCAAACCACTCATCCATATGCTGAGCATCCACATGTGGTGTGTCCTTCATAAACCCACTTCCCTTCAGCCCATCAACATCACACATAGCAACCTCATGCAATGTAGACTCATCATTGTCACTTTCCTGCAGTTTCTCCAGCTTCAAGACCATTGGCGATCCTTCAAGATTCTCCACATCTTGCACAGGCATCTCTACCAAGTCTAAGCTCCCCAAACTCCCAGGCAAAGCATCTTGGTCCCCCTGACCAACAACAATAGTCTCACATGCATCCTCACCACTCACAACCAACTCATTCTCTTGGGCATGACAAGGAACACACACCTTTTGTTCAGCAACCGCACCTGTAAAATCTCTCACACCATCATTCAAAGTAGCATCTAACCCATCATCAGTCATTCCATCACTCTCTTCCTGCTGCACAACTGGCATGCAAGTAATCTTCTCCAAGGAAGCCAACTCCAACAGATCATCTAGTGCACTATCAAGTACACAGTTCAGCTCACCATCCACACTCTCACAGGCTGCAATATCCAACTCATCACCCGGATCATCCATAGATACTCCATCCATAGTATCTTCACCAGTAACACTTTGATCATCACACTCTACCTTGACTGGCTGAAGTACTGGCACCTGCAAGTCATTACTCTTCTCTAAATCAAAGAGATCATCCAAGTCATATCCATACTCAAACACATCAGGCTCCTCAGTGTAAGATTCCTCCCCCAAACCCCCTTTTGATGTCTAGTATCTTCCCCTGTAATCAATCCCTCTTCAGAAATATAAAGACCTTATTTCTAACTGTTTTAACCTAGAGAGAGAAAATATTCTAGAGAGAGAATATTCAGATTCTTAATATTTTTGGATAGAAAATTATCTCATCTTATTAAAATAAGTTCCCCTGAAACAGAAACTCAAAAAGAACTTTCCAATGTGCAATTGGAATTAATTGGAAATGGGTATAAAGGACCTTAGCCTAAGGGTCTAGATTTTCAGAAATTTTTGGATTATGGTCCAATTAAGGTTCCTATGGGCCAATAGCATCAATCCATGTGTAGGGAGGAGATAAATCCAATTTGTAAAAGAAGATACCCAAAAATGAGTAAATGCTCACATAAGATGAAGAGTTGAAAATGTACAAGGTTTATTAGTAAAAAATTATGAGCAATATTAAAAGTATGACATATGTAAGGAAGGGGAGTTCTTTAAAGGAGGTGCATATTTCACATAAGATGAAGAGTTGAAAATGTACAAGGTTTATTAGTAAAAAATTATGAGCAATATTAAAAGTATGACATATGTAAGGAAGGGGAGTTCTTTAAAGGAGGTGCATATTTCACATAAGATGAAGAGTTGAAAATGTACAAGGTTTATTAGTAAAAAAACTATGAGCAATATTAAAAATATGACATATGTAAGGAAGGGGAGTTCTTTAAAGGAGGTGCATATTTCACATGCTTGAATGTGTTTTAAACTCATAAAAATTGAGATATTTCATCTCTCCTCTCTCCTCATTCAAGTCTAGTTCCAAAAAATTAGCTTAACTGACCTAAAAATGGTCAAAAATTGACCAAACTGATTTGGAAAATTCTACAATCAGTTTGTTTGGTTAGGAGCTCAATTTTTCCTATAAATAGAAGCCTCCCCCTTGTTGAAAAATATATAGTGTTTATGCATCGTTACTCTACTCCACCTAAGCCAAGAACTGTGAATTCATTTAATAATTCACTAGTTTTTGGAGCTTCCCTCTTTCTTCAATCCCCATTAGTGGCTCCATCAACATACTTAACCAATTGATTGGTTGGGGGCCTCTACCGTGAACAAAGAATCAAGCAATTTGTAAGGTAATTAGTGAATATTGCTCTTTTCTATAATTTCTCAATGTTTCTCTCTTCTCAACCCCTCTCAAGCTTGAGAAGCTAATTGGTATGGTTTTTTAAATGCTATTAAAGTTAATTGGTGAATAGTAGTGAAGAGTTACATAATTTAATAAATGCTATTGAAGTTAATTTCCATTTATGTTTAAATTCTAATGGTTTTTATGTAATTTCTCTCTCTTACTCAAGAAATGGTCATACTCATGACCCATTCTCAATCCAAATGAAGCTTTTCATAAAGCTTTTCCTTAATCCAAGATTAAGCTATGCTTGAGGCCAAATTAATGGTTTTTTTCTATGCTTTTAGTTTATGCATATTGATGATTCAATCCATTATGGATTGATGATCCAATTAGAGACCATTCTAATTATTTTCTTAATGATAAGCTTTATCCCTTAGAAAAATTGAGATTTATCAGTCATAGCAGCGGAGCTATGGCAAAATTTTTATAAAAATTACGCATAAAATAATTTCATTCAAAGCATAAAAAGAGGACTTCCTACCATATTCTAGGAATTATCATCCTAGACTAATTGAAAGAATTCATTATAATCATGGAGAAATTGAATTTTTATATTATGCATAAAGAATAAGTTTTTCTATCAAAAGTGTTACTTTTATCATTTTTATTTACATGCATAGAAGTATGCATAATGGATAAATTTTTATATCAAAAGTGTTACTTTTATCATTTTTATTTACATGCTTAGAAGTATGCATCATGGATAAATTTTTATATCAAAAGTGTTACTTTTATCATTTTTATTTTCATGCATAGAAGTATGCATAATGGATAAATTTTTATATCAAAAGTGTTACTTTTAGCATAATTGAATTTCATGCATAGAGGTATGCATAAGAGATGAATATTTTATTATAAAAGTGTTACTTTTAGCATAATTGAATTTCATGCATAGAGGTATGCATAAGAGATGATTATTTTATTATAAAAGTGTTACTTTTAGCATAATTGAATTTCATGCATAGAAGTATGCATAAAAGATATGGGAAGTGATAAGATATGATAAGATGCATATAAGATGAGTTAAGATGTGATAAGATGTGTATGGGATGAGATAAGAAGTGTATGAGATGAGATAAGATGTATATGGGTTGTGATAGGGTGAGAATGGATGTGATATAAAAGATTAGATATGAAGGCATATGGGGTTATATGAATGGGAATGTGGAAATGGATGTATGTATGTGGATGTGTGGATGTGGAGATGGGAGTGTGGATATATGCATGTGAAAATGGATGTATGCATGAAGATGTATATGCATAGATGTGAATGTGGATGTAGACGTGGTTGTATAGAAGTGAATGTGGAATGTGGATATGGATGTATGTATGTATGTGGATGTAGATGTGGATGTATAGATGTGAATGGGAATATAGATGTGGATATAGATGTGAATGTGAATGTAGATGTGGATGTATGTGAATGTGGATGTAGATATGGTTGTATAGATGTGAATGTGGAACGTGGATGTGGATGTAGATGTGTATGTATAGATGTGAATGGGAATGTGGATGTGGATATATGTGAATGTGGATGTAGATGTGGATGTATAGATGTGTATGTGGAATGTGGATGTGGATGTATGTATGTATGTGGATGTAGACGTGGTTGTATAGAAGTGAATGTGGAATGTGGATATGGATGTATGTATGTATGTGGATGTAGATGTGGATGTATAGATGTGAATGGAAATATAGATGTGGATATAGATGTGAATGTGAATGTAGATGTGGATGTAGATGTGGTTGTATAGATGTGAATGTGGAACGTGGATGTGGATGTATGTATATATGTGGATGTAGATGTGTATGTATAGATGTGAATGGGAATGTGGATGTGGATGTATGTGAATGTGGATATAGATGTGGATGTATGTATGTGGATGTAGATGTGGATGTATAGATGTGAATGGGAATGTGGATATAGATGTATGTATGTAGATGTGGATGTAGATGTGGATGTATAGATGTGAATGGGAATGTGGATGTGGATGTATGTGAATGTGGATGTAGATGTGGATGTATGTATGTATGTGGATGTGGATGTATGAATGAGGACGTGATAGTGGATGTATGCATGTGGATGTATGGATGTGGATGTGGATGTATGGATGTGGATATGGATGTGTATGTATGAATGTGGATATGGGATGTGGATGTATAAATGAGGATGTGAAAATGGAGGTAAGCATGTAGATGTGGATGTATGGATGTGAATGTGGATGTGGATGTATGGATGTGAATATATGATATGTGATGTGAAGGAATCTGAAGTGAAGAGATGGAAAATGATGTGATTGGATGAGTAAACATATAAATGGAATGTGGAATAAGTAATGTGGATTATATGAGGGATAATGTGGAAAAATGAGAGTTAATATAGAAATTGTATTTGTAAACTGTTTGTAAATGGCTGTTTTATGTCAAGAATGCTGGGAAAGCATTTTGACCGTCTTGTGATTAAGGTCGTGGAGACCTAACTGATAAAGTTGCAACTGCTGACGGAGAGTCAATGGAGGACGTCTCGTGTAGCACGGTCGGCCGAGGTCTTGACCAGCCTCGGTTCGATTAAAATGGTGAGCTTCCGGTACGGTGGATGAGGGACCAAGGAAGAGGCCTATGAGTGAAGCGCTAGGTCACCTGCGAGCGAAGGATCCTAGAGGGTGCTGACCATACGGTGCTCGGGCTCTGGGTCGCCCAGGATACCCACGCGTGCGTCGAGGAAGATATTGGAACAAGGAGTAAGAGTTGTTTTTGTGAAACCGGGCATGGATCTGGTTGATTGACCTTGCTGGTCTTCAATGGATGAGTCCATGGCTCTTTATATGGATCTGTTGGTTGATCTTGTTGATCTTCAACGAGAGTCCATCTTGATTTTTATAAGTGATTACATTGCCGAGTATTATGGGCTAGGAACTATTGAAAAGGCCCCTGTGTGGACAGGTGGTGAGCGTTCTAGTTGCCAATGATGCCATAGATACTCTGATGAAGGAATGATGGGAAATTATGAATCAACCGGATAAATTGGAAGATTGTGATCAGTGGTACTATGGTTTCATTAAAGGATTGTTTTAAAGTTAGCTGATGCTAAGAAAAAGTCAATTTCATATTGGGTGTGTAAGTGGTGTGGCTAGTTTTATATTTGCATGAACTTCCGGCTAGGGGGCCTTGGAACTCTTTTCCTTGGTACCCGGGACAAAACCTAACCAAATTCCAAATTGGATCCCATCACTACAGTGGTTGGGCGGTTGGCTAACCCATGGGTTCGGATGGGGTTAGGCTGGACTGATGGATCCGTAAATCGAGATTTAAATTCTATTATTACGATAGATGAAGTAAATCCCGGATAGTAAATTGTTCTATGGAGAGGAATCAACGGCTGTGCCTCTTGATGGGGAAAAAAGCGTTGATCCCAATGATCCAAGTGCAAGTTTCTTCCTTGATCTGACCAAGTACCGTTAGAGGTGCAGTCGGATCGGTTTGATCAGTAATGATCTTGACTACGTTAGAGTAAAGAGTTATCTTGGTGGAATCGCCCATGCTTTCCGGGTAAGGGAAGTTTTTTTCGGGTTTGGTTTTTGAAAAACCGACGGATTAGTCTCTTGTCTGGATATCTGTGGACGAGGCCCCGAGTGTGGGTTTCTGCCCCGCGCATGAAGTGCTACTTCCGCTGCCAGTATCTTGAATCTGTTGCGCGGTGGGAACAGGGATCTCACAGTTGGTATCAGAGCATTTGGCTAATAAAGATCAAGTGAGAAACCAAATATGTCAAAAATTTATCAGGAAGCACAAAAAAAGGTTGTAATTGTGTGATATAATTCATACAATTTGATATTCAAACTGAAATTCGTAATTTGGTAATTGGGTCTTCAGATGGAAGTACCGCAATTATATAGAATCCCTAACTTGCTTAAGGCCTAGACATGATGGTATTTACCTTATAATTCCAAGGGCCGTGACTATCTGTATATACCGAGAGTATAACTGCAGCTCTTTACTGACAGTATATACGAGTAAATCTAAGACTTGAAATTATAAGTATTAATGCTATCCAGTTGATGAATTCAAATGTGGTTGATATGATTTTTAATTCTGTTTGGGAACTGATGAATTGATTGGGATTCTGATTGAAAAATGATGATTTTTGAAATTTAGTTGAAATATAATAACCTAAGCAAAACCACAATGAGGATGAATGGGACGAGTCCCTGTAATGATAAATGATGATAATGATTTCAGCAAATCACTATGAGATTAGTGGATTATGCTTTCAAAGTGCTACTGTTAACACTTGACTCGGTATATCAAGTTAAGGGATGACAAATTGAAAACTTGCTTGACTGAAATTCCCGTGGAGGAATGTTCAGAAAGAAAAATTTTCGATCTGATGGACCATTATCGTGTTAAAGATATGAATGATATGATCTGAAATGAATTGTTATTTAATGATGAGTTCTATATAAGGGATATTTATCCCCGTATTCTGTTGGGTTGACCAGAATATAAGGAACCCTAGAATAAATTGGATCTTAAGAAAAAGAGTTGTCCTCTACTTGGCGAGATGAGGACATCTCGCACTTTTTTAAGTGGGGTAGAATGTAAGATTCCTCCCCAGCCTTCGAGGTATACAGGAGTAAGAATCTCCCTTTTTGATCTTATAATTATTCCCTCTTAAAAATAAAAGAAAGATTCTATTTAAAAAAAGGAAGACCCTTTCCCTAGAATACTTCTCAGGAGTCACGCTGTTTTAAGGATTCAGAACAATGAGTTCAGAAGTGAAAATCGGTGTTTTGGATACCAAGGTTTTGGTTTTCATTCGAGTACGGCCCAAAAGAAGTTCTTTATCTCTTGGGGAGTATAAGAACTTATCTCCCAGATATTGTGAGCCTTATATCTGAATTCAATGAAAGTAGATGACTTAGCCTACAAGCTTCTTTTACCTCCTCATCTCAAAGTTCTTAATGTATTTCATAGAAATATGTGCCAAATCCAAATCATGGAAAGACGGTAAAGCTTCAGTGGCAAGATACCGTTGGCTTCTAAGTTACGCTAGCTCCTTCCTTTATATAAGTCGTAACTTTTACTTGTCGCTCACAGTAATCTTACTTCCATCGATCTCCTTTCTTTCTTAATCTCCTTCATGGCTTGGCAACAAGAACTAGTTTTATCCATAATGATTCCTCACCTTCAAGACGCAAGTGAGTCTGTGAAGAAGGATTTTATAGAACAGTATGAGCGCTCACTTTTTCCTCACTTGGGAACTTCTGTAGCGCAGACCAAATGGCGGACCTATCAAGACATAACTAGGGTAACACCCTGGGGTCAGCAACATTTTTGTAATAATGTCCGCTTGACCATGGTTATTGAAGCTTTGGGTTTGGGTCCCCGATACTACTGCGTCATGAGATCACGGCATCTTGGGTTTTCTGAGCGGGTCTTCTTACTGGCGTGTTTTCTTCCTCATGAGAAGATATGCCTTTACCCCGTTTTTGGCTTGCCTCTCAGAGGTCCTTTTGTTAGATCACCTCATACCACTGAGATAGGTGCAGCAATAACCAACAGAATTATTCCCATAGATGAGTTACCTTATACATGCGCAGCTTGTGAGTGCTGCTTTTGTGATCATATGATGGACGGGCTTATGGAAGTGTAAAGAGTTCTTCTATCTTTACTGTATAAGTTCCGAGAATGAATAAAGTTTAAATCTTGTTCTTATCTTGAATCTTGCTCTCTTTGAGACTTTTTCTCGGTGGTTAATCCTGATTTAAATTTTTCTCTAAGTCTCATAATTCGTGCATCTTGCGAAATTATCCCAGTTTGCGAGATGAGGACATCTCGCATTTTTTAAGTGGGGTAGAATGTAAGATTCCTCCCCCAAACCCCCTTTTGATGTCTAGTATCTTCCCCTGTAATCAATCCCTCTTCAGAAATATAAAGACCTTGTTTCTAACTGTTTTAACCTAGAGAGAGAAAATATTCTAGAGAGAGAATATTCAGATTCTTAATATTTTTGGATAGAAAATTATCTCATCTTATTAAAATAAGTTCCCCTGAAACAGAAACTCAAAAAGAACTTTCCAATGTGCAATTGGAATTAATTGGAAATGGGTATAAAGGACCTTAGCCTAAGGGTCTAGATTTTCAGAAATTTTTGGATTATGGTCCAATTAAGGTTCCTATGGGCCAATAGCATCAATCCATGTGTAGGGAGGAGATAAATCCAATTTGTAAAAGAAGATACCCAAAAATGAGTAAATGCTCACATAAGATGAAGAGTTGAAAATGTACAAGGTTTATTAGTAAAAAATTATGAGCAATATTAAAAGTATGACATATGTAAGGAAGGGGAGTTCTTTAAAGGAGGTGCATATTTCACATAAGATGAAGAGTTGAAAATGTACAAGGTTTATTAGTAAAAAATTATGAGCAATATTAAAAGTATGACATATGTAAGGAAGGGGAGTTCTTTAAAGGAGGTGCATATTTCACATAAGATGAAGAGTTGAAAATGTACAAGGTTTATTAGTAAAAAACTATGAGCAATATTAAAAATATGACATATGTAAGGAAGGGGAGTTCTTTAAAGGAGGTGCATATTTCACATGCTTGAATGTGTTTTAAACTCATAAAAATTGAGATATTTCATCTCTCCTCTCTCCTCATTCAAGTCTAGTTCCAAAAAATTAGCTTAACTGACCTAAAAATGGTCAAAAATTGACCAAACTGATTTAGAAAATTCTACAATCAGTTTGTTTGGTTAGGAGCTCAATTTTTCCTATAAATAGAAGCCTCCCCCTTGTTGAAAAATATATAGTGTTTATGCATCGTTACTCTACTCCACCTAAGCCAAGAACTGTGAATTCATTTAATAATTCACTAGTTTTTGGAGCTTCCCTCTTTCTTCAATCCCCATTAGTGGCTCCATCAACATACTTAACCAATTGATTGGTTGGGGGCCTCTACCGTGAACAAAGAATCAAGCAATTTGTAAGGTAATTAGTGAATATTGCTCTTTTCTATAATTTCTCAATGTTTCTCTCTTCTCAACCCCTCTCAAGCTTGAGAAGCTAATTGGTATGGTTTTTTAAATGCTATTGAAGTTAATTGGTGAATAGTAGTGAAGAGTTACATAATTTAATAAATGCTATTGAAGTTAATTTCCATTTATGTTTAAATTCTAATGGTTTTTATGTAATTTCTCTCTCTTACTCAAGAAATGGTCATACTCATGACCCATTCTCAATCCAAATGAAGCTTTTCATAAAGCTTTTCCTTAATCCAAGATTAAGCTATGCTTGAGGCCAAATTAATGGTTTTTTTTCTATGCTTTTAGTTTATGCATATTGATGATTCAATCCATTATGGATTGATGATCCAATTAGAGACCATTCTAATTATTTTCTTAATGATAAGCTTTATCCCTTAGAAAAATTGAGATTTATCAGTCATAGCAGCGGAGCTATGGCAAACTTTTTATAAAAATTACGCATAAAATAATTTCATTCAAAGCATAAAAAGAGGACTTCCTACCATATTCTAGGAATTATCATCCTAGACTAATTGAAAGAATTCATTATAATCATGGAGAAATTGAATTTTTATATTATGCATAAAGAATAAGTTTTTATATCAAAAGTGTTACTTTTATCATTTTTATTTACATGCATAGAAGTATGCATAATGGATAAATTTTTATATCAAAAGTGTTACTTTTATCATTTTTATTTACATGCTTAGAAGTATGCATAATGGATAAATTTTTATATCAAAAGTGTTACTTTTATCATTTTTATTTTCATGCATAGAAGTATGCATAATGGATAAATTTTTATATCAAAAGTGTTACTTTTAGCATAATTGAATTTCATGCATAGAGGTATGCATAAGAGATGAATATTTTATTATAAAAGTGTTACTTTTAGCATAATTGAATTTCATGCATAGAGGTATGCATAAGAGATGATTATTTTATTATAAAAGTGTTACTTTTAGCATAATTGAATTTCATGCATAGAAGTATGCATAAAAGATATGGGAAGTGATAAGATATGATAAGATGCATATAAGATGAGTTAAGATGTGATAAGATGTGTATGGGATGAGATAAGAAGTGTATGAGATGAGATAAGATGTATATGGGTTGTGATAGGGTGAGAATGGATGTGATATAAAAGATTAGATATGAAGGCATATGGGGTTATATGAATGGGAATGTGGAAATGGATGTATGTATGTGGATGTGTGGATGTGGAGATGGGAGTGTGGATATATGCATGTGAAAATGGATGTATGCATGAAGATGTATATGCATAGATGTGAATGTGGATGTAGACGTGGTTGTATAGAAGTGAATGTGGAATGTGGATATGGATGTATGTATGTATGTGGATGTAGATGTGGATGTATAGATGTGAATGGGAATATAGATGTGGATATAGATGTGAATGTGAATGTAGATGTGGATGTATGTGAATGTGGATGTAGATATGGTTGTATAGATGTGAATGTGGAACGTGGATGTGGATGTAGATGTGTATGTATAGATGTGAATGGGAATGTGGATGTGGATATATGTGAATGTGGATGTAGATGTGGATGTATAGATGTGTATGTGGAATGTGGATGTGGATGTATGTATGTATGTGGATGTAGACGTGGTTGTATAGAAGTGAATGTGGAATGTGGATATGGATGTATGTATGTATGTGGATGTAGATGTGGATGTATAGATGTGAATGGAAATATAGATGTGGATATAGATGTGAATGTGAATGTAGATGTGGATGTAGATGTGGTTGTATAGATGTGAATGTGGAACGTGGATGTGGATGTATGTATATATGTGGATGTAGATGTGTATGTATAGATGTGAATGGGAATGTGGATGTGGATGTATGTGAATGTGGATATAGATGTGGATGTATGTATGTGGATGTAGATGTGGATGTATAGATGTGAATGGGAATGTGGATATAGATGTATGTATGTAGATGTGGATGTAGATGTGGATGTATAGATGTGAATGGGAATGTGGATGTGGATGTATGTGAATGTGGATGTAGATGTGGATGTATGTATGTATGTGGATGTGGATGTATGAATGAGGACGTGATAGTGGATGTATGCATGTGGATGTATGGATGTGGATGTGGATGTATGGATGTGGATATGGATGTGTATGTATGAATGTGGATATGGGATGTGGATGTATAAATGAGGATGTGAAAATGGAGGTAAGCATGTAGATGTGGATGTATGGATGTGAATGTGGATGTGGATGTATGGATGTGAATATATGATATGTGATGTGAAGGAATCTGAAGTGAAGAGATGGAAAATGATGTGATTGGATGAGTAAACATATAAATGGAATGTGGAATAAGTAATGTGGATTATATGAGGGATAATGTGGAAAAATGAGAGTTAATATAGAAATTGTATTTGTAAACTGTTTGTAAATGGCTGTTTTATGTCAAGAATGCTGGGAAAGCATTTTGACCGTCTTGTGATTAAGGTCGTGGAGACCTAACTGATAAAGTTGCAACTGCTGACGGAGAGTCAATGGAGGACGTCTCGTGTAGCACGGTCGGCCGAGGTCTTGACCAGCCTCGGTTCGATTAAAATGGTGAGCTTCCGGTACGGTGGATGAGGGACCAAGGAAGTGGCCTATGAGTGAAGCGCTAGGTCACCTGCGAAGGATCCTAGAGGGTGCTGACCATACGGTACTCGGGCTCTGGGTCGCCCAGGATACCCACGCGTGCGTCGAGGAAGATATTGGAACAAGGAGTAAGAGTTGTTTTTGTGAAACCGGGCATGGATCTGGTTGATTGACCTTGCTTGTCTTCAATGGATGAGTCCATGGCTCTTTATATGGATCTGTTGGTTGATCTTGCTGATCTTCAACGAGAGTCCATCTTGATATTTATAAGTGATTACATTGCCGAGTATTATGGGCTAGGAACTATTGAAAAGGCCCCTGTGTGGACAGGTGGTGAGCGTTCTAGTTGCCAATGATGCCATAGATACTCTGATGAAGGAATGATGGGAAATTATGAATCAACCGGATAAATTGGAAGATTGTGATCAGTGGTACTATGGTTTCATTAAAGGATTGTTTTAAAGTTAGCTGATGCTAAGAAAAAGTCAACTTCATATTGGGTGTGTAAGTGGTGTGGCTAGTTTTATATTTGCATGAACTTCTGGCTAGGGGGCCTTGGAACTCTTTTCCTTGGTACCCGGGACAAAACCTAACCAAATTCCAAATTGGATCCCATCACTACAGTGGTTGGGCGGTTGGCTAACCCATGGGTTCGGATGGGGTTAGGCTGGACTGATGGATCCGTAAATCGAGATTTAAATTCTATTATTACGATAGATGAAGTAAATCCCGGATAGTAAATTGTTCTATGGATAGGAATCAACGGCTATGCCTCTTGATGGGAAAAAAAGCGTTGATCCCAATGATCCAAGTGCAAGTTTCTTCCTTGATCTGACCAAGTACCGTTAGAGGTGCAGTCGGATCGGTTTGATCAGTAATGATCTTGACTACGTTAGAGTAAAGAGTTATCTTGGTGGAATCGCCCATGCTTTCCGGGTAAGGGAAGTTTTTTTCGGGTTCGGTTTTTGAAAAACCGACGGATTAGTCTCTTGTCCGGATATCTGTGGACGAGGCCCCGAGTGTGGGTTCCTGCCCCGCGCATGAAGTGCTACTTCCGCTGCCAGTATCTTGAATCCGTTGCGCGGTGGGAACAGGGATCTCACACTCAGCATTAGCATCACTCTCACAATCCACAGCATCATCAATAACCTCATCCTTCTCCTCCTCACCTTTTGAAAGCTCTTCAGGGCTGATTCTAGAAACCTCATCCTTCTCCATTCCCAACAGATTAATCTGTCCCATACCCTGCTCTGCAAATGTGACCTTATGAACCTCACAAACACTGGGCTGAATTGCATCCTTCATCTGCATACTGGAGCCACTCACCCTATCACTCATTCCTAAAGACAATTGATATATGCCACCATTAGCTTTGGCTGGTCTCTCACATTGTGGACTGATATGACCCCACTCACCACAATTCTGGCATTGCACATCACACGGATACCCTCTCCCTCTTCCAATATCTGCTGAATTTCTTTCAAAACCAGATGATGCATCAGTCTTCCTTCCCATAGCACCTAGGCCTCGTCCTCTTCCCGTGGACTCTATCCAATTCACGCTTAAAGACTTCATGAGCTCCACTGCTTCATGAACCTCCCTCTTCAAAGAATCCTCCTGTTTAGGAATAATAGCAGCTTTTCTTCCAAGATGCATACTCTCAATCTGTGGCACCTTCACAAACCTCCTTGGCTCTTCCTGTATTCCCAACTGCCTCAGACGCTTCACCTTCCACTCCTTCTCACGAGCAACTCTGACAGCCTCCTCAAAGCTATCCAGGTTCTTCAGCTCCACCTTCAGACGGATCGTTGGCTCCAGACCAGCCACAAACCGCTCCCTCTTTATCATCTGTGGGGGTACTTCAGGAATCAGAGCCTCACACCATAGACTCCACAGTCTACCAAACTCTATCAGATATTGATCCACATCCTGATCGTCCTTCTGCTGAATGTTACACAACTCCTTCCATACTTCATTCGGACTCTTCACATGGACAAACTGTGCCAAAAATGCAGCTCTGACTACACGGTACTCAGGATCCTGCTGACGAACATTCCTGTGTGCAGTCACAAACATCTGTAGCCATATTTTTGCATCACCCTACAAGCAATAAGCCAAAATCCAAGAAAGGATCTCCGGGGTTGCCCTGTCTTTCATCAAAGCTGTAAACTCCATCTTCTCCAGAAACCTGGTTGCATTTTCCTGTGGCAATCCCCATGTTAAGACCCTAAGATCTCTCTAGATAATTGTTATGCATAAAACATGCATAAATCAGGCATAAACTCAACCACCCAACCACCCCCGAGCCCAAGGGATGCACACATGAATAATGAATGAAATACATCATACCTCTACCTTGATGTCCCATACCATCAAGAGGTATAACACAATCCAATAGCATGTAGCTATAGTGTGAAATGGTAGGTGAATAGATATGAACCTCTACAAAGAGAGCATATCATAGCCTTGGCCTCATGGAGCCCAAACCTCCAACAAGCCCCCCCAAGCTCCCTTGAGTGTGCCCCATGCCCCTATTATATAGGAGGGCCCTCAAGTGACTCTTGACTTTCCATTCCTCATGTGTGACCCTTGGATGCCTGACCCTAACCTTAAACCTTAAGGTTAGTCCTAACCCATGCTCCACTAGAGCTTGTTCCCATGCTCCCATGCTCACAAGCCTAATGTGGGTTAGCCTCCTAGTATATGCACACATAATGTGTATATAACATAGCACACATAATGTACATATAACATACTTCCCCTCTCTCAAAACATTGCACTCTTGCAATGAAAAGAAGGAGAACTGCGCTGAACAATCTCAACCGACTCCCAAGTCGAATTCTTAATTTTCCTATCTTTCCACCTTATTTTAACCTCAGGGATTAGTCAACTACAAAGTTTCCTTTCCCTGAATTGAAGTACCTTATCAGGTTCATGTGGAACATAGGATAATTCATCGACTTCAACGAGTTCTTGAGGAGTAACTGTGTCATCCCCACCTCCCAGTTTCCCTTTCAATCTATCGATATGAAAGACTGGATGAACCCTAACAACTGGAGGTAGTCTTAGTTCATACGCAACCGTGCCAATCCGATATATAACTCGAAATGGACCACAATATCTAGGAGATAAATTCGAGCATTTTCCCATTGACAAAGTCTGAGAATCTTTAAGAACATTAAAATAAATCAACGCTCCTGGTTCAAAAAACCGAGATGAGCGTCCCCTATCAGCATAAAACCGTGCCCTATCATGAGCACTCCTGATAGAATCCCGAGCTTCGGTCAGAATTTCCTACATATCTCGCAAGAAATCCCTCGATGCATCAAGCTCGATGTCCTTAAGACGACCGACATCAATAGGTGCCCTGAGTTGAAACCCATACATAAGTATGCACGGACTAAAATAATAGCCGTAAATTTAGAACTGTTATAGGCAAATTCCATCATTGGAAGATATTTTTCCTAATATGATGATTTTCTAGAGACATATGCACGAAGCATATACACTATAATCTGATTCATACACTCTGTTTGCACATCAGACTACTGCGGATGATCAGAACAATTCACATTCAAAGTAACTTCCTCGTTGTAAACCTTTCGGAATAAAGTAGGAAAACATGGCATTATAACAGCAGAAACCAGGGATTCATCGGCGCCCCGACATACCCACATCTGCATATGGAATAATCGACGTCTCGAGTTACCCATATCAACATAGAGTCATCAACGTCTCGATGAGACACATATGTCCATCCGTAAACCTATCAGGTTGATTGTGTAAATCACCTAAAGTACGGAACTAAAGAAAGAAATGCCAACAAAGGAAGAATCCAAATTTCCTTATCCGAATACAACAAAAACTTGTTTGAACTCTAAAGAAAGAGATTTTAACAAGTGAAAATGCCGATGAGATTACCCTCATCAAAACATGTAGGCTATAGATAAAAGATGTTTATCTAGAGAATGCCCACAGTATAACTTCTAGTGAATTTAGAAAATAAGATTGTCTTTGAATGTTGAGGTCAACATGCTAAGTGATGTAAGCAAAGCAACAATCTTGAGCCCAAATTATCCCATAAGATAATATATGTGAGGGATCACTAGCGTCCCATACCACCATGATACCACCCATACATACCTTAACAATTTGAAACTCCCTAGTATGCCGTCTAGGAAAATATGAATAAAATCCTGTATAAAAGGAATAAGATGGCCTTATCCAGACTTTCACATACTAAACCTGTCTCTATATACTTGAGACTACATCAAGGAATAACTCCTTCTAAGTATATCATTAGAAAAGAAAATTGAATTATTGGCGCCTTTCTAATGATAACTACCCAAAACACAATAAAGTTAGGGTAGAAAAATAACTCACCTAGATACATAAGCAACTAGGTATCCGAGTTGGAATATGTACAAGAGTACAAGGAACATAGTCCAAAATTATGTGCAAAAAACGAAGGCAAATGCTACCTTCAAAGCACATGTAAATATTCAAAAGATCAAAAGATCCTTATAAACCCATGGATAAAAGCATAGAAGCTCCTCGAATCCATAAAAACCATAGTTGATCATAAAAAACAATGCATACCATCTAATGGACATTTAATCATGCCAAAAGAAGCATTAAAATTGGTGGGCCAACTCATCAATCCGGAGTATATGAAAGTTGTGTTGTTCAAATAAAACTCCAAAGTAAGAAAGTGAAACACATGTGTGTAGCACTCAATAATAAACCCCCAGACACAAGTGATCTAGGTAGAACCTGATGAGTCCATATAAAACTTGGAAAATATCCAAAAAAAAATCCACCAAAACAAACCGATCAACTAACCCATGATAGAGGCTTAAGAAATTAAGCACAAACCACACTTTAATAAGTGCCAGAATAAATTATCATGGAAAAGTGTCAAAGGTGAAACACACTTTGAACGAAAATTATAGCCATCAAAAGAAATTAAGGAACATGTCCAAAAAGAATGGCTAAACAATGGTAAAAAATCATGAATACATCGTTTAGAATTAATCCAAACATAAATATCCATTAATACGAGGTATAATCGTATTAATAAAATATGCGAATAACCCGCATCTATCTAATGTCAGCACGAGAAAACGTACTTCAACATTAAATAACCCTCGAAAATATTAAATTCTCGAGAAAAAGAATTATCATGATTTTTTTCTAATTTTCCCAAATTTATAGGGCCTCAAAATATAATAATTTTGAATTCCACCAAACCTATCTCATGGCATTCCAAACCTATATTTTTCCAGAAAATTTTTAGCAATTTAATTTGCCAAAATACCATTGATATTTTAAAATATCAATTTTTAGGATTTCTAAATATAGTATCTAGAATATTCCTAATTTTCCCTGAGAATCCCATCGTTCACGAAATTTCCAATTCCGCCCGACAATTCTCAAATCCAATGAAAATTTTCAATTTTAATGGATTTTTCTAATTTTTTGGGTCAAAAAATATAATTTTAAAGGAATTTGAATGGTCATGAGCGCCCGAATGGACACACCACATGCCAAACACCAACCTCACATTTTTCCAAAATTTAAAACAACCTTTGTCTAATTTTCCACTAATTTTCAGGAATTTTTTGAAATTTTTAATCAACCCCGAACGCATTTAGAATACGAACGGTCAAAAAATTTCGGAATTCCAACGGTTTTCCCGGAATACGGAAAGCCAAAAGTTTTGGGAAAATGAAAAGACAAAAAAAATTCGGAATGTGAAAGGTCAAAGGTTTCCGGAATACGGAAGGTAAAAAGTTTTTCTGGAATTCGGAAAGCCAAAAGGTTTCGGGAAAACGGAAAGCCAAAGGTTTTCCGGAAGTTGAAAAGCCAAGAAATTTTAAGAAGAAAATTTCAGAGAATTTTCAGAGAATTGTTTTCTCAAATCCCCTATTTTTCAGTATTTTCCAAGCTTATTTTCAAGCTTTTTTCTGAAATATATTCAAAAGCTTTTTTTAAAATAAAAAACTTATTATTTTTAAAAAAAAATAAAAAAAAATAAACAAAAGCTTTATTAAGCTTTGGATTTGATTTTTTTTTGGGGGGGGGGGCGTTTTTCCCGCCGGCGGCTGCTGCGCAGTCCCCCTCCCTCCCGTCGCCTGCGTGAGTGAGAAAGATGGAGGGAGACTCCCTCCTCACCTTCTTCTCCCCTCTTTCCTCTCCCTCTTCTCTTCCTTCCATTCTCTTTCCACCCCTCTCTGTTAAACAGAGAGATTAACTTAATATTTCATTAAGATTTTTAATTAAACCCTTAATTATAATTAGCATTAATTATGATTAATGTTTAAAAAAAATCATTTTCAAGAGAATTTTCACCCGGAAAAGAGAAAGAAAAATCAGATTTGAGAGGCGGAGAGAGTCCCACGCACACGGGAGAGCATCTCATGCATCAACACGCTGTCCCCTACTGAATTTCAGTAGAAATTGACAGAAATTTGATCGCATTCCCGCGGAAAAAACCCGCAAAAAAATGTATAAAAATACATTTTTAATCATAAAAATGCTCAAAAAATTCCTAAAAAATTAGGAAAAAATTTCTAAAAAATTCTAGAAATTCAGGGAATCCATTCTACAAAAATATCCACCATAAACTTTATGGTATTTTTGTAAAAAATTCCAGTAATGCTTGATTTTAATCATAAAAAATAGAGAAAATTAGCATTAACTCACGGTATTCCCCCACAACCTCGATTCGTCCATTGAATTGTAGTTACACACGTTTCAATCACCATATCGATGATCCACGTGCAATTCATCAACACAAATCAACAAAAGATAACATTTTATTAGTAAATATTAAAATTTACTAAAAAAAATCAACAATTAAATAGAGATTGCTCTGATACCACTGTTAAAACCCTAAGATCTCTCTAGATAATTGTTATGCATAAAACATGCATAAATCAGGCATAAACTCAACCACCCAACCACCCCCGAGCCCAAGGGATGCACACATGAATAATGAATGAAATACATCATACCTCTACCTTGATGTCCCATACCATCAAGAGGTATAACACAATCCAATAGCATGTAGCTATAGTGTGAAATGGTAGGTGAATAGATATGAACCTCTACAAAGAGAGCATATCATAGCCTTGGCCTCATGGAGCCCAAACCTCCAAGCCCCCCCAAGCTCCCTTGAGTGTGCCCCATGCCCCTATTATATAGGAGGGCCCTCAAGTGACTCTTGACTTTCCATTCCTCATGTGTGACCCTTGGATGCCTGACCCTAACCTTAAACCTTAAGGTTAGTCCTAACCCATGCTCCACTAGAGCTTGTTCCCATGCTCCCATGCTCACAAGCCTAATGTGGGTTAGCCTCCTAGTATATGCACACATAATGTGTATATAACATAGCACACATAATGTACATATAACACCCCAATACTCTGGAAAATCTTGAGCCATCTTTCCAAATCTTGCTTCACACAGCCCCTATTCTCTTTCACAAACCAGAGGAAATCTGCTCCCCTGTGGAGGCACCAAAAAGTGATGGCACGGAAGCGGTAAAGCTGTCTATGCCCTTATAGCATGCCACACTTCCACACACGCATGCAAACACACCAGAACACCAGACCAAAGAGCATGAATAGGACTTATATTTCAGAACAGAACTTTATCTTTACAGAGGTGGATATCCCAAATATCCCAGATACCAGCTTCATCAAGCACCCCCTCGCAATCAGCCCTCTCCAGCTCCTAATCGCTCCAAATCCCTTGGCTCCTTGCTTCTCTGCAGCTGACCTCTTCGTTCTCTGCTCTGCTCCTCAGCTGAAGGTCTCTTTGCTACACCACCAGCACACTGCCAGTTTCCCAAAGCAAGACCATAGCTACACCTCTGAACCTCCCTATCTCTTAAACCACAGCACCAAGATGGCTCCCTCTTCTCATCTTCTCTATCTGCTGCCACACTGCCAGTCACCAGCTCTTCAGGGTCCTTCCAAATCCCTTCTCTATCTCCCCAGGCGGCAACCCTCTGATGTCACCAAGGAGCAACTCGCCTCCCTCTCGCTCTTCACAAGGTGGCCCACTGTCCCTTTACACCTGCGGGCTGTACTCCAGACTCTTCACTTGATGATCCAGGCACCTTCAACTAGCACCAACACCAGCCTACGCATGTTTCCTTCACACCAAAAACGGTCACCAACGCTGGCTATCTTCACACCTCTGCCCAGCATCTTGCCTCCACGCACCAGCAAGGTCTCTCCTCCACACGGCAGCAACCACACTTCTGTAGCTTCTCTGCAAACCCTTCCTTACACCAGCACCTAGGCGGCTCACTCTCTTAGCTCCCTCTCTCCTGCAACCAGCGCCACAAGACAGCCTGTCCAACTGCACCCAAAATAGCTCCTAGGCGGCTCCCACACGACCACACTCTTCTGCAACCGCCAGCCTGCCTCGACCTCCACACTTGTTTCTCTGTCACCTCAACGACGGTCTCTTTCTCCCATGCGTCTGCTAGCCTCAGCTGCTCCTACCCAAGGCGGCCTTCTCTGCAGTCTCCAGTCGCCCCACCAGCCACACTCTGCATAGCCTGTGATTTAGCCCTTGTCGCTTAACACCAGCAGCTCCTGCATCTTCAAAGCACACCAGCGTCATAAACTCTGCGGGCGGCTGCATATGCCCGAGAGCCTCTCCACTGCATACGCTCCCGGCTGCACACACATCAGAACCTCCCTCTTTTGCAACACCTGAGCGACCTTCTGCACAAGGCCGCCTCCTCTCCTCGTCCGCTCCTCTGAAAAATCACCTGCTTTCACCTCCCTCTGTACTCGGCCCCCCACGCCACACAGGTCTCTCCTCCACACGGTAGCGCATCACCAAGGCGTCCACAACTGGCGCCCTCCACACTCTTCGCTGTACTTCACAAGGCGACCACACACCTCTCTGCGTCTGTGGCTACAGCTAGCCACCCAAACCACACGGGGCTCTCCCCCGTCCTCGCGCTCTCCCCCAGCTGAAAACACAGAGGCCGTCTCACTTCCTTCCAGTTGCGCCGACTCACCAGCTTCGCCAGCTTCTGGACTGTGCGTTGGCAGCCACTCACTCTTTCGCGTGGTCTACCTTATAGGTGGCCACGTTGTTTTTCACACTCATGCCCAAGGCACATGGCTCCCTTTTCTATTATTGCCCTCATGCTCCACACATTCTCAAACACAACCTTGTGCCCATTGTATTATTGACGTGCCCACACATATCAAACGACCGCGCACACATACAAGCCATCGACAGCTGACACTACCTTCAGCAGCTACGTTCCGGACGAGCCTGTGCTTCCAGAATCTCAACATTGTCCCTGCACATACACCTCCATCAAAGCCCTATGCTTGATTGCCGTATCCACGACACCCACACTGAGTCAATGGGTGCCCCCATGACCTTATTACAACACGAACAACACTCATGTACACATGTACAAGTTGAGTTTGAGGTTCCCAAAAAACTACACACATATTTAGCAACCCCCTTTCTTCTGCTGAGACATTTATGTCCAGCAGCTGCACAAACAGAAACCATTTATCCCCCTGGATCAAACAGAAACCTCGATGCATCTACCTTCCAATCCCTCAAGCATTCTCCTCCATCAAACAACCATTGATAGATCCTGTCATGACCTACTCTCAGCAACCCCCTTGGCTCTTCACATATGGCCTCATCACCTCCCACTGTTGCACTTCCTCCTCCAGACCAGCTCACATAGCCTTGTGATGGAGACCACCACTCCTCACCTTCACTCCCCTCTGACACATCTGAGTCCCACTCATAGTCATATACCGAAACAACAAACATCTGATCATCAACTTCCACCTCATGATCACCCAATTTACCACCCACATCATTGGCTTCCAACTCTCCCTCTGGAAAACCTGCCAGACTCAAACTATAACCAAACCACTCATCCATATGCTGAGCATCCACATGTGGTGTGTCCTTCATAAACCCACTTCCCTTCAGCCCATCAACATCACACATAGCAACCTCATGCACTGTAGACTCATCATTGTCGCTTTCCTGCAGTTTCTCTAGCTTCAAGACCATTGGCGATCCTTCAAGATTCTCCACATCTTGCACAGGCATCTCTACCAAGTCTAAGCTCCCCAAACTCCCAGGCAAAGCATCTTGGTCCCCCTGACCAATAACAATAGTCTCACATGCATCCTCACCACTCACAACCAACTCATTCTCTTGGGCATGACAAGGAACACACACCTTTTGTTCAGCAACCGCACCTGCAAAATCTCTCACACCATCATTCAAAGTAGCATCTAACCCATCATCAGTCATTCCATCACTCTCTTCCTGCTGCACAACTGGCATGCAAGTAATCTTCTCCAAGGAAGCCAACTCCAACAGATCATCTAGTGCACTATCAAGTACACAGTTCAGCTCACCATCCACACTCTCACAGGCTGCAATATCCAACTCATCACCCAGATCATCCATAGATACTCCATCCATAGTATCTTCACCAGTAACACTTTGATCATCACACTCTACCTTGACTGGCTGAAGTACTGGCACTTGCAAGTCATTACTCTTCTCTGAATCAAAGAGATCATCCAAGTCATATCCATACTCAAACACATCAGGCTCCTCAGCATTAGCATCACTCTCACAATCCACAGCATCATCAATAACCTCATCCTTCTCCTCCTCACCTTTTGAAAGCTCTTCAGGGCTGATTCCAGAAACCTCATCCTTCTCCATTCCCAACAGATTAATCTGTCCCATACCCTGCTCTGCAAATGTGACCTTATGAACCTCACAAACACTGGGCTGAATTGCATCCTTCATCTGCATACTGGAGCCACTCACCCTATCACTCATTCCCAAAGACCATTGATATATGCCACCATTAGCTTTGGCTGGTCTCTCACATTGTGGACTGATATGACCCCACTCACCACAATTCCGACATTGCACATCACACGGATACCCTCTCCCTCTTCCAATATCTGCTGAATTTCTTTCAAAACCAGATGATGCATCAGTCTTCCTTCCCATAGCACCTATGCCTCGTCCTCTTCCCGTGGACTCTATCCAATTCACGCTTAAAGACTTCATGAGCTCCACTGCTTCATGAACCTCCCTCTTCAAAGAATCCTCCTGTTTAGGAACAACAGCAGCTTTTCTTCCAGGATGCATACTCTCAATCTGTGGCACCTTCACAAACCTCCTTGGCTCTTCCTGTATTCCCAACTGCCTCAGACGCTTCACCTTCCACTCCTTCTCACGAGCAACTCTGACAGCCTCCTCAAAGCTATCCAGGTTCTTCAGCTCCACCTTCAGACGGATCGTTGGCTCCAGACCAGCCACAAACCGCTCCCTCTTTATCATCTGTGGGGGTACTTCAGGAATCAGAGCCTCACACCATAGACTCCACAGTCTACCAAACTCTATCAGATACTGGTCCACATCCTGATCGTCCTTCTGCTCAATGTTACACAACTCCTTCCATACTTCATTCGGACTCTTCACATGGACAAACTGTGCCAAAAATGCAGCTCTGACTACACGGTACTCAGGATCCTGCTGATGAACATTCCTGTGTGCAGTCACAAACATCTGTAGCCATATTTTTGCATCACCCTGCAAGCAATAAGCCAAAATCCGAGAAAGGATCTCCGGGGTTGCCCTGTCTTTCATCAAAGCTGTAAACTCCATCTTCTCCAGAAACCTGGTTGCATTTTCCTATGGCAATCCCCAATACTCCGGAAAATCTTGAGCCATCTTTCCAAATCTTGCTTCACACAGCCCCTATTCTCTTTCACAAACTAGAGGAAATTTGCTCCCCTGTGGAGGCACCAAAAAGTGATGGCACGGAAGGGTAAAGCTGTCTACGCCCTTATAGCATGCCACACTTCCACACACGCATGCAAACACACCAGAACACCAGACCAAAGAGCATGAACAGGACTTATATTTCAGAACAGAACTTTATCTTTACATAGGTGGATATCCCAAATATCCCAGATACCAGCTTCATCAAGCACCCGCTCGCAATCAGCCCTCTCCAGCTCCTGATCGCTCCAAATCCCTTCGCTCCTTGCTTCTCTGCAGCCGACCTCTTCGTTCTCTGCTCTGCTCCTCAGCTGAAGGTCTCTTTGCTACACCACCAGCACACTGCTAGTTCCCCAAAGCAAGACCACAGCTACACCTCTGAACCTCCCTATCTCTTAAACCACAGCACGAAGATGGCTCCCTCTTCTCATCTTCTCTATCTGCCACTACCAGTCACCAGCTCTTCAGGGTCCTTCCAAATCCCTTCTCTATCTCCCCAGGCGGCAACCCTCTGATGTCGACAAGGAGCAACTCGCTCCCTCTCGCTCTTCACAAGGTGGCCCACTGTCCCTTTACACCTGCGGGCTGTACTCCAGACTCTTCACTTGATGATCCAGGTGCCTTCAACTAGCACCAACACCAGCCTACGCATGTTCCCTTCACACCGAAAACGGTCACCAACGCTGGCTGTCTTCACACCTCTGCCCAGCAGCTTGTCTCCACGCACCAACAAGGTCTCTCCTCCACACGGCAGCAACCACACTTCTCTAGCTTCTCTGCAAACCCTTCCTTACACCAGCACCTAGGCGGCTACTCTCTTAGCTCCCTCTCTGCTGCAACCAGCACCACAAGACAGCCTGTCCAATTGCACCCAAAATAGCTCCTAGGCGGCTCCCACACGACCACACTCTTCTGCAACCGCCAGCCTGCCTCGACCTCCACACTTGTTTCTCTGTCACCTCAACGGCGGTCTCTTTCTCCCGTCTGCTAGCCTCAGCTGCTCCTACCCAAGGCGGCCTTCTCTGCAGTCTCCAGTCGCCCCACCAGCCACACTCTGCATAGCCTGTGATTTAGCCCTTGTCGCTTAACACCAGCAGCTCCTGCATCTTCAAAGCACACCAGCTTCATAAACTCTGCGGCTGCATATGCCCGAGAGCCTCTCCACTGCATACGCTCCCGGCTGCACACACATCAGAACCTCCCTCTTCTGCAACACCTGAGCGACCTTCTGCACAAGGCCAGCTCCTCTCCTCATCCGCTCCTCTGCAGAATCACCTTCTTTTACCTCCCTCTATACTCGGCCCCCCACGCCACAGAGGTCTCTCCTCCACACGGTAGCCCGTCACCAAGGCGTCCACAACTGGCGCCCTCCACACTCTTCGCTGTACTTCACAAGGTGACCACACAGGTCTCTGCGTCTGTGGTGGCTATAGCTAGCCACCCAAACCACACGGGGCTCTCCCGTCCTCGCGCTCTCCCCTAGCTGAAAACACAGAGGTCGTCTCACTTCCTTCCAGTTGCGCCGACTCACCAGCTTTGCCAGCTTCTGGACTGTGCGTTGGCAGCCACTCACTCTTCCGCGTGGTCTACCTTATAGGTGGCCACGTTGTTTTTCACACTCATGCCCAAGGCACATGGCTCCCTTTTCTATTATTGCCCTCATGCTCCACACATTCTCAAACACAACCTTGTGCCCATTGTATTATTGACGTGCCCACACATATCAAACGACCGCGCACACGTACAAGCCAGCTGACACTACCTTCAGTAGCTACGTTCCGGACGAGCCTGTGCTTCCAGAATCTCAACATTGTCCCTGCACATACACCTCCATCAAAGCCCTATGCTTGATTGCCGTATTCACGACACCGACACTGAGTCAATGGGTGCCCCCATGACCTTATTACAACACGAACAACACTCATGTACACATGTACAAGTTGAGTTTGAGGTTCCCAAAAAACTACACACAACGTTGGTGCGACTGGCCGAGACGGGCTAGTGTGAGTGATGTGATGGAGCTGGAGGCCTTGGCGGGTGCTGGCGTCAAGGTGCAAGGCAAGTGTGGAGCACAGCCGTGTGTGGGAGAGCTAGTGAGTGAAGGCAAGGGCACTGAAGCCGACGGGCTGGTGATTATGGAGAGCAAACGCAAAGGGTGGTTTCCGCCTGGTTTTGGAATGGCTCTTTGGTGAGCAGCCACAGACGCGTAAGAAGAGAAGAGTGTGGTCGTGTGTGGGAGCCGCCTAGGAGACAGGGCTGTGGACAGTGTTGCTGCTTGGCTGGTGGGGCCGATAGCATTGCAGACTAGTGAGGAAGTGGCTGGTAGAGGATCAGCACAGAGAGAGAGAGATGTTTGGGTAGCTGCTGCTGGCGACACACACAGAAGTGATGGGCTGCAGAGAGGAGTTGAGGGTTAGTTGGTGGGGCACCTTCTGAAGAGAGAGTGGCCGGGTTCATTCTGGTGTGATTGGCACAATAGGCAGGCGAGAGGTTCGTGGTGATTGGGGATGTGGTGTATCCTCGGCCAGTGACAGGTCTGAGTGTTTTGTTTATGGTTGTGTGAGTAAGGCTTCTGTGTCGGGAGAAGCTTGTATGAAGTGTTTTCTGGGAATATAATTGCTGGGTGTTTGCTTTGGTCTATGGTGCCCCTGTTTTGTGCTGTCTTTCTAGCCTGGGTGGGTGGTGAATTGTGAGAAGCGTTTTAGCCGGTGGCTGGTAGTGCCTCCGTTGTGTTTGTTTTCCAAGTTTAATAGGGGCAGGGCTATAAAGGCAGTGTTCTTTTTTTTTTCACCTCACAACAGCATTGCTTATATTAATCATATATGCAAGCCCTTAGTATACTTTAGCACACAATGCTTTCTGGCTATTATGTATCCATACTACTCTTGATTCTTCCATGAGTAACAACAATGTATTGTTACAAAAGTCGACCACCACGTAGAAGGCACACATTTGTATCTTCCCTTATTTGTAATCTATATGCATAATATTACCGTTGAATTATAGTATTTGTCTCCTCATTTGAACCTTGTCTATTCCTACCATGGAGTGAAATTCTAACATGCTAACCATCCTCTCCTTGAGTAAACAGAACATATTTTTTTATAGTATTTGTGCGAGACATTATTTGAATATCTCTTTGACCTACATAAAGAGCATCCCCTTGACCTAGTATGATAGCAGCTATCTTACTACCCGTAGGGACCAATTATTTCCTTAATATTGATCCAACTTCAGTGACCATTCTCAAATCTACATGTGGACTGGACTGTAACATTTCTCTTATTGTATGAAATGCACATGCATATGGATTGTGTTTATACATCATTATTTGTAAGCTTTCAAGCATGTTATGATTTACAAAAAGCATCCCATGAAGTCTATTCTCTAATTCATGCTCCGTATCATATATATATATATATATATATATATATATATATATATATATATATATATATATATATATATATATATATATATAATTGGAAAAATTGAGGAGCCGCATCTCAGTATTACAGAGCCAACATGATGATATGTAATACCATGGATTCAAAAATCAAATACATACCTCCCCCTAGTGATTTGATTATCCAAGTGAATACCCAGTGAAACGAATGCTAAGGCATTGTTTTTATAAGAGCATATATTTTTTCTGTGTTCCTTACTTGCATTATCATCACCAAACAGATCAACCAATGTAGGAGGAGGATTGTCCTTGCATTTGGAGGAGAGGTTTCATTCTCTCAACCTCTTTCCTTTCACTAGGATTGACTCCATCTTGCTTGAAAACCGCCACGGGCAAGTTTACCTTATAACCGTATATACATAGCCTCTTTGGAGGAGAGGTTGCATTCTCAGCACCTCCTTCTTTGCAATAGGATTGACTCCATTTTCTTGAAAACCACCACGGGCAATTTCACATTATTATAACCATGCATATCCTCAAATGGTGGCATCCTAACCCTTCTAACACTTTATAATGCTTATATAAGAGATGAGCAAGCTTGGTGTTGGTATTTCCCTTTAGTGAGCCATATCTAGATTTGGGAATCCTCAAGAACACAAAATACCCTTTTAATTTCAAGGGCCTCCTTTGAGCATCATCAGAGTACTTCATTTTCTCTTGTAAGGTCCCTCCCAAGCCATTTATGTGTCTCTTTTAATATAGATTTCAAGAAGGAAAGAGAGCGCACATAGAGAAGGCTGAGACAATAAGACTAGAATCATTAGGAAAATGATAACAGTAAAAATATTAGCTCCATAAAATCCTAAAAGAAATAAGAAGACAAGAATAGTTCTATTAAGAGATAAGTATCTCCAAAAAAAGAAATTCGAATTTAGGTGATAGGAGGTCATATTTAGAGTACTTTTACATATTTAGAGACAATGCACGCTAAAAAGCATTGAAAACCAATGGGATTTTGAAACGTAAGTGCGCAGTACATCTATTTAAAAGTAACAATGTAGCTATTCTGAAAGATGCACATGTGAAAGCAACTTGATTCTATCCAAGTAATCAAGATAGAAAGGCATTATAAATATATATTTTGCCTAATCCACTTGCTCTGTCAAGGAAAAAAAACAATGGCAAAAAACACTGCCATTGTTCAAATAAACAGCCTCAAAGATGGTATGAAATGCTCTTGATTGACAACTATTAAGACTCCTTTTTTGGAAAGAGCCAAATCATCCTGTTGAGAACAGAATCAAACATCATCTCTTTCCATCAACGAACCATTGTTTTCAGTAGCAAGAGTTGATTTATCGGGGAGAGACAGCCCTTCAAAATCATGTAGACGTTTTTCATATTATTGTAAGAGGTCTTGCATGTGTAATAGAGAGATTGATTCTTAGCTGTAGAATGACAAACACCAATCTCAGCACACCTTCTCTCCAAGCCATGAAAAAAATATTTGGAAGCTTGATAGAGAATTTGTGCCAAACCTGTCCAAGAGATATAGGCTCACAAAAAAGCAGAATAATGACAAAAAGTTGATGTAATTAGAATCTGGTTTTTTGAAATGCACCTTCTTGAAGACATATATACCACTCGTATCTCTCCAGCATTCCTTTGGCTTCACATGAAATCTTAAAACAACAATACAAATGTCCATTCACTGTTTGTACATCCTCAAAAGATATGCAGCCTTTACACACTATAAGTAACATGTATAGATAATATTGCTCACATGCACACTCGGGCTAACATTATACATATATGTCCAATTGTATTTCCTTTTTTATTTTAGTCCATGATCAAAAAGTTAGATAGCACGCTATTTGAATCTGCGTGCAATTGACGAGCTCTGAACCATTCAGTGAGTGTAGTTATTTAGTTCCTATCACGAGGACTAATACATCAGACAAATTATTAGTCATTGAATATAACATAATTTTGCATCGAAAAATGAATAGACAATCTTTGTATATATGGTTTTCATTATGTAAATCATATTGGTATAAACGCCAACTTGCCTCTCTGACATAGACACATACCACGCATCCGGATATTGACTAACCTCATCAATATAAGTGTCAACTTGCCTCTGCCGTAGACACATACCGTGCATCCAGATATTGACTAACCTCATTAATAACCCCATGTGTATCTTGCAACTCTATAGTAGGTCTATCATGTCCTTTGTATACATACTTATATAAATATTCTCATTACAATAATGGTAGAGCATACTTCTATGTTAATATAGACTTTGTACCTCATAGAGAGAAAAGGGTTATATGGAACAACCCACATTGACTATCCACCTCATGATCCTTTACTTGTATGAAACTACTTTCGTCTTGCCGCATGTAAGTTGGATACCCATTATCAGCAATAGTAGTCTCAGAAAACTTTCAAGAATAACGATGTTTACAACTTCCATTTACCATATAAGGAGAGCATATTTAGTTTCCCACATGGTCCATGTACATTACAATGACTAATTATGTTGTGCAACTTAGAAAACATCGCCTTATCTGGAAGTTCAACACATACAAACTTATCATAGTGAGCAATCTTAGTAGGTTTACATTCACTTTCCAATATCAATAGTATATGTGCATGTAGAAAGTCTCCTTTTAAAATTCAATAACAAAAATTTGTTTATACATCATTATTTGTAAGCTTTCAAGCATGTTATGATTTACAAAAAGCATCCCATGAAGTCTATTCTCTAATTCATGCTCCGTATCATATA
Organism: Cibotium barometz; assembly: GCF_041138505.1. Classification (NCBI taxonomy): domain Eukaryota; kingdom Viridiplantae; phylum Streptophyta; class Polypodiopsida; order Cyatheales; family Cibotiaceae; genus Cibotium; species Cibotium barometz. The sequence continues at coordinate 1,342,612 of NC_141082.1, read as the reverse complement.
TATATATATATATATAATTGGAAAAATTGAGGAGCCGCATCTCATATTCTATTAGGTATTACAGAGCCAACATGATGATATGTAATACCATGGATTCGAAAATCAAATACATACCTCCCCCTAGTGATTTGATTATCCAAGTGAGTACCGAGTAAAACGAATGCTAAGGCATTGTTTTTATAAGAGCATATATTCTTTCTGTATTCCTTACTTGCATTATCATCACCAAGTAATAGATCAACCAATGTAGGAGGAGGATTGTCCTTGCATTTGGAGGAGAGGTTTCATTCTCTCAAGCTCTTTCTTTTCACTAGGATTGACTCCATCTTGCTTGAAAACCGCCACGGGCAAGTTTACCTTATAACCGTATATACATAGCCTCTTTGGAGGAGAGGTTGCATTCTCTCCACCTCCTTCTGACTCCATTTGCTTGAAAACCACCACGAGCAAGTTCACATTATTATAACCATGCATATCCTCAAATGGTGGCATCCTAACCCTTCTAAACACTTAATAATGCTTATAGAAGTGATGAGCAATCTTGGTGTTGGTATTTCCCTTTAGTGAGCCATATCTAGACTTGGGAATCCTCAAGAACACAAAATACCCTTTTAATTTCAAGGGCCTCCTTTGAGCATCATCAGAGTCCTTCATTTTCTCTTGTAAGGTCCCTCCCAAGCCATTTATGTGTCTCTTTTAATATAGATTTCAAGAAGGAAAGAGAGCGCACTTAGAGAAGGCTGAGACAATAAGGCTAGAAACATTAGGAAAATGATAAGAGTAAAAATATTAGCTCCATAAAATCCTAAAAGAAATAAGAAGACAAGAATAGTTCTATTAAGAGATAAGTATCTCCAAAAAAAAAATTCGAATTTAGGTGATAGGAGGTCATATTTAGAGTACTTTTACATATTTAGAGACCATGCACGCTAAAAAGCATTGAAAACCAATGGGATTTTGAAACGTAAGTGTGCAGTACATTCATTTACAAGTAACAATGTAGCTATTCTAGAAGATGCACATGCGAAAGAAACTTGATTCTATCCACGTAATTGGAATAAAGGGATGTAATGCATGAAAATATGAGTAATCACCATGTAAACACGATGCCTAAGTGTGTTTAGTCTCTCACACCAAGAGAATGGAAATAGCCTTCCACAAGCCAAGAAGCCATGAGCTCCAAGAAACATGAGTTTCCATTTCTAAAAATGATCATCAAAAGTTACAACCATGGTCCAAGTCCCCTCTTTTATACATGGACTTGTCCCATTATTAACCCTATTGAATAAAGTTCCTACTTTATTACAAACCATCCCTTCCCAAAGATTTTGTCCTCAAAATCAATAACATGTACAATCTCAAAGTATGAGACTCTAATGTAATCGATGGGAAGTGGTTAAGAGTTCTCAAGTACATCCAAAGCACATATACAATGAAAATTTGGATGCGTACAAGTCCACAAAGCTTCAAGCCCAAAGTGTATGAGTGGGACTGTTATGACAGCCCTTCTAGTCGATGAAGACCCTTGAAAATCCTTCATTTAGACTCCATATATTGGGCTGAAAATGGTATGTACACTCAGCCATATGTAGCCCACATCATAATCCTTCATTAGGATACGCCATGAAGCTTGTTGGAGTAGAAAAATAGGCCCAATAGTAGACCTTCCCAAAGCTGTCGAGAAATTACAGCATGTATACTTCTCCTCATATTACCCAATTTGCTCAAGTAAACCATACCACTTGATCACGGAAAGTCATCCACAAGTAAACCATGTTGTTGGACATACTCCAATGATTGCCAAGTAGCCTCATCCATGGGTAATTGCTTCCATTTGACAAGGTATTCATCAATAAGACCCTCTTAGGTGGTAGACTCTTTGGCACTTGCAAAAATATCTTCATACTCCTTAAGAAGAGTTGCCATTTCCTCATCTATGTGCTGTCCACTGCCTTCCATCCCCTCTTGGGTAACATGTAACACATAGATAGTGTCAAAAGCCTTAATCTCTTTCTTGAGTCACCTTGGAGAGATCAAAGAGAGCCTCTTAGGTGCATTTGCAGCAAGTACCACCTCCCGGATCAAACGGAAATTCACCATCCTCCGTGATGAAAGAATGGTCTTCAAGTGACTCCTCATGTGCTTCTTCATTGCAATCCTCCCATTTTTCAATGTCATGAGAGTCATCCTTGTTCTCTTCCTCATCCATGAGGATCATAGTGGCCACAATCTTCTTTGATTTGCACACATGCCCGGGTGACCACCTCTCTTTGCACTTGAAACATAGCCCTTTGCTTCTCAACTCCTCAATCTTTGGATCATCCATTCTTTGAGTCTTCTTGAAGGGTTGAAAGGGCTTCTTCTTCATGAAGTCACTACCCTTTTTGGCATCAATTTGATATATCCCATTCTTTGGCTTTCCACCCCCAAATGATGTAGGAGTTCTTGGATTAGAGGATGGTAATGTAGAGGTAGGACCTTTCCCAAAATTGTAAGAAGTAGTGGTTGGTTTGAGTGTGTCCTTGGTGAAGGTCATGGGCTGAGACCTCTTGTACTTTGGCTCATAAAGTTCGGCTAACCTCATAGCTTCTTTGAGAGAGCTAGGCCTTTGAGCCAACACATCCGCCTTGATGAAGTGTTCAAGCCCATGCACAAACTTTTTCATCTTCATGTCTTCACTCAAGCCTTCCATGTACATTGAAAGCTTCAAAAATTTCTTGATATAATCTCTCACCATCATCCCCTTTTGAGAAAGTTCATACCATTCTTCATGGTAACGGTCAAGCACTAGGGGTGAAATGAAGGCCAAGTTCATCTCCCGCTTCAATCCTTCCCAAGTTGATGGCATGTTCCCTTGTTTGACCAAGTGCCTCCACCATTGATGTGCATAATCTTCAAGGTGTAAGGAAGCAAATTGTACCGTATCACGCTCACTTTTTGGGTAAAGTTGGAATTAAGTGTCAAGCTTAGTAGCCCACTCCTCCAACTCTTGCGGAGATGATCCATCACCTTTGAACTTTGATAGTGAGACTTTGTCTTTGACATCCTTAGAAGCTGTGTAGGATGGGTTGTCATGTTGGGTAGAGGGTTTGAACCTTTGCATCTTCATATATGATTCCATGAATTGCGCAAAGTCTTTGTAGTCCCTCTTGATGTCATTTGGTAACTCCATCCACTTCTCATGAGCATCCCTTTGTCTTTGGGCAAAGGACAATTGGTTCCAATCGAGTACCACCTCTTCATCAATCATGTGCATATTGGAATTAGATGGACCCGAGTGAAAAGAAGAATGAAACATGTCCTTGACAAGGGACCTCCGTGCATCCGCCATGAATCCAAAAGTAGCATTCTTGGTGGCATGCTCATGCATTACTTTGGGAGAAACCTCTTGTGCCATAGGTAGCTTGCCTTCCCTACGGCCTTCAAAAGCTGTCCCATATTGCTTGCCTGCATGTGAAACACCATGACCACTATCAAATGAAGGTTGGCTCATTGGCCGAGCCACCCTCTCTTCCAAGACTTCCATCCTTGTGGCCATAGTATCAAGTCTATCATTGACCTCCACCCTTGTAGCCATCGTGTCCATCTTCGCATTCATTTGCATCAGCATTTGCATGATCGAATCGATGGGGATGGTATGTGACGCTTGTGGGGTGGGCTTGTGGGCACTTCCAACATTCACTTCTTCATGCACTTCCCTTGAAGTATGCCCACAAGTATCTTCCGGAGCATCTAAGATTCCTTGCTCCATAATTGCTTCTTCTCCCTCTACCTCGTCGGGAGTCAAGGTGTTATGCTTTGGTCGCCCTCTTGTCCTCGTTCCCATGGAAAGTATCGGTTTCAAAGATTTGGCTCTAACTTGAGGTAGGGATGTCCGATTGAAGTGGTCTAGAGCTTGTTGGAGAGCTAATGAGGTGTACTAGACCACTATACAAAGACCCTTAAGAGGTGAGAAGTGCTACTATTCTCTGTTTTAGGGTTTACAGGGTTATAGGCTGAAATAGTATTTTGAGCATAACTTGAGCTAGAAATATCCGAATGCAAAACTTCTTAGCTCAAATCGAAGCCCTCGATGAGTACTACGAGCCTATGTGATTAGATCTTGAAGACCTTAAAACCCCTATGATTGAATTAGGGTTTACTGTTTCTGCAAAAACTCTAATTTCTACCCCAAAGAGATATCGAAACGGAAAGGTTAAGGGCTCGTTGGGTAGCTCTAAGGAAGCACTAAGAGCTCGTATGATCACCTTTAATTCAGTCCAAAAGGTTTGGGACTGAATTAGGGTTTTGTAAATCTGCAATTTTCTTGCCCAAGTGACCCTTTTGTGCCCCCAATGATCCTTGCTTGTTCCCGCACCTTTGTTAGCACCTTTTGCACTTCCTTTGCATCCCAAGGTCTGCAATTAATGTTTCACCAACCTCAATTGCCATGCATAGTCAAGATTTTGGAAGAATTTGGCCATAGTCTCCTTTGTAAATGGAGCCAAATCTCAACTGAAAATGCAATTTCTGAAATCAAAATACAATGCTCTTTGCATCCCACAATGCCATGAAAGCTCTTATGCAATCTTTGTCCATCAAGGCATTAGCAACATCCACACAATATGATGGAATAGGGGGCCCCATTGCCCAAATGCATCCATAAAGTCGATGTGAGGATTGTTGAGGACGCGCGTTGAAGCTTGCCGATCTCCCGGCCAAGCCCTTCTCACCCCTTCACCAAGTTTTCCTCCAAGGTGAAGGTTGAGGCCATGTCTTCACCACCATGTACCTAATCCTCCACCGTATCGCTTTCCCAAAGCAATCACGACACGGTAGATTCAAAACATGCTCCCCTTGGCCTCTCCAACCAACGCCAAGGTACCCTCACACATTGCTAGATTCACTAGGAAATGAAAGTGAATGCAATGGTGAGTGTATGTGTTTGGAATTTACAAATGGGATGAAGGTAAAATCACTTACATGTGTGTGGCATGACTCATGCCATTTACAATATTCTCATGAATCATTATGCATGAATTCATGCTCATTCTCATAACTCCATTCATCAAAACAATCCAACATCAACCATCAAATCACAATGCCCTCACCATGGCATTTGGCATTTGCATAAGCATTTGTAAGACCAAAGCCAAGGCATATGTAATTGCATCAAATTGACAAATGCATGCTTCCACTTATGCTCTCTTATGCCCATGTGTAAAACATAGCATTGCCAATGCTATGTATAGCATCCCTAGTGCCCATATGGCATCAAAGTGAGCATGTTTCCATGGCATGGTATGAGCTTGTCAAATGGCAATCCATAGCATGGATATGGCATATGAATGGTATATATGATATGTGAATGATGCTTCAATTCCAACCAATGCTACATAGACTTGCCATTAAACTTGATAAATCCAAACCTCACTAAGCAAGTGTAAGATTTATGCACCTCCAAATCGAACTTTGTTACCATTGATTCAGCTTCATCCCCTTTGCCAATGCTATGTTTAGCATCCCTTCAAATCGAATTTGCTACCATTGATTCAGCTTCATATTTCATGTGCGGATCCTGAATACTGATCATGTGCAAGGTCTGCATTTAGCAAATCTGAAATATGCTCGTGGAAGTCTGTGCTGCAGATCGCGCTGGACAAGTTGCAGTGGGCGTCATCTCCGTTTCCAGCTCGGACTGTGGCCGCCTTACAGCCCACGGGGCAGCGCTGGCCGCCTTACAACAGATGGAAGGCGGTGCTGGCCGCCTTACAGCCCACGGGAGGCGGGCAAGCAGCGCTGGCCGCCTTAACCTAACAACTCTGGCCACGTTACAGCAGACGGGAGGCGGGCAAACGGGAAGCGGGCCAACGGCAGCACATCGAATTGCAGATTCGAGATTTTTCAAAATAAAATGAAAAGTTTACAAAAAAAATTCGAGATTAAGGAAGTAGATCACACCTCATAGCTCCCCCCCTAGCCATGGACAATGATGACTGTGTGAGGGATTAGGGTTTGGAACAAGGGAACAAAAATTTTCAGAGATTTTTTTGAAAGTGCATGTAATTTGATGCTCTATGTGTTCCCCTCTTCAAGCTGAGTAAAAGCCCCAAAAAATGGAAGCAAAACGGGATGAAACAAGGGAGTAATGGCTATGGAAAGCTTGAAGAAGAAGCACAAATGAAAAACGTGATTAGCAGAGTGATTAGCAGAAAAGTTAATTGCAATTAGTCATTTGCCCTAAGTTTTAGCCCGGCTGCCCCAAATTTTTGGTCCAGAGGCCTAAAATTTGGTCCAGAAATGGCAAAAATGACCAAAATCACTCAAAATTCAAGCAATTTCCATGAAATCTTCACCATCTCCATGAGATTAAGCAAGATTAGAGAAGATTTGTCAAGAATCACTCAAGGATTACAAGAAAATAAAAAAAAAATTAAAAGAAACTCAAATTTTCAAGCAAATTTTCCCAACAACCCATGCATGCCCATGATCAAAATCAAGAGCTCTGATACCAATTGGAATGAAGGGATGTAATGCATGAAAATATGAGTAATCACCATGTAAACATGATGCCTAAGTGTGTTTAGTCTCTCACACCAAGAGAATGGAAATAGCCTTCCACAAGCCAAGAAGCCATGAGCTCCAAGAAACATGAGTTTCCATTTCTAAAAATGATCATCAAAAGTTACAACCATGGTCCAAGTCCCCTCTTTTATACATGGACTTGTCCCATTATTAACCCTATTGAATAAAGTTCCTACTTTATTACAGTAATCAAGATAGAAAGGCATTATAAATATATATTTTGCCTAATCCACTTGCTTCTGTCAAGGAAAAAAAACAATGGCAAAAAACACTGCCATTGTTCAAATAAACAGCCTCAAAGATGGTATGAAATGCTCTTGATTGACAACTATTAAGACTCCTTTTTTGGAAAGAGCCAAATCATCCTGTTGAGAACAGAATCAAACATCATCTCTTTCCATCAACAAACCATTGTTTTCAGTAGCAAGAGTTGATCTATCGGGAAGGGTTAGCCCTTGAAAATCATGTAGATGTTTTTCATATTATTATTGTATATATGGTTTTCATTATGTAAATCATTTTGGTATAAACGCCAACTTGCCTCTGACATAGACACATACCACGCATCCGGATATTGACTAACCTCATTAATAAGTGTCAACATGCCTCTGACGTAGACACATACCGTGCATCCAGATATTGACTAACCTCATCAATAACCCCATGTGTATCTTGCGACTCTATAGTAGATCTATCATGCCCTTTGTATACACACTTATATGAATATTTTCATTACGATAATGGTAGAGCATACTTCTATGTTAATATAGACTTTGTACCTCATAGAGAGAAAAGGGTTATATGGAACAACCCACATTGACTATCTACCTCATGATCCTTTACTTGTATGAAACTCCTTTCGTCTTGCCGCATGTAAGTTGGATACCCATTGTCATCAATAGTAGTCTCAGAAAACTTTCGAGAATTACGATGTTTTGCAACTTTCATTTACCATATAAGGAGAGAGCATATTTAGTTTCCCACATGGTCCATGTACATTACAATGACTAATTATGTTGTGTGACTTAGGAAACATCGCCTTATCTCGAAGTTCAACACATACAAACTTATCATAGTGAGCAATCTCAGTAGGTTTACGTCCACTTTTCAATATCAATAGCATATGTGCATGTAGAAAGTCTCTTTTTAAAATTCAAAAACAAAAACAAATCCCACTACCCTTCCAAATAATTCTTTTTTCACCAACAAGTGCATCATATCCTTATGCTTCTCATAGAAAACTCGTGCAATCAAGTCAAGTCGATCTTCGACAACCTGACCTGGCAGTAAAGCTTTGCTTATTTCATCCCACTTAGGATTTTAAGTAAAGGTAATAAAGAGGTTAAGTTTTTCCATCTTCCTAACAAAATAACCTTTTAATCTTGATACAATTGGTGCATATATCAAGGCCCCTAGTATATATATAGATGGTAGAACTATCTTGCATCTATCATTGCCAGGGAGACTCTGTTGACAGCATCGCTTATATTAATCATATATGCAAGCCCTTAAAATACTTTAGCACACAATGCTTTCTCGCTATTATGTATCCAATCTTGATTCTTCCATGCTGCTATGAGTATCAACAATGTATTGTTACAAAAGTCGACCACCATGTAGAAGGCACACATTTGTATCTTCCCTTATTTGTAATCTATATGCATAATATCACCGTTGAATTATAGTATTTGTCTCCTCATTTGAACCTTGTCTATTCCTACCATGGAGTGAAATTCTAACATGCTAACCATCCTCTCCTCGAGTAAACAGAACATATTTTTTTATAGTATTTATGTGAGACATTATTTGAATATCACTATGATCTACATGAAGAGCATTCCCTTGACCTAGTATGATAGCAGCTATCTTACTACCCATAGGAACCAATTATTTCCTTAATATTGATCCAACTTCAGTGACCATTCTCAAATCTACATGTGGACTGGACTGTAACATTTCTCTTATTGTATGAAATGCACATGCATATGGATTGTGTTTATACATCATTATTTGTAACCTTTCAAGCATGTTATGATTTACAAAAAGCATCCCATGAAGTCTATTCTCTCATTCATGCTCCGTATCATATATATATATATATATATATATATATATATATATATATATATAATTAATTGAAAAAATTGAGGAGCCCCATCTCATATTCTATTAGGTATTACAGAGCCAACATGATGATATGTAATACCATGGATTCGAAAATCAAATACATACCTTCCCCTCGTGATTTGATTATCCAAGTGAGTACCCAGTCAAATGAATGCTAAGGCATTGTTTTTATTAGAGCATATATTCTTTCTGTGTTCCTTACTTGCATTATCATCACCAAGTAACAGATCAACCGATGTAGGAGGAGGATTGTCCTTGCATTTGGAGGAGAGGTTTCATTCTCTCAACCTCTTTCTTTTCACTAGGATTGACTCCATCTTGCTTGAAAACCGCCACGAGCAAGTTTACCTTATAACCGTAGATACATAGCCTCTTTGGAGGAGAGGTTGCATTCTCTCCACCTCCTTCTTTGCAATAGGATTGACTCCATTTGCTTGAAAACTACCACAGGCAAGTTCACATTATTATAACCATGCATATCCTCATGGTGGCATCCTAACCCTTCTAAACACTTTATATTGCTTATAGAAGTGATGAGCAAGCTTGGTGTTGGTATTTCCCTTTGGTGAGCCATATCTAGACTTGGGAATCCTCAAGAACACAAAATACCCTTTTAATTTCATCCACTTGCTCTGTCAAGGAAAGAAAACAATGGCAACAAACACTGCCATTGTGCAAATAAACAGCCTCAAAGATGGTATGAAATGCTCTTGATTGACAACTATTAAGACTCCTTTTTTGGAAAGAGCCAAATCATCGTGTTGAGAATAGAATCAAACACCATCTCTTTCCATCAACAAACCATTGTTTTCAGTAGCAAGAGTTGATCTATCGGGAAGAGACAGCCCTTTAAAATCATGTAGATATTTTTCATATTATTGTAAGAGGTCTTGCATGTGTAATAGAGAGATTGATTCTTAGCTGTAGAATGACAAACACCAATCTTAGCACACCTTCTCTCCAAGCCATGAAAAAAATATTTGGAAGTTCGGTAGAGAATTTGTGCCAAACCTGTCCAAGAGATATAGGCTCACAAAAAAGCAAAATAATGACAAAAAGTTGATGCAATTAGAATCTGGTTTTTTGAAATGCAGCTTCTTGAAGACATATATACCACTCGTATCTCTCCAGCATTCCTCTGGCTTCACATGAAATCTTAAAACAACAATACAAATGTCCATTCACTGTCTGTATATCCTCAAAAGATATGCAGCCTTTACACACTATAAGTAACGTGTATAGATAATATTGCTCACATGCACACTCGAGCTAACATTATACATATATGTCCAATCATATTTCCTTTTTTTTTTTTAGTCCATGATCAAAAAGTTAGATAGCACGCTATTTGAATCTACGTGCAATTGACCAGCTCTGAACCATTCAGTGAGAGTAGTTATTTAGTTTCTATCACGAGGACTATTACATCACACAAATCATTAGTCATTGAATATAACATACATTAGGAACTCAATGGAGTCTTCTTGGGCCCTTTTATTTGGCAGTTTAAGGGAGTCAAACCTTTTCTCTTAAGAAGAAACGTTTTCTAATTAGAAACTTCAAAACGGCTACTTTATTCGAATTTGAATTTTGGAGGGAAAATGGAATTTAAAATCTAGCAGATAAAACCATATCATGTAACATATCTATGGAAAGCTCTTGATGCGTAGATCACGGATCTATAATCTCCGCTCAAATCGGAGCTCGTATGTAGAAGTTATGGAGGTCCGAAAATTGTAAAATTGCCCCCTCCCCTTTTTGGGAGAAAAAGTGCACCCTTTGACCACTCTTACACCTCTCTTACAAACCATTGGTTTTTGCTTACATGGCGGGCTCCTATTTGTCAAAAAGTTAAACGTTTCCATAACCTCATGGCAAATTAAAGGGCCCAAAAAGACTCCATTGAGTTCCTAATGATTTTGCATCGAAAAATGAATAGACAACCTTTGTATATATGGTTTTCATTATGTAAATCATATTAGTATAAATGCCAACTTGCCTCTGACATAGACACATACCACGCATCCGGATATCGACTAACCTCATCAATAAGTGTCAACTCGCCTCTGACGTAGACATGTACCGTGCATCCAGATATTGACTAACCTCATCAATAACCCCATGTGTATCTTGCGACTCTATAGTAGATCTATCATATCCTTTGTATACATACTTATATGAATATTTTCATTACGATAATGGTAGAGCATACTTCTATGTTAATACAGACTTTGTACCTCATAGAGAGAAAAGGGTTATATGGAACAACCCACATTGACTATCCACCTCATGATCCTTTACTTTTATGAAGCTACTTTCGTCTTGCCGCATGTAAGTTGCATACCCATTGTCATCAATAGTAGTCTCAGAAAACTTTCGAGAATAATGATGTTTGCAACTTCCATTTACCATATAAGGAGAGAGCATATTTAGTTTCCCACATGGTCCATGTACATTACAATCACTAATTATGTTGTGCAACTTAGGAAACATCGCCTTATCTGGAAGTTCAACACATACAAACTTATCATAGTGAGCAATCTCAGTAGGTTTATGTCCACTTTCCAATCATATCCTTAAAATTCAATAACAAAAACAAATCCCACTACCCTTCCAAATAATTCTTTTTTCACCAACAAGTGCATCATATCCTTATGCTTCTCATAGAAAACTCGTGCAATCAAGTCGAGTCGATCTTGGACAACCTGACCTGGCAGTAAAGCTTTGCTTATTTCATCCCACACTTAGGATTTTAAGTAAAGGTAATAAAGAGGTTAGGTTTTTCCATCTTCCTAACAAAATAACCTTTTAATCTTGCTACAATTGGTGCATATATCAAGGCCCCTAGTATATATATAGATGGTAGAACTATCTTGCATGTACCACTGCCACCACGGACACTCTATTGACAGCATCGCTTATATTAATCATATATGCAAGCCCTTAGTATACTTTAGCACACAATGCTTTCTGGCTATTATGTATCCATATTAATCTTGATTCTTCCATGCTGCTATGAGTATCAACAATGTATTGTTACAAAAGTCGACCACCACGTAGAAGGCACACATTTGTATCTTCCCTTATTTGTAATCTATATGCATAATATCACCGTTAAATTATAGTATTTGTCTCCTCATTTGAACCTTGTCTATTCCTACCATGGAGTGAAATTCTAACCTGCTAACCATCCTCTCCTCGAGTAAACAGAACATATTTTTTTTATAGTATTTATGCGAGACATTATTTGAATATCTCTATGACCTACATGAAGAGCATCCCCTTGACCTAGTATGATAGCAGCTATCTTACTACCCGTAGGAGCCAATTATTTCCTTAATATTGATCCAACTTCAGTGACCATTCTCAAATCTATATGTGGACTGGACTGTAACATTTCTCTTATTGTATGAAATGCACATGCATATGGATGACTGTAACATTTCTCTTATTATACATCATTATTTGTAAGCTTTCAAGCATGTTATGATTTACAAAAAGCATCCCATGAAGTCTATTCTCTAATTCATGCTCTGTATCATATATATATATATATATATATATATATATATATATATATATATATATATAATCGGAAAAATTGAGGAGCCGCATGTCATATTCGATTAGGTATTACAGAGCCAACATGATGATATGTAATACCATGGACTTGAAAATCAAATACATACCTCTCCCTAGTGATTTGATTATCCAAGTGAGTACCCAGTGAAAGGAATGCTAAGGCATTGTTTTTATAAGAGCATATATTCTTTCTGTATTCCTTACTTGCATTATCATCACCAAGTAACAGATCAACCAATGTAGGAGGAGGATTGTCCTTGCATTTGGAGGAGAGGTTTCATTCTCTCAACCTCTTTCTTTTCACTAGGATTGACTCCATCTTGCTTGAAAACCGCCCCCACGGGCAAGTTTACCTTATAACCGTATATACATAGCCTCTTTGGAGGAGAGGATGCATTCTCGCCACCTCCTTCTTTGCAGCAATAGGATTGACACCATTTGCTTGAAAACCACCACGGGGTAGTTCACATAATTATAACCATGCATATCCTCAAATGGTGGCATCCTAATCCTTCTAAACACTTTATAATGCTTATAGAAGTGATGAGCAAGCTTGGTGTTGGTATTTCCCTTTAGTGAGCCATATCTAGACTTGGGAATCCTCAAGAACACAAAATACCCTTTTAATTTCAAGGGCCTCCTTTGAGCATCATCAGAGTCCTTTATTTTCTCTTGTAAGGTCCCTCCCAAGCCATTTATGTGTCTCTTTTAATATAGATTTCAAGAAGGAAAGAGAGCGCACTTAGATAAGGCTGAGACAATAAGGCTAGAAACATTAGGAAAATGATAAGAGTAAAAATATTAGCTCCATAAAATCCTAAAAGAAATAAGAAGACAAGAATAGTTCTATTAAGAGATAAGTATCTCCAAAAATAGAAATTCGAATTTAGGTGATATGAGGTCATATATATTTAGTGACCATGCACACTAAAAAGCATTGAAAACCAATGGGATTTTGAAACGTAAGTGTGTAGTACATCCATTTAAAAGTAACAATGCAGCTATTCTAGAAGATGCACATGCGAAAGCAACTTGATTCTATCCACGTAATCAAGATAGAAAAGCATTGTAAATATATATTTTGCCTAATCCACTTGCTCTGTCAAGGAAAAAAAACAATGGCAAAAAACACTGCCATTGTTCAAATGAGCAGTCTCAAAGATGGTATGAAATGCTCTTGATTGACAACTATTAAGACTCCTTTTTTGGAAAGAGCCAAATCATCCTGTTGAGAACAGAATCAAACATCATCTCTTTCCATCAACAAACCATTGTGTTCAGTAGCAAGACTTGATCTATCGGGAAGAGACCTTGGGGGGGTCACTAATACCACGCATCCCGATATTGACTAACCTCATCAATAAGTGTCAACTTACCTCTGACGTAGACACATACCGTGCATCCAGATATTGACAAACCTCATCAATAACCCCATGTGTATCTTGCCACTCTATAGTAGATCTATCATGTCGTTTGTATACATACTTGTAGGAATATTTTCATTACGATAATGGTAGAGCATACTTCTATGTTAATATAGACTTTGTACCTCATAGAGAGAAAAGAGTTATATGGAACAACCCACATTGACTATCCACCTCATGATCCTTTACTTGTATGAAACTACTTTCGTCTTGCCGCATGTAAGTTGGATACCCATTGTCATCAATAGTAGTCTCAGAAAACTTTCGAGAATAACGATGTTTGCAACTTCCATTTACCATATAAGGAGAGAGCATATTTAGTTTCCTACATGGTCCATGTACATTACAATGACTAATTATGTTGTGCAACTTAGGAAACATCGCCTTATCTGGAAGTTCAACACATACAAACTTATCATAGTGAGCAATCTCAATAGGTTTACGTCCACTTTCCAATATCAATAGTATATGTGCATGTAGAAAGTCTCTTTTTAAAATTCAATAACAAAAACAAATCCCACTACCCTTCCAAATAAATCTTTTTTCACCAACAAGTGCATCATATCCTTATGCTTCTCATAGAAAACTCGTGCAATCAAGTCAGGTCGATCTTCGACAACCTGACCTGGTAGTAAAGCTTTGCTTATTTCATCCCACTTAGGATTTTAAGTAAAGGTAATAAAGAGGTTAAGTTTTTCCATCTTCCTAACAAAATAACCTTTTAATCTTGATACAATTGGTGCATATATCAAGGCCCCTAGTATATATATAGATGGTAGAACTATCTTGCATCTATCATTGCCAGGGAGACTCTGTTGACAGCATCGCTTATATTAATCATATATGCAAGCCCTTAAAATACTTTAGCACACAATGCTTTCTGGCTATTATGTATCCATACTAATCTTGATTCTTCCATGCTGCTATGAGTATCAACAATGTATTAGTAGAAGGCACACATTTGTATCTTCCCTTATTTGTAATCTATATGCATAATATCATCGTTGAATTATAGTATTTGTCTCCTCATTTGAACCTTGTCTATTCCTACCATGGAGTGAAATTCTAACATGCTAACCATCCTCTCCTCGAGTAAACAGAATATATTTTTTTATAGTATTTATGTGAGACATTATTTGAATATCTCTATGACCTACATGAAGAGCATTCCCTTGACCTAGTATGATAGCAGCTATCTTACTACCCATAGGAACCAATTATTTCCTTAATATTATTCCAACTTCAGTGACCATTCTCAAATCTACATGTGGACTGGACTGTAACATTTCTCTTATTGTATGAAATGCACATGCATATGGATTGTGTTTATACATCATTATTTGTAACCTTTCAAGCATGTTATGATTTACAAAAAGCATCCCATGAAGTCTATTCTCTCATTCATGCTCCGTATCAAATATATATATATAATTAGAAAAATTGAGGAGCCGCATCTCATATTCTATTAGGTATTACAGAGCCAACATGATGATATGTAATACCATGGATTCGAAAATCAAATACATACCTTCCCCTCGTGATTTGATTATCCAAGTGAGTACCCAGTCAAACGAATGCTAAGGCATTGTTTTTATAAGAGCATATATTCTTTCTGTGTTCCTTACTTGCATTATCATCACCAAGTAACAGATCAACCAATGTAGGAGGAGGATTGTCCTTGCATTTGGAGGAGAGGTTTCATTCTCTCAACCTCTTTCTTTTCACTAGGATTGACTCCATCTTGCTTGAAAACCGCCACGAGCAAGTTTACCTTATAACCGTATATACATAGCCTCTTTGGAGGAGAGGTTGCATTCTCTCCACCTCCTTCTTTGCAATAGGATTGACTCCATTTGCTTGAAAACTGCCACAGGCAAGTTCACATTATTATAACCATGCATATCCTCATGGTGGCATCCTAACCCTTCTAAACACTTTATATTGCTTATAGAAGTGATGAGCAAGCTTGGTGTTGGTATTTCCCTTTGGTGAGCCATATCTAGACTTGGGAATCCTCAAGAACACAAAATATCCTTTTAATTTCATCCACTTGCTCTATCAAGGAAAGAAAACAATGGCAACAAACACTGCCATTGTGCAAATAAACAGCCTCAAAGATGGTATGAAATGCTCTTAATTGACAACTATTAAGACTCCTTTTTTGGAAAGAGCCAAATCATCGTGTTGAGAATAGAATCAAACGTCATCTCTTTCCATCAACAAACCATTGTTTTCAGTAGCAAGAGTTGATCTATCGGGAAGAGACAGCCCTTCAAAATCATGTAGATATTTTTCATATTATTGTAAGAGGTCTTGCATGTGTAATAGAGAGATTGATTCTTAGCTATAGAATGACAAACACCAATCTTAGCACACCTTCTCTCCAAGCCATGAAAAAAATATTTGGAAGTTTGATAGAGAATTTGTGCCAAACCTGTCCAAGAGATACAGGCTCACAAAAAAGCAGAATAATGACAAAAAGTTGATGCAATTAGAATCTGGTTTTTTGAAATGCAGCTTCTTGAAGACATATATACCACTCGTATCTCTCCAGCATTCCTCTGGCTTCACATGAAATCTTAAAACAACAATACAAATGTCCATTCACTGTCTGTATATCCTCAAAAGATATGCAGCCTTTACACACTATAAGTAACATGTATAGATAATATTGCTCACATGCACACGGGCTAACATTATACATATATGTCCAATCATATTTCCTTTTTTATTTTAGTCCATGATCAAAAAGTTAGATAGCACGCTATTTGAATCTACGTGCAATTGACCAGCTCTAAACCATTCAGTGAGAGTAGTTATTTAGTTTCTATCACGAGGACTATTACATCACACAAATCATTAGTCATTGAATATAACATAATTTTGCATCGAAAAATGAATAGACAACCTTTGTATATATGGTTTTCATTATGTAAATCATATTAGTATGAACGCCAACTTGCCTCTAACATAGACACATACCACGCATCCGGATATCGACTAACCTCATCAATAAGTGTCAACTCGCCTCTGACGTAGACACGTACCGTGCATCCAGATATTGACTAACCTCATCAATAACCCCATGTGTATCTTGCGACTCTATAGTAGATCTATCATATCCTTTGTATACATACTTATATGAATATTTTCATTACGATAATGGTAGAGCATATTTCTATGTTAATATAGACTTTGTACCTCAAAGAGAGAAAAGGGTTATATGGAACAACCCACATTGACTATCCACCTCATGATCCTTTACTTTTATGAAACTACTTTCGTCTTGCCGCATGTAAGTTGGATACCCATTGTCATCAATAGTAGTCTCAGAAAACTTTCGAGAATAACGATGTTTGCAACTTCCATTTACCATATAAGGAGAGAGCATATTTAGTTTCCCACATGGTCCATGTACATTACAATCACTAATTATGTTGTGCAACTTAGGAAACATCGCCTTATCTGGAAGTTCAACACATACAAACTTATCATAGTGAGCAATCTCAGTAGGTTTACGTCCACTTTCCAATCATATCCTTAAAATTCAATAACAAAAACAGATCCCACTACCCTTCCAAATAATTCTTTTTTCACCAACAAGTGCATCATATCCTTATGCTTCTCATAGAAAACTCGTGCAATCAAGTCGAGTCGATCTTGGACAACCTGACCTGGCAGTAAAGCTTTGCTTATTTCATCCCACACTTAGGATTTTAAGTAAAGGTAATAAAGAGGTTAGGTTTTTCCATCTTCCTAACAAAATAACCTTTTAATCTTGATACAATTGGTGCATATATCAAGGCCCCTAGTATATATATAGATGGTAGAACTATCTTGCATGTACCACTGCCCCACGGAGACTCTATTGACAGCATCGCTTATATTAATCATATATGCAAGCCCTTAGTATACTTTAGCACACAATGCTTTCTGGCTATTATGTATCCATACTAATCTTGATTCTTCCATGCTGCTATGAGTATCAACAATGTATTGTTACAAAAGTCGACCACCACGTAGAAGGCACACATTTGTATCTTCCCTTATTTGTAATCTATATGCATAATATCACCGTTGAATTATAGTATTTGTCTCCTCATTTGAACCTTGTCTATTCCTACCATGGAGTGAAATTCTAACATGCTAACCATCCTCTCCTCGAGTAAACAGAACATATTTTTTTTATAGTATTTGTGCAAGACATTATTTGAATATCTCTATGACCTACATGAAGAGCATCCCCTTGACCTAGTATGATAGCAGCTATCTTACTACCCGTAGGAGCCAATTATTTCCTTAATATTGATCCAACTTCAGTGACCATTCTCAAATCTACATGTGGACTGGACTGTAACATTTCTCTTATTGTATGAAATGCACATGCATATGGATGACTGTAACATTTCTCTTATTATACATCATTATTTGTAAGCTTTCAAGCATGTTATGATTTACAAAAAGCATCCCATGAAGTCTATTCTCTAATTCATGCTCTGTATCATATATATATATATATATATATATATAATCGAAAAAATTGAGGAGTCGCATCTCATATTCGATTAGGTATTACAGAGCCAACATGATGATATGTAATACCATGGACTTGAAAATTAAATACATACCTCTCCCTAGTGATTTGATTATCCAAGTGAGTACCCAGTGAAACGAATGCTAAGGCATTGTTTTTATAAGAGCATATATTCTTTCTGTATTCCTTACTTGCATTATCATCACCAAGTAACAGATCAACCAATGTAGGAGGAGGATTGTCCTTGCATTTAGAGGAGAGGTTTCATTCTCTCAACCTCTTTCTTTTCACTAGGATTGACTCCATCTTGCTTGAAAACCACCCCCACGGGCAAGTTTACCTTATAACCGTATATACATAGCCTCTTTGGAGGAGAGGTTGCATTCTCTCCACCTCCTTCTTTGCAGCAATAGGATTGACACCATTTGCTTGAAAACCACCACGGGCTAGTTCACATAATTATAACCATGCATATTCTCAAATGGTGGCATCCTAATCCTTCTAAACACTTTATAATGCTTATAGAAGTGATGAGCAAGCTTGGTGTTGGTATTTCCCTTTAGTGAGCCATATCTAGACTTGGGAATCCTCAAGAACACAAAATACCCTTTTAATTTCAAGGGCCTCCTTTGAGCATCATCAGAGTCCTTCATTTTCTCTTGTAAGGTCCCTCCCAAGCCATTTATGTGTCTCTTTTAATATAGATTTCAAGAAGGAAAGAGAGCGCACTTAGAGAAGGCTGAGACAATAAGGCTAGAAACATTAGGAAAATGATAAGAGTAAAAATATTAGCTCCATAAAATCCTAAAAGAAATAAGAAGACAAGAATAGTTCTATTAAGAGATAAGTATCTCCAAAAATAGAAATTCGAATTTAGGTGATATGAGGTCATATATATTTAGAGACCATGCACACTAAAAAGCATTGAAAACCAATGGGATTTTGAAACGTAAGTGTGTAGTACATCCATTTAAAAGTAACAATGCAGCTATTCTAGAAGATGCACATGCGAAAGCAACTTGATTCTATCCACGTAATCAAGATAGAAAGGCATTGTAAATATATATTTTGCCTAATCCACTTGCCCTGTCAAGGAAAAAAAACAATGGCAAAAAACACTGCCATTGTTCAAATAAACAGTCTCAAAGATGGTATGAAATGCTCTTGATTGACAACTATTAAGACTCCTTTTTTGGAAAGAGCCAAATCATCCTGTTGAGAACAGAATCAAACATCATCTCTTTCCATCAACAAACCATTGTGTTCAGTAGCAAGACTTGATCTATCGGGAAGAGACCTTGGGGGGGTCACTAATACCACGCATCCCGATATTGACTTACCTCATCAATAAGTGTCAACTTACCTCTGACGTAGACACATACCGTGCATCCAGATATTGACAAACCTCATCAATAACCCCATGTGTATCTTGCCACTCTATAGTAGATCTATCATGTCGTTTGTATACATACTTGTAGGAATATTTTCATTACGATAATGGTAGAGCATACTTCTATGTTAATATAGACTTTGTACCTCATAGAGAGAAAAGAGTTATATGGAACAACCCACATTGACTATCCACCTCATGATCCTTTACTTGTATGAAACTACTTTCGTCTTGCCGCATGTAAGTTGGATACCCATTGTCATCAATAGTAGTCTCAGAAAACTTTCGAGAATAACGATGTTTGCAACTTCCATTTACCATATAAGGAGAGAGCATATTTAGTTTCCTACATGGTCCATGTACATTACAATGACTAATTATGTTGTGCAACTTAGGAAACATCGCCTTATCTGGAAGTTCAACACATACAAACTTATCATAGTGAGCAATCTCAATAGGTTTACGTCCACTTTCCAATATCAATAGTATATGTGCATGTAGAAAGTCTCTTTTTAAAATTCAATAACAAAAACAAATCCCACTACCTTTCCAAATAATTCTTTTTTCACCAACAAGTGCATCATATCCTTATGCTTCTCATAGAAAACTCGTGCAATCAAGTCACCTCATGATCCTTTACTTATATGAAACTACTTTCGTCTTGCCGCATGTAAGTTGGATACCCATTGTCATCAATAGTAAACTCAGAAAACTTTCGAGAATAACGATGTTTGCAACTTCCATTTAACATATAAGGAGAGAGCATATTTAGTTTCCCACATGGTCCATGTACATTACAATCACTGTAAGATTCCTCCCCTAACCCCTTTTTGATGTCTAGTATCTTCCCCTGTAATCAATCCCTCTTCAGAAATATAAAGACCTTGTTTCTAACTGTTTTAGCCTAGAGAGAGAAAATTATTCTAGAGAGAGAATATTCAGATTATGAATATTTTTAGACAGAAAAATAACTCATCTTATTAAAATAAGTTCCCCTTAAACAGAAATTCAAAAAGAATTTTCCAATGTGCAATTGGAATTAATTGGAAATAGGTATAAAGAACCTTAGTCTAAGGGTCTAGATTTTCATAAATCTTTGGATTATGGTCCAATTAAGGTTCCTATAGGCCAATAGCATCAATCCATGTGTAAGGAGGAGATAAATCCAAATTGTAAAAAGAAGATACCCAAAAATGAGTAAATGCTCACATAAGATGAAGAGTTGAAAATGTACAAGGTTTATTAGTAAAAAACTTTGAGCAATATTAAAAATATGAGATATTTTGGGAATAATGATTTTATTATGACACATATGTAAGGAAGGGGAGTCCCTTAAATGCTCACATAAGATGAAGAGTTGAAAATGTACAAGGTTTATTAGTAAAAAACTGAGCAATATTAAAAATATGAGATATTTTGGGAATAATAATTTTATTATGACACATATGTAAGGAAGGGGAGTCCCTTAAATGCTCACATAAGATGAAGAGTTGAAAATGTACAAGGTTTATTAGTAAAAAAACTATGAGCAATATTAAAATGATTCCATTATGACACATATGTAAGGAAGGGGAGTTCTTTAAAGGAGGTGCATATTTCACATAAGATGAAGAGTTGAAAATGTACAAGGTTTATTAATAAAAAGCTATGAGCAATATTAAAATGATTCCATTATGACACATATGTAAGGAAGGGGAGTTCTTTAAAGGAGGTCCATATTTCACATGCTTGAATAAGTTTTAAACTCATAAAAATTGAGATATTTTATCTCTCCTCTCTCCTCATTCAAGTCTAGTTCCAAAAAGTTAGCTTAACTGACCTAAAAATGGTCAAAAAGAGACCAAACTGACTTGGAAAATTCTAGAATCAGTTTGTTTGGTTAGGAGCTCAAATATTCCTATAAATAAAAGCCTTCCCTTGTTGAAAAAAATATAGTGTCTTATGCATTGTTACTCTACTCCACCTAAGCCAAGAATATGAATTCTTTATGTAGATATAGTGTCTTATGCATTGTTACTCTACTCCACCTAAGCCAAGAACTATGAATTCTTTATGTAGATATAGTGTCTTATGCATTGTTACTCTACTCCACCTAAGCCAAGAACTATGAATTCTTTATGTAGATATAGTGTCTTATGCATTGTTACTCTACTCCACCTAAGCCAAGAACTATGAATTCTTTATGTAGATATAGTGTCTTATGCATTGTTACTCTACTCCACCTAAGCCAAGAACTGTGAATTCTTTAATAATTCACTAGTTTTTGATACTTCTCTCTTTCTTCAATCCCCATTGGTGGCTCCATCAACATACTAAACCAATTGATTGGTTGGGGGCCTCTACCGTGAACAAAGAATCAAGCAAATTATAAGATAAGTATAGTGAATTATGATCTTTTCTATAATTTCTCAATGATTCTCTCTTCTCAACCCCTCTCAAGCTTGAGAAGCTTAATTGGTATGGTTTTTGAAATACTATTAAAGTTAATTAATTAATGATAGTAAAGAATTACATAAAATTCTATTTATATTTAATTCTAATGGTTTTTCTCTCTCTCACTTAAGAAATGGTCATACTCATGACCCTTTTTAATCCAAATGAAGCTTTTCATAAGGCTTTTTCTTAATCCAAGATTAAGCTATGCTTGAGGCCAAATTAATGGCTTTTTTCTATGCTTTTAGTTTATGTATAATGATGATTTAATCCATTATGGATTGATGATCCAATTAGAGACCATTCTAATTATTTTCTTAATGATCCAATTAGAGACCATTATGGATTGATGATCCAATTAGAGACCATTCTAATTATTTCCTTAATGATAAGCTTTATCCCTTAGAAAAAAATTGAGATTTATCAGTCATAGTAGCGGAGCTATGGCAAAATTTTTATAGAAATTACGCATAAAATAAATTCATTCAAAGCATAAAAAGAGGACTTCCTACCATATTCTAGGAACTATCATCCTAGTTTAATTAAAAGAATTTTATTATGTATGGAGATGTGGATGCTTGCATGTAGATGTAGATGTATGGATGTGAGTGTGAATGTGGAGGTGGATGTATGCATGGAGATGTGGATGTATGCATGTAGAAGTAGATGTATAGATGAGGATGTAAATAGAGATGTGGATGGATGCATGTAGATGTAGATGTATAGATGTGGATGTGAATGGAGATGTAGATGTATGCATGTAGATGTAGATGTATAGATGTGGATGTGAATGGAGATGTAGATGTATGCATGTAGATGTAGATGTATAGATGTATAGATGTGGATGTGGATGTATGCATGTAGATGTAGATGTATGAATGGAGATGTAGATGTATGCATGTATAGATGTGGATGTGGATGTATGCATGTAGATGTAGATGTATTGATGTGGATGTGGATGTGGAGGTGGATGTATGCATGTAGATGTAGATGTGGATGTGGATGTGGAGATGGATGTATGCATGTAGATGTAGATGTATAGATGTGGATGTGAATGTGGAGGTGGATGTATGCATGTAGATGTAGATGTATGAGGAGAATGTGAATGTGGATGTGGATGTATGCATAGAGATGTGGATGTATGCATGTAGATGAGAATGTACGCATATAGATGTGGATGTATGGATGTGAATGTGCATGTAGATGTGGATGTATGGATGTGGATGCATGAATGTGCATGTAGATGTGGATGTGAAAATAGATGTATGGATGTAGATGTGGATGTGTGGATGTGGATGTGAATGTGGATGTGGATGTGAATGTGGATGTGGATGTGGATGTGGATATATGTATGGATGTGAATATACGATATGTGATGTATGTGAATGTGGATGTGGATGTGGATATATGTATGGATGTGAATATACGACATGTGATGTGAAGGAATATGAAGTGTTGAGATGGAAAATGATGTATGGATGTAGATGTGGATGTGAAAATAGATGTATGGATGTAGATGTGGATGTATGGATGTGAATGTGGATGTGGATGTGGATATATGTATGGATGTGAATATACGATATGTGATGTGAAGGAATATGAAGTGTTGAGATGGAGAATGATGTGATGGGATGAGTATACATATAAATGGAATATGGAATAAGTAATGTGGATTGATGAGGGATAATTTGGAAAAATGAAAGTAAAAATAGAAACTGTATTGTAAACTGTTTGTAAATGCTGTTTGTAAATGACTGTTTTATGTCAAGATTGCTGGGGGAGCATTGTGACGATCTTGTGATTAAGGTCGTGGAGACCTAACTGATAATGTTGCAACTGCTGACGGAGAGTCAATGAAGGACGTCTCGCGTAGCAAGGTCGGCCGAGGTCTTGACCAGCCTCGGTGCGATTAAAATGGTGAGCTTCCGGTATAGTGGATGAGGGGCCAAGGAAGCGGCCTATGAGTGAAGCGCTAGGTCACCTGCGAAGGATCCTAGAGGGTGCTGACCATACGGTGCTCGGGCTCTGGGTCGCCTAGGATACCCACGCGTGCGTCGAGGAAGGTATTGGAACAGAGTTGGAGTTGTTTTCTGAAATCGGGCATGGATCTGGTTGATTGACCTTGCTGGTCTTCAATGGATGAGTCCATGGCTCTTTATATGGATCTGTTGGTTGATCTTGCTGATCTTCAACGAGAGTCCATCTCGATAAGTGATTATATTACCAAGTATTATGGGCTAGGGATTAGGAAACGGCCCCTGAGTGGACAAGTGGTGAGCGTCCTAGTTGCCAATGATGCCGTAAATACTCTGATGAAGGAATGATGGAAAAATTGAGAATCAATTGGATGAATTGGAAGATGGTGTTCAGTGATACTATGGTTTTTTTTAAAGGATGGTTTTAAACTGGTTGAATCTGTGAAAAGGCAATTTCATATTGGGTGTGTGAGTGGTGTGACTAGTTTTATTTTTGCATGAACATCCGGCTAGGGGGCCTTGGGACTCTTTCCTTGGTACCCAGGACAAAACCTAACCAAATTCTTAATTGGATCCCATCACTATAGTGGTTGGGCGGTTGGCTAACCCATGGGATTGGATGGGGTTAGGCTGGACTGATGGATCCATAAATCGAGACTCAAACTTTTGTTTTTACGATAGATAAATTAATCCCGGATAGTAACTGTTCTATGGATAGGAATCAACGGCTGTGCCTCTTGAATGGGGAAAAAAGCGTTGATCCCAATGATCCAAGTGCAAGTTTCTTCCTTGATCTGACCAAGTATCTTATAGATGTAATTGGATCAGCTCGATCAGAAATGATCTTGATTACGTTAGAGTAAAAAGTTATCCTGGTGGAATTGCCCGTGCTTTCCGGTAAAGGAAGTTTTTTCGGGTTCGGTTTTGGAACAATCGACGGATTAGTCTCTTATCCGGATATCCGTGGGCGAGGCCCCGACAAATGTGGGACCCCTGTCCCGCGCGAGAAGTGCTACTTCCGCTGCTAGTATCCCGAATCTGTTTCTCGGTGGGAACAGGGATCTTACAGTTGGTATCAGAGCCTTTGGTTAATAAAGATCAACTGAGAAGACAAATATATCAAAAATTTATCAAGAAACACAAAAAGGTTATAATTGTGTGAGATAATTCATACAATTTGATATTCAAACTGAAATTCGTAATTTCCTAATTGGTTCTTCAGATGGAAGTACCGCAATTATATAGAATCCCTGACTTGCTTGAGGCCTAGACATGATAGTATTTACCTTATAATTCCAAGGGCCGTGACTACCCGTATATACCGAGAGTATACTGCAGCTCTTTACTGACAGTATATACGAGTAAATCTAAGACTTGAAATTATAAGCGTTAATGCTATCCAGATGATGATTTCGAATGTGATTGATATGATTTTTAATTTTGTCTGAGAATTGATGAATTGATTTGGATTCTGATTGAAAATTCTGATTGAAAAATGATGATTTTTAAAAATTAGTTGAAATATAATGAAACCACAATGAGGGGGAATGGGACGAGTCCCTATGATGATATTCAAAACTAGAATGATGATAACGAATTCAACAAATCACTATGAGATTAGTGGGTTGTGCTGTAGATTGCTACTGTTAATACTTGACCGGTAGATCAAGTTAAGGGATGTCAAATTGAGAACTTGCTTGATTGAAATTTCCGTGGAGGAATGTTCCGAAGGAAACTTTTCGGTCTAATGGACCTTTATCATGTTAAAGATATGAATGATATGATCTGAATGAATTGTTATTTAATGATGAGTTCTATATAAGGGATATTTATCCCAGTGTTCTGTTGGGTTGACCAGAATATAAGGAACCCCAGAATAAAATTGGATCTTAAGAAAAAGAGATGTCCTCTACCTTGCGAGATGAGGACATCTCGCACTTTTTAAGTGGGGTAGAATGTAAGATTCCTCCCCAACCTTCGAGGTATACTGGAGTAAGAATCTTCCTTTCTGATCTTATAATTATTCCCTCTCTAAAATAAAAGAAAGTTTCTGTTTAAAAAAGGAAGACCCTTTCCCTAGAATACTTCTCAGGAGTCCCACATGTTTTAAGGATTTAGAACAATGAGTTCAGAAGTGAGAATCGGTGTTTTGGATACCAAGGTTTTGGTTTTCATTCGAGTACGGCCCAAAAGAAGTTCTTTAGCTCTTGGGGAGTATAAGAAGTTATCCCCCAGATATTGTGACCCTTATATCTGAATTCAATGAAAGTAGGTGACTTAGCCTACAAGCTTCTTTTATCTCCTCATCTCAAAATTCTTAATGCCTTCTATAGAAAAATATGTCAAACACAAATCATGGAAAGACGGTAAAACTTCAGTGGCAAGTTACCGTTGGCTTCTAGGTTACGCTAGCTCCTTCCTTTATATAAGTCGTAACTTTACTTGTCGCTCACAGTAATCTTACTCCCATCGATCTCCTTTGTTTCTTAATCTCCTTCATGGCTTGGCAACAAGAACTAGTTTTATCCATGATGATTTCTCACCTTCAAGACGCAAGAGAGTCTGTGAAGAAAGACTTTATAGAACAATATGAGCGCTCACTTTTTCCTCACCTAGGAACTTCTGTAGCTCAAACCAAATGGCGGACCTATCAAAACATAACTAGAGTAACACCTTGGGGTCAGCAGCACTTTCGTAACAATGTCTGCTTGGCCATGGTTATTGAAGCTTTGGGTTTGGGTCCCCGATACTACTACGTCATGAGATCAAGGCATCTTGGGTTTTCTGAGCGGGTCTTCTTACTGGCGTGTTTTCTTCCTCATGAGAAGATATGCCTTTATCCCGTTTTTGGCTTGCCTCTCAGAGGTCCTTTTGTTAGATCACCTCATACCACTGAGATAGGTGCGGCAATCACCAGCAGAATCATTCCCATAGATGAGTTACCCTATACTTGTGCAGCTTGTGAGTGCTGCTTTTGTGACCATATGATGGACGGGCTTATGGAAGTGTAAAGAGTTCTTCTACGTTTACTGTATAAGTTCCGAGAATGAATAAAGTTTAAATCTTGTTCTATCTTGCTTTCTTTAAGACTTTTCTTGGCGGTTAATCTTGATTAAAATTTTTCTCTAAGTCTCATATTTGTGCATCTTGCGAAATTATCCCAGTTTGCGAGATGAGGACATCTCGTATTTTTTAACTGGGGTAGAATGTAAGATTCCTCTCCCAACCCCTTTTTGATGTCTAGTATCTTCCCCTGTAATCAATCCCTCTTCAGAAATATAAAGACCTTGTTTCTAACTGTTTTAGCCTAGAGAGAGAAAATTATTCTAGAGAGAGAATATTCAGATTATGAATATTTTTGGATAGAAAAATAACTCATCTTATTAAAATAAGTTCCCCTGAAACAGAAATTCAAAAAAAATTTTCCAATGTGCAATTGGAATTAATTGGAAATAGGTATAAAGAACCTTAGTCTAAGGGTCTAGATTTTCATAAATCTTTGGATTATGGTCTAATTAAGGTTCCTATAGGCCAATAGCATCAATCCATGTGTAGGGAGGAGATAAATCCAAATTGTCAAAAAGAAGATACCCAAAAATGAGTAAATGCTCACATAAGATGAAGAGTTGAAAATGTACAAGGTTTATTAGTAAAAAACTATGAGCAATATTAAAAATATGAGATATTTTGGGAATAATGATTTTATTATGACACATATGTAAGGAAGGGGAGTCCCTTAAATGCTCACATAAGATGAAGAGTTGAAAATGTACAAGGTTTATTAGTAAAAAGCTATGAGCAATATTAAAAATATGAGATATTTTGAGAATAATGATTTTATTATGACACATATGTAAGGAAGGGGAGTCCCTTAAATGCTCACATAAGATGAAGAGTTGAAAATGTACAAGGTTTATTAGTAAAAAAACTATGAGCAATATTAAAATGATTCCATTATGACACATATGTAAGGAAGGGGAGTTCTTTAAAGGAGGTGCATATTTCACATAAGATGAAGAGTTGAAAATGTACAAGGTTTATTAATAAAAAGCTATGAGCAATATTAAAATGATTCCATTATGACACATATGTAAGGAAGGGGAGTTCTTTAAAGGAGGTGCATATTTCACATGCTTGAATAAGTTTTAAACTCATAAAAATTGAGATATTTTATCTCTCCTCTCTCCTCATTCAAGTCTAGTTCCAAAAAGTTAGCTTAACTGACCTAAAAATGGTCAAAAAGAGACCAAACTGACTTGGAAAATTCTAGAATCATTTTGTTTGGTTAGGAGCTCAAATATTCCTATAAATAGAAGCCTTCCCTTGTTGAAAAAAATATAGTGTCATGCATTGTTACTCTACTCCACCTAAGCCAAGAACTATGAATTCTTTATGTAGATATAGTGTCTTATGCATTGTTACTCTACTCCACCTAAGCCAAGAACTATGAATTCTTTATGTAGATATAGTGTCTTATGCATTGTTACTCTACTCCACCTAAGCCAAGAACTATGAATTCTTTATGTAGATATAGTGTCTTATGCATTGTTACTCTACTCCACCTAAGCCAAGAACTGTGAATTCTTTAATAATTCACTAGTTTTTGATACTTCTCTCTTTCTTCAATCCCCATTGGTGGCTCCATCAACATACTAAACCAATTGATTGGTTGGGGGCCTCTACCGTGAACAAAGAATCAAGCAAATTATAAGATAAGTATAGTGAATTATGATCTTTTCTATAATTTCTCAATGATTCTCTCTTCTCAACCCCTCTCAAGCTTGAGAAGCTTAATTGGTATGGTTTTTGAAATACTATTAAAGTTAATTAATTAATGATAGTAAAGAATTACATAAAATTCTATTTATATTTAATTCTAATGGTTTTTCTCTCTCTCTCACTTAAGAAATGGTCATACTCATGACCCTTTTTAATCCAAGTGAAGCTTTTCATAAGGCTTTTCCTTAATCCAAGATTAAGCTATGCTTGAGGCCAAATTAATGGCTTTTTTCTATGCTTTTAGTTTATGTATAATGATGATTCAATCCATTATGGATTGATGATCCAATTAGAGACCATTCTAATTATTTTCTTAATGATCCAATTAGAGACCATTATGGATTGATGATCCAATTAGAGACCATTCTAATTATTTCCTTAATGATAAGCTTTATCCCTTAGAAAAAAATTGAGATTTATCAGTCATAGTAGCGGAGCTATGGCAAAATTTTTATAAAAAGTACGCATAAAATAAATTCATTCAAAGCATAAAAAGAGGACTTCCTACCATATTCTAGGAACTATCATCCTAGTTTAATTAAAAGAATTTTATTATGTATGGAGATGTGGATGTTTGCATGTAGATGTAGATGTATGGATGTGAGTGTGAATGTGGAGGTGGATGTATGCATGGAGATGTGGATGTATGCATGTAGAAGTAGATATATAGATGAGGATGTAAATAGAGATGTGGATGGATGCATGTAGATGTAGATGTATAGATGTGGATGTGAATGGAGATGTAGATGTATGCATGTAGATGTAGATGTATAGATGTGGATGTGAATGGAGATGTAGATGTATGCATGTAGATGTAGATGTATAGATGTATAGATGTGGATGTGGATGTATGCATGTAGATGTAGATGTATGAATGGAGATGTAGATGTATGCATGTATAGATGTGGATGTG
Organism: Cibotium barometz; assembly: GCF_041138505.1. Classification (NCBI taxonomy): domain Eukaryota; kingdom Viridiplantae; phylum Streptophyta; class Polypodiopsida; order Cyatheales; family Cibotiaceae; genus Cibotium; species Cibotium barometz. The sequence goes on along the minus strand of NC_141082.1, from coordinate 1,312,890 downwards.
GATGTATGCATGTAGATGTAGATGTATTGATGTGGATGTGGATGTGGAGGTGGATGTATGCATGTAGATGTAGATGTGGATGTGGATGTGGAGGTGGATGTATGCATGTAGATGTAGATGTATAGATGTGGATGTGAATGTGGAGGTGGATGTATGCATGTAGATGTAGATGTATGAGGAGAATGTGAATGTGGATGTGGATGTATGCATAGAGATGTGGATGTATGCATGTAGATGAGAATGTACGCATATAGATGTGGATGTATGGATGTGAATGTGCATGTAGATGTGGATGTATGGATGTGGATGCATGAATGTGCATGTAGATGTGGATGTGAAAATAGATGTATGGATGTAGATGTGGATGTGTGGATGTGGATGTGAATGTGGATGTGGATGTGGATGTGGATATATGTATGGATGTGAATATACGATATGTGATGTATGTGAATGTGGATGTGGATGTGGATATATGTATGGATGTGAATATACGATATGTGATGTGAAGGAATATGAAGTGTTGAGATGGAAAATGATGTATGGATGTAGATGTGGATGTGAAAATAGATGTATGGATGTAGATGTGGATGTATGGATGTGAATGTGGATGTGGATGTGGATATATGTATGGATGTGAATATACGATATGTGATGTGAAGGAATATGAAGTGTTGAGATGGAAAATGATGTGATGGGATGAGTATACATATAAATGGAATATGGAATAAGTAATGTGGATTGATGAGGGATAATTTGGAAAAATGAAAGTAAAAATAGAAACTGTATTGTAAATTGTTTGTAAATGCTGTTTGTAAATGACTGTTTTATGTCAAGATTGCTGGGGGAGCATTGTGACGATCTTGTGATTAAGGTCATGGAGACCTAACTGATAATGTTGCAACTGCTGACGGAGAGTCAATGAAGGACGTCTCGCGTAGCAAGGTCGGCCGAGGTCTTGACCAGTCTCGGTGCGATTAAAATGGTGAGCTTCTGGTACGGTGGATGAGGGGCCAAGGAAGCGGCCTATGAGTGAAGCGCTAGGTCACCTGCGAAGGATCCTAGAGGGTGCTGACCATACGGTGCTCGGGCTCTGGGTCACCTAGGATACCCACGCGTGCGTCGAGGAAGGTATTGGAACAGAGTTGGAGTTGTTTTCTGAAATCGGGCATGGATCTGGTTGATTGACCTTGCTGGTCTTCAATGGATGAGTCCATGGCTCTTTATATGGATCTGTTGGTTGATCTTGCTGATCTTCAACGAGAGTCCATCTCGATAAGTGATTATATTGCCGAGTATTATGGACTAGGGATTAGGAAACGGCCCCTGAGTGGACAGGTGGTGAGCGTCCTAGTTGCCAATGATGCCGTAGATACTCTGATGAAGGAATGATGGGAAAATTGAGAATCAACTAGATAAATTGGAAGATGGTGTTCAGTGATACTATGGTTTTTTTTAAAGGATGTTTTTAAACTGGTTGAATCTGTGAAAAGGCAATTTCATATTGGGTGTGTGAGTGGTGTGACTAGTTTTATTTTTGCATGAACATCCGGCTAGGGGGCCTTGGGACTCTTTCCTTGGTACTCGGGACAAAACCTAACCAAATTCTTAATTGGATCCCATCACTACAGTGGTTGGGCGGTTGGCTAACCCATGGGATTGGATGGGGTTAGGCTGGACTGATGGATCCGTAAATCGAGACTCAAACTTTTGTTTTTACGATAGATAAATTAATCCCGGACAGTAACTGTTCTATGGATAGGAATCAACGGATGTGACTCTTGAATGGGGAAAAAAGCGTTGATCCCAATGATCCAAGTGCAAGTTTCTTCCTTGATCTGACCAAGTATCTTATAGATGTAATTGGATCAGCTCGATCAGAAATGATCTTGACTACGTTAGAGTAAAAAGTTATCCTGGTGGAATTGCCCGTGCTTTCCGGTAAAGGAAGTTTTTCCGGGTTCGGTTTTGGAACAATCGACGGATTAGTCTCTTATCCGGATATCCGTGGGCGAGGCTCCGACGAATGTGGGACCCCTGTCCCGCGCGAGAAGTGCTACTTCCGCTGCTAGTATCCCGAATCTGTTGCTCGGTGGGAACAGGGATCTTACAGTTGGTATCAGAGCCTTTGGTTAATAAAGATCAACTGAGAAGACAAATATATCAAAAATTTATCAAGAAACACAAAAAGGTTATAATTGTGTGAGATAATTCATACAATTTGATATTCAAACTGAAATTCGTAATTTGCTAATTGGTTCTTCAGATGGAAGTACCGCAATTATATAGAATCCCTGACTTGCTTGAGGCCTAGACATGATAGTATTTACCTTATAATTCCAAGGGCCGTGACTACCCGTATATACCGAGAGTATACTACAGCTCTTTACTGACAGTATATACGAGTAAATCTAAGACTTGAAATTATAAGCGTTAATGCTATCCAGATGATGATTTCGAATGTGATTGATATGATTTTTAATTCTGTCTGAGAATTGATGAATTGATTTGGATTCTGATTGAAAATTCTGATTAAAAAATGATGATTTTTAAAAATTAGTTGAAATATAATGAAACCACAATGAGGGGGAATGGGACGAGTCCCTATGATGATATTCAAAACTAGAATGATGGTAACGAATTCAACAAATCACTATGAGATTAGTGGGTTGTGCTGTCAGATTGCTACTGTTAATACTTGACCGGTAGATCAAGTTAAGGGATGTCAAATTGAGAACTTGCTTGACTGAAATTTCCGTGGAGGAATGTTCCGAAGGAAACTTTTCGGTCTAATGGACCTTTATCATGTTAAAGATATGAATGATATGATCTGAATGAATTGTTATTTAATGATGAGTTCTATATAAGGGATATTTATCCCAGTGTTCTGTTGGGTTGACCAGAATATAAGGAACCCCAGAATAAAATTGAATCTTAAGAAAAAGAGATGTCCTCTACCTTGCGAGATGAGGACATCTCGCACTTTTTAAGTGGGGTAGAATGTAAGATTCCTCCCCAACCTTCGAGGTATACTGGAGTAAGAATCTTCCTTTCTGATCTTATAATTATTCCCTCTCTAAAATAAAAGAAAGTTTCTGTTTAAAAAAGGAAGACCCTTTCCCTAGAATACTTCTCAGGAGTCCCACATGTTTTAAGGATTTAGAACAATGAGTTCAGAAGTGAGAATCGGTGTTTTGGATACCAAGGTTTTGGTTTTCATTCGAGTACGGCCCAAAAGAAGTTCTTTATCTCTTGGGGAGTATAAGAAGTTATCCCCCAGATATTGTGACCCTTATATCTGAATTCAATGAAAGTAGGTGACTTAGCCTACAAGCTTCTTTTATCTCCTTATCTCAAAATTCTTAATGCCTTCTATAGAAAAATATGTCAAACACAAATCATGGAAAGACGGTAAAACTTCAGTGGCAAGTTACCATTGGCTTCTAGGTTACGCTAGCTCCTTCCTTTATATAAGTCGTAACTTTACTTGTCGCTCACAGTAATCTTACTCCCATCGATCTCCTTTGTTTCTTAATCTCCTTCATGGCTTGGCAACAAGAACTAGTTTTATCCATGATGATTTCTCACCTTCAAGACGCAAGAGAGTCTGTGAAGAAAGACTTTATAGAACAATATGAGCGCTCACTTTTTCCTCACCTAGGAACTTCTGTAGCTCAAACCAAATGGCGGACCTATCAAAACATAACTAGGGTAACACCTTGGGGTCAGCAGCACTTTCGTAACAATGTCCGCTTGGCCATGGTTATTGAAGCTTTGGGTTTGGGTCCCCGATACTACTACGTCATGAGATCAAGGCATCTTGGGTTTTCTGAGCGGGTCTTCTTACTGGCGTGTTTTCTTCCTCATGAGAAGATATGCCTTTATCCCATTTTTGGCTTGCCTCTCAAAGGTCCTTTTGTTAGATCACCTCATACCACTGAGATAGGTGCGGCAATAACCAGCAGAATCATTCCCATAGATGAGTTACCCTATACTTGTGCAGCTTATGAGTGCTGCTTTTGTGACCATATGATGGACGGGCTTATGGAAGTGTAAAGAGTTCTTCTACGTTTACTGTATAAGTTCCGAGAATGAATAAAGTTTAAATCTTGTTCTATCTTGCTTTCTTTAAGACTTTTCTTGGCGGTTAATCTTGATTAAAATTTATCTCTAAGTCTCATATTCGTGCATCTTGCGAAATTATCCCAGTTTGCGAGATGAGGACATCTTGTATTTTTTAACTAGGGTAGAATGCAAGATTCCTCCCCCAACCCCTTTTTGATGTCTAGTATCTTCTCCTGTAATCAATCCCTCTTCAGAAATATAAAGACCTTGTTTCTAACTGTTTTAGTCTAGAGAGAGAAAATTATTCTAGAGAGAGAATATTCAGATTATGAATATTTTTGGATAGAAAAATAACTCATCTTTTTAAAATAAGTTCCCCTGAAACAGAAATTCAAAAAGAATTTTCCAATGTGCAATTAGAATTAATTGGAAATAGGTATAAAGAACCTTAGTCTAAGGGTCTAGATTTTTATAAATCTTTGGATTATGGTCCAATTAAGGTTCCTATAGGCCAATAGCATCAATCCATGTGTAGGGAGGAGATAAATCCAAATTGTCAAAAAGAAGATACCCAAAAATGAGTAAATGCTCACATAAGATGAAGAGTTGAAAATGTACAAGGTTTATTAGTAAAAAACTATGAGCAATATTAAAAATATGAGATATTTTGGGAATAATGATTTTATTATGACACATATGTAAGGAAGGGGAGTCCCTTAAATGCTCACATAAGATGAAGAGTTGAAAATGTACAAGGTTTATTAGTAAAAAACTATGAGCAATATTAAAAATATGAGATATTTTGAGAATAATGATTTTATTATGACACATATGTAAGGAAGGGGAGTCCCTTAAATGCTCACATAAGATGAAGAGTTGAAAATGTACAAGGTTTATTAGTAAAAAAACTATGAGCAATATTAAAATGATTCCATTATGACACATATGTAAGGAAGGGGAGTTCTTTAAAGGAGGTGCATATTTCACATAAGATGAAGAGTTGAAAATGTACAAGGTTTATTAATAAAAAGCTATGAGCAATATTAAAATGATTCCATTACGACACATATGTAAGGAAGGGGAGTTCTTTAAAGGAGGTGCATATTTCACATGCTTGAATAAGTTTTAAACTCATAAAAATTGAGATATTTTATCTCTCCTCTCTCCTCATTCAAGTCTAGTTCCAAAAAGTTAGCTTAACTGACCTAAAAATGGTCAAAAAGTGACCAAACTGACTTGGAAAATTCTAGAATCAGTTTGTTTGGTTAGGAGCTCAAATATTCCTATAAATAGAAGCCTTCCCTTGTTGAAAAAAATATAGTGTCTTATGCATTGTTACTCTACTCCACCTAAGCCAAGAACTATGAATTCTTTATGTAGATATAGTGTCTTATGCATTGTTACTCTACTCCACCTAAGCCAAGAACTATGAATTCTTTATGTAGATATAGTGTCTTATGCATTGTTACTCTACTCCACCTAAGCCAAGAACTATGAATTCTTTATGTAGATATAGTGTCTTATGCATTGTTACTCTACTCCACCTAAGCCAAGAACTGTGAATTCTTTAATAATTCACTAGTTTTTGATACTTCTCTCTTTCTTCAATCCCCATTGGTGGCTCCATCAACATACTAAACCAATTGATTGGTTGGGGGCCTCTACCGTGAAGAAAGAATCAAGCAAATTATAAGATAAGTATAGTGAATTATGATCTTTTCTATAATTTCTCAATGATTCTCTCTTCTCAACCCCTCTCAAGCTTGAGAAGCTTAATTGGTATGGTTTTTGAAATACTATTGAATTTACTTAATTAATGATAGTAAATAATTACATAAAATTCTATTTATATTTAATTCTAATGGTTTTTCTCTCTCTCACTTAAGAAATGGTCATACTCATGACCCTTTTTAATCCAAATGAAGCTTTTCATAAGGCTTTTCCTTAATCCAAGATTAAGCTATGCTTGAGGCCAAATTAATGGCTTTTTTCTATGCTTTTAGTTTATGTATAATGATGATTCAATCCATTATGGATTGATGATCCAATTAGAGACCATTCTAATTATTTTCTTAATGATCCAATTAGAGACCATTATGGATTGATGATCCAATTAGAGACCATTCTAATTATTTCCTTAATGATAAGCTTTATCCCTTAGAAAAAAATTGAGATTTATCAGTCATAGTAGCGGAGCTATGGCAAAATTTTTATAGAAATTACGCATAAAATAAATTCATTCAAAGCATAAAAAGAGGACTTCCTACCATATTCTAGGAACTATCATCCTAGTTTAATTAAAAGAATTTTATTATGTATGGAGATGTGGATGTTTGCATGTAGATGTAGATGTATCGATGTGAGTGTGAATGTGGAGGTGGATGTATGCATGGAGATGTGGATGTATGCATGTAGAAGTAGATGTATAGATGAGGATGTAAATAGAGATGTGGATGGATGCATGTAGATGTAGATGTATAGATGTGGATGTGAATGGAGATGTAGATGTATGCATGTAGATGTAGATGTATAGATGTGGATGTGAATGGAGATGTAGATGTATGCATGTAGATGTAGATGTATAGATGTATAGATGTGGATGTGGATGTATGCATGTAGATGTAGATGTATGAATGGAGATGTAGATGTATGCATGTATAGATGTGGATGTGGATGTATGCATGTAGATGTAGATGTATTGATGTGGATGTGGATGTGGAGGTGGATGTATGCATGTAGATGTAGATGTGGATGTGGATGTGGAGGTGGATGTATGCATGTAGATGTAGATGTATAGATGTGGATGTGAATGTGGAGGTGGATGTATGCATGTAGATGTAGATGTATGAGGAGAATGTGAATGTGGATGTGGATGTATGCATAGAGATGTGGATGTATGCATGTAGATGAGAATGTACGCATATAGATGTGGATGTATGGATGTGAATGTGCATGTAGATGTGGATGTATGGATGTGGATGCATGAATGTGCATGTAGATGTGGATGTGAAAATAGATGTATGGATGTAGATGTGGATGTGTGGATGTGGATGTGAATGTGGATGTGGATGTGAATGTGGATGTGGATGTGGATGTGGATATATGTATGGATGTGAATATACGATATGTGATGTATGTGGATGTGGATGTGAATGTGGATATATGTATGGATGTGAATATACGATATGTGATGTGAAGGAATATGAAGTGTTGAGATGGAAAATGATGTATGGATGTAGATGTGGATGTGAAAATAGATGTATGGATGTAGATGTGGATGTATGGATGTGAATGTGGATGTGGATGTGGATATATGTATGGATGTGAATATACGATATGTGATGTGAAGGAATATGAAGTGTTGAGATGGAAAATGATGTGATGGGATGAGTATACATATAAATGGAATATGGAATAAGTAATGTGGATTGATGAGGGATAATTTGGAAAAATGAAAGTAAAAATAGAAACTGTATTGTAAACTGTTTGTAAATGCTGTTTGTAAATGATTGTTTTATGTCAAGATTGCTGGGGGAGCATTGTGACCATCTTGTGATTAAGGTCGTGGAGACCTAACTGATAATGTTGCAACTGCTGACGGAGAGTCAATGAAGGACGTCTTGTGTAGCAAGGTCGGCCGAGGTCTTGACCAGCCTCGGTGCGATTAAAATGGTGAGCTCCGGTACGGTGGATGAGGGGCCAAGGAAGTGGTCTATGAGTGAAGCGCTAGGTCACCTGCGAAGGATCCTAGAGGGTGCTGACCATACGGTGCTCGGGCTCTGGGTCACCTAGGATACCCACGCGTGCGTCGAGGAAGATATTGGAACAGAGTTGGAGTTGTTTTCTGAAATCCGGCATGGATCTGGTTGATTGACCTTGCTGGTCTTCAATGGATGAGTCCATGGCTCTTTATATGAATCTGTTGGTTGATCTTGCTGATCTTCAACGAGAGTCCATCTCGATAAGTGATTATATTACCGAGTATTATGGGCTAGGGATTAGGAAACGGCCCCTGAGTGGACAAGTGGTGAGCGTCCTAGTTGCCAATGATGCCGTAGATACTCTGATGAAGGAATGATGGGAAAATTGAGAATCAACTAGATAAATTGGAAGATGGTGTTCAGTGATACTATGGTTTTTTTTAAAGGTTGTTTTTAAACTGGTTGAATCTGTGAAAAGGCAATTTCATATTGGGTGTGTGAGTGGTGTGACTAGTTTTATTTTTGCATGAACATCCGGCTAGGGGGCCTTGGGACTCTTTCCTTGGTACCCGGGACAAAACCTAACCAAATTCTTAATTGGATCCCATCACTACAGTGGTTGGGCGGTTGGCTAACCCATGGGATTGGATGGGGCTAGGCTGGACTGATGGATCCGTAAATCAAGACTCAAACTTTTGTTTTTACGATAGATAAATTAATCCTGGACAGTAACTGTTCTATGGAAAGGAATCAACGACTGTGCCTCTTGAATGGGGAAAAAAGCGTTGATCCCAATGATCCAAGTGCAAGTTTCTTCCTTGATCTGACCAAGTATCTTATAGATGTAATTGGATCAGCTCGATCAGAAATGATCTTGACTACGTTAGAGTAAAAAGTTATCCAAGTGGAATTGCCCGTGCTTTCCGGTAAAGGAAGTTTTTCCGGGTTCGGTTTTGGAACAATCGACGGATTAGTCTCTTATCCGGATATCCGTGGGCGAGGCCCCGAATGTGGGACCCGTGTCCCGCGCGAGAAGTGCTACTTCCGCTGCTAGTATCCCGAATCTGTTGCTCGGTGGGAAACAGGGATCTTACAATCACTAATTATGTTGTGCAACTTAGGAAACATCGCCTTATCTGGAAGTTCAACACATACAAACTTATCATAGTGAGCAATCTCAGTAGGTTTTCGTCCACTTTCCAATCATATGCTTAAAATTTAATAACAAAAACAGATCCCACTACCCTTCCAAATAATTCTTTTTTCACCAATAAGTGCATCATACCTTATGCTTCTCATAGAAAACTCGTGCAATCAAGTCGAGTCGATCTTGGACAACCTGACCTGGCAGTAAAGCTTTGCTTATTTCATCCCACACTTAGGATTTTAAGTAAAGGTAATAAAGAGGTTAGGTTTTTCCATCTTCCTAACAAAATAACCTTTTAATCTTGATACAATTGGTGCATATATCAAGGCCCCTAGTATATATATAGATGGTAGAACTATCTTGCATGTACCACTGCCACGGAGACTCTATTGATAGCATCGCTTATATTAATCATATATGCAAGCCCTTAGTATACTTTAGCACACAATGCTTTCTGGCTATTATGTATCCATACTAATCTTGATTCTTCCATGCTGCTATGAGTATCAACAATGTATTGTTACAAAAGTCGACCACCAAGTAGAAGGTACACATTTGTATCTTCCCTTATTTGTAATCTATATGCATAATATCACCGTTGAATTATAGTATTTGTCTCCTCATTTGAACCTTGTCTATTCCTACCATGGAGTGAAATTCTAACATGCTAACCATCCTCTCCTCGAGTAAACAGAACATATTTTTTTATAGTATTTGTGCGAGACATTATTTGAATATCTCTATGACCTACGTGAAGAGCATCCCCTTGACGTAGTATGATAGCAGCTATCTTACTACCTGTAGGAGCCAATTATTTCCTTAATATTGATCCAACTTCAGTGACCATTCTCAAATCTACATGTGGACTGGACTGTAACATTTCTCTTATTGTATGAAATGCACATGCATATGGATGACTGTAACATTTCTCTTATTATACATCATTATTTGTAAGCTTTCAAGCATGTTATGATTTACAAAAAGCATCCCATGAAGTCTATTCTCTAATTCATGCTCTGTATCATATATATATATATATATATATATATATATATATATATATATATATATATAATCAGAAAAATTGAGGAGCCGCATCTCATATTCGATTAGGTATTACAGAGCCAACATGATGATATGTAATACCATGGACTTGAAAATCAAATACATACCTCTCCCTAGTGATTTGATTATCCAAGTGAGTACCCAGTGAAACGAATGCTAAGGCATTGTTTTATAAGAGCATATATTCTTTCTGTATTCCTTACTTGCATTATCATCACCAAGTAACAGATCAACCAATGTAGGAGGAGGATTGTCCTTGCATTTGGAGGAGAGGTTTCATTCTCTCAACCTCTTTCTTTTCACTAGGATTGACTCCATCTTGCTTGAAAACCGCCCCCACGGGCAAGTTTACCTTATAACCGTATATACATAGCCTCTTTGGAGGAGAGGTTGCATTCTCTCCACCTCCTTCTTTGCAGCAATAGGATTGACACCATTTGCTTGAAAACCACCACGGGCTAGTTCACATAATTATAACCATGCATATCCTCAAATGGTGGCATCCTAATCCTTCTAAACACTTTATAATGCTTATAGAAGTGATGAGCAAGCTTGGTGTTGGTATTTCCCTTTAGTGAGCCATATCTAGACTTGGGAATCCTCAAGAACACAAAATACCCTTTTAATTTCAAGGGCCTCCTTTGAGCATTATCAGAGTCCTTCATTTTCTCTTGTAAGGTGCCTCCCAAGCCATTTATGTGTCTCTTTTAATATAGATTTCAAGAAGGAAAGAGAGCGCACTTAGAGAAGGCTGAGACAATAAGGCTAGAAACATTAAGAAAATGATAAGAGTAAAAATATTAGCTCCATAAAATCCTAAAAGAAATAAGAAGACAAGAATAGTTCTATTAAGAGATAAGTATCTCCAAAAATAGAAATTCGAATTTAGGTGATATGAGGTCATATATATTTAGAGACCATGCACACTAAAAAGCATTGAAAACCAATGGGATTTTGAAACGTAAGTGTGTAGTACATCCATTTAAAAGTAACAATGCAGCTATTCTAGAAGATGCACATGCGAAAGCAACTTGATTCTATCCACGTAATCAAGATAGAAAGGCATTGTAAATATATATTTTGCCTAATCCACTTGCTCTGTCAAGGAAAAAAAACAATGGCAAAAAACACTGCCATTGTTCAAATAAACAGTCTCAAAGATGGTATGAAATGCTCTTGATTGACAACTATTAAGACTCCTTTTTGGAAAGAGCCAAATCATCCTGTTGAGAACAGAATCAAACATCATCTCTTTCCATCAACAAACCATTGTGTTCAGTAGCAAGACTTGATCTATCGGGAACAGACCTTGGGGGGGTCACTAATACCACGCATCCGGATATTGACTAACCTCATCAATAAGTGTCAACTTACCTCTGACGTAGACACATACCGTGCATCCAGATATTGACAAACCTCATCAATAACCCCATGTGTATCTTGCCACTCTATAGTAGATCTATCATGTCCTTTGTATACATACTTGTAGGAATATTTTCATTACGATAATGGTAGAGCATACTTCTATGTTAATATAGACTTTGTACCTCATAGAGAGAAAAGAGTTATATGGAACAACCCACATTGACTATCCACCTCATGATCCTTTACTTGTATGAAACTACTTTCGTCTTGCCGCATGTAAGTTGGATACCCATTGTCATCAATAGTAGTCTCAGAAAACTTTTGAGAATAACGATGTTTGCAACTTCCATTTACCATATAAGGAGAGAGCATGTTTAGTTTCCTACATGGTCCATGTACATTACAATGACTAATTATGTTGTGCAACTTAGGAAACATCGCCTTATCTGGAAGCTCAACACATACAAACTTATCATAGTGAGCAATCTCAATAGGTTTACGTCCACTTTCCAATATCAATAGTATATGTGCATGTAGAAAGTCTCTTTTTAAAATTCAATAACAAAAACAAATCCCACTACCCTTCCAAATAATTCTTTTTTCACCAACAAGTGCATCATATCCTTATGCTTCTCATAGAAAACTCGTGCAATCAAGTCAGGTCGATCTTCGACAGCCTGACCTGGCAGTAAAGCTTTGCTTATTTCATCCCACTTAGGATTTTAAGTAAAGGTAATAAAGAGGTTAAGTTTTTCCATCTTCCTAACAAAATAACCTTTTAATCTTGATACAATTGGTGCATATATCAAGGCCCCTAGTATATATATAGATGGTAGAACTATCTTGCATCTATCATTGCCAGGGAGACTCTGTTGACAGCATCGCTTATATTAATCATATATATGCAAGCCCTTAAAATACTTTAGCACACAATGCTTTCTAGCTATTATGTATCCATACTAATCTTGATTCTTCCATGCTGCTATGAGTATCAACAATGTATTGTTACAAAAGTCGACCACCACGTAGAAGGCACACATTTGTATCTTCCCTTATTTGTAATCTATATGGATAATATCACCTTTGAATTATAGTATTTGTCTCTTCATTTGAACCTTGTCTATTCCTACCATGGAGTGAAATTCTAAAATGCTAACCATCCTCTCCTCGAGTAAACAGAACATATTTTTTTATAGTATTTATGTGAGACATTATTTGAATATCTCTATGACCTACATGAAGAGCATTCCCTTGACCTAGTATGATAGCAGCTATCTTACTACCCATAGGAACCAATTATTTCCTTAATATTATTCCAACTTCAGTGACCATTCTCAAATCTACATGTGGACTGGACTGTAACATTTCTCTTATTGTATGAAATGCACATGCATATGGATTATGTTTATACATCATTATTTGTAACCTTTCAAGCATGTTATGATTTACAAAAAGCATCCCATGAAGTCTATTCTCTCATTCATGCTCCGTATCATATATATATATATATATATATATATATATATATATATATAGATATATATATAATTGGAAAAATTGAGGAGCCGCATCTCATATTCTATTAGGTATTATAGAGCCAACATGATGATATGTAATACCATGGATTCGAAAATCAAATACATACCTTCCCCTCGTGATTTGATTATCCAAGTGAGTACCCAGTCAAACGAATGCTAAGGCATTGTTTTCATAAGAGCATATATTCTTTCTGTGTTCCTTACTTGCATTATCATCACCAAGTAACAGATCAACCAATGTAGGAGGAGGATTGTCCTTGCATTTGGAGGAGAGGTTTCATTCTCTCAACCTCTTTCTTTTCACTAGGATTGACTCCATCTTGCTTGAAAACTGCCACGAGCAAGTTTACCTTATAACCGTATATACATAGCCTCTTTGGAGGAGAGGTTGCATTCTCTCCACCTCCTTCTTTGCAATAGGATTGACTCCATTTGCTTGAAAACTGCCACAGGCAAGTTCACATTATTATAACCATGCATATCCTCATGGTGGCATCCTAACCCTTCTAAACACTTTATATTGCTTATAGAAGTGATGAGCAAGCTTGGTGTTGGTATTTCCCTTTGGTGAGCCATATCTAGACTTGGGAATCCTCAAGAACACAAAATACCCTTTTAATTTCATCCACTTGCTCTGTCAAGGAAAGAAAACAATGGCAACAAACACTGCCATTGTGCAAATAAACAGCCTCAAAGATGGTATGAAATGCTCTTGATTGACAACTATTAAGACTCCTTTTTTGGAAAGAGCCAAATCATCGTGTTGAGAATAGAATCAAACATCATCTCTTTCCATCAACAAACCATTGTTTTCAGTAGCAAGAGTTGATCTATCGGGAAGAGACAGCCCTTCAAAATCATGTAGATATTTTTCATATTATTGTAAGAGGTCTTGCATGTGTAATAGAGAGATTGATTCTTAGCTGTAGAATGACAAACACCAATCTTAGCACACCTTCTCTCCAAGCCATGAAAAAAATATTTGGAAGTTCGATACAGAATTTGTGCCAAACCTGTCCAAGAGATATAGGCTCACAAAAAAGCAGAATAATGACAAAAAGTTGATGCAATTAGAATCTGGTTTTTTGAAATGCAGCTTCTTGAAGACATATATACCACTCGTATCTCTCCAGCATTCCTCTGGCTTCACATGAAATCTTAAAACAACAATACAAATGTCCATTCACTATCTGTATATCCTCAAAAGATATGTAGCCTTTACACACTATAAGTAACATGTATAGATAATATTGCTCACATGCACACTCGGGCTAACATTATACATATATGTCCAATCATATTTCATTTTTTATTTTAGTCCATGATCAAAAAGTTAGATAGCACGCTATTTGAATCTACGTGCAATTGACCAACTCTGAACCATTCAGTGAGAGTAGTTATTTAGTTTCTATCACGAGGACTATTACATCACACAAATCATTAGTCATTGAATATAACATAATTTTGCATCGAAAAATGAATAGACAACCTTTGTATATATGGTTTTCATTATGTAAATCATATTAGTATAAACGCCAACTTGCCTCTGACATAGACACCTACCACGCATCCGGATATCGACTAACCTCATCAATAAGTGTCAACTCGCCTCTGACGTAGACACATACCGTGCATCCAGATATTGACTAACCTCATCAATAACCCCATGTGTATCTTGCGACTCTATAGTAGATCTATCATATCCTTTGTATACATACTTATATGAATATTTTCATTACGATAATGGTAGAGCATACTTCTATGTTAATATAGACTTTGTACCTCATAGAGAGAAAAGGGTTATATGGAACAACCCACATTGACTATCCACCTCATGATCCTTTACTTTTATGAAACTACTTTCGTCTTGCCGCATGTAAGTTGGATACCCATTGTCATCAATAGTAGTCTCAGAAAACTTTCGAGAATAACGATGTTTGCAACTTCCATTTACCATATAAGGAGAGAGCATATTTAGTTTCCCACATGGTCCATGTACATTACAATCACTAATTATGTTGTGCAACTTAGGAAACATCGCCTTATCTGGAAGTTCAACACATACAAACTTATCATAGTGAGCAATCTCAGTAGGTTTTCGTCCACTTTCCAATCATATCCTTAAAATTCAATAACAAAAACAGATCCCACTACCCTTCCAAATAATTCTTTTTTCACCAACAAGTGCATCATATCCTTATGCTTCTCATAGAAAACTCGTGCAATCAAGTCGAGTCGATCTTGGACAACCTGACCTGGCAGTAAAGCTTTGCTTATTTCATCCCACACTTAGGATTTTAAGTAAAGGTAATAAAGAGGTTAGGTTTTATCATCTTCCTAACAAAATAACCTTTTAATCTTGATACAATTGGTGCATATATCAAGGCCCCTAGTATATATATAGATGGTAGAACTATCTTGCATGTACCACTGCCACGGAGACTCTATTGATAGCATCGCTTATATTAATCATATATGCAAGCCCTTAGTATACTTTAAGACACAATGCTTTCTGGCTATTATGTATCCATACTAATCTTGATTCTTCCATGCTGCTATGAGTATCAACAATGTATTGTTACAAAAGTCGACCACCACGTAGAAGGCACACATTTGTATCTTCCCTTATTTGTAATCTATATGCATAATATCACCGTTGAATTATAGTATTTGTCTCCTCATTTGAACCTTATCTATTCCTACCATGGAGTGA
This sequence comes from Cibotium barometz, assembly GCF_041138505.1. Taxonomy (NCBI): domain Eukaryota; kingdom Viridiplantae; phylum Streptophyta; class Polypodiopsida; order Cyatheales; family Cibotiaceae; genus Cibotium; species Cibotium barometz. The sequence continues at coordinate 1,297,299 of NC_141082.1, read as the reverse complement.
AATTCTAACATGCTAACCATCCTCTCCTCGAGTAAACAGAACATATTTTTTTTATAGTATTTGTGCGAGACATTATTTGAATATCTCTATGACCTACATGAAGAGCATCCCCTTCACCTAGTATGATAGCAGCTATCTTACTACCCGTAGGAGCCAATTATTTCCTTAATATTGATCCAACTTCAGTGACCATTCTCAAATCTACATGTGGACTGGACTGTAACATTTCTCTTATTGTATGAAATGCACATGCATATCGATGACTGTAACATTTCTCTTATTATACATCATGATTTGTAAGCTTTCAAGCATGTTATGATTTACAAAAAGCATCCCATGAAGTCTATTCTCTTATTCATGCTCTGTATCATATATATATATATATATAATCAGAAAAATTGAGGAGCCGCATCTCATATTCGATTAGGTATTACAGAGCCAACATGATGATATGTAATACCATGGACTTGAAAATCAAATACATACCTCTCCCTAGTGATTTGATTATCCAAGTGAGTACCCAGTGAAACGAATGCTAAGGCATTGTTTTTATAAGAGCATATATTCTTTCTGTATTCCTTACTTGCATTATCATCACCAAGTAACAGATCAACCAATGTATGAGGAGGATTGTCCTTGCATTTGGAGGAGAGGTTTCATTCTCTCAACCTCTTTCTTTTCACTAGGATTGACTCCATCTTGCTTGAAAGCCGCCCCCATGGGCAAGTTTACCTTATAACCGTATATACATAGCCTCTTTGGAGGAGAGGTTGCATTCTCTCCACCTCCTTCTTTGCAGCAATAGGATTGACACCATTTGCTTGAAAACCACCATGGGCTAGTTCACATAATTATAACCATGCATATCCTCAAATGGTGGCATCCTAATCCTTCTAAACACTTTATAATGCTTATAGAAGTGATGAGCAAGCTTGGTGTTGGTATTTCCCTTTAGTGAGCCATATCTAGACTTGGGAATCCTCAAGAACACAAAATACCCTTTTAATTTCAAGGGCCTCCTTTGAGCATCATCAGAGTCCTTCATTTTCTCTTGTAAGGTCCCTCCCAAGCCATTTATGTGTCTCTTTTAATATAGATTTCAAGAAGGAAAGAGAGCGCACTTAGAGAAGGCTGAGACAATAAGGCTAGAAACATTAGGAAAATGATAAGAGTAAAAATATTAGCTCCATAAAATCCTAAAAGAAATAAGAAGACAAGAATAGTTCTATTAAGAGATAAGTATCTCCAAAAATAGAAATTCGAATTTAGGTGATATGAGGTCATATATATTTAGAGACCATGCACACTAAAAAGCATTGAAAACCAATGGGATTTTGAAACGTAAGTGTGTAGTACATCCATTTAAAAGTAACAATGCAGCTATTCTAGAAGATGCACATGCGAAAGCAACTTGATTCTATCCACGTAATCAAGATAGAAAGGCATTGTAAATATATATTTTGCCTAATCCACTTGCTCTGTCAAGGAAAAAAAACAATGGCAAAAAACACTGCCATTGTTCAAATAAACAGTCTCAAAGATGGTATGAAATGCTCTTGATTGACAACTATTAAGACTCCTTTTTTGGAAAGAGCCAAATCATCCTGTTGAGAACAGAATCAAACATCATCTCTTTCCATCAACAAACCATTGTGTTCACTAGCAAGGGTTGATCTATCGGGAAGAGACCTTGGGGGGGTCACTAATACCACGCATCCGGATATTGACTAACCTCATCAATAAGTGTCAACTTGCCTCTGACGTAGACACATACCGTGCATCCAGATATTGACAAACCTCATCAATAACCCCATGTGTATCTTGCCACTCTATAGTAGATCTATCATGTCCTTTGTATACATACTTGTAGGAATATTTTCATTACGATAATGGTAGAGCATACTTCTATGTTAATATAGACTTTGTACCTCATAGAGAGAAAAGAGTTATATGGAACAACCCACATTGACTATCCACCTCATGATCCTTTACTTGTATGAAACTACTTTCGTCTTGCCGCATGTAAGTTGGATACCCATTGTCATCAATAGTAGTCTCAGAAAACTTTCGAGAATAACGATGTTTGCAACTTCCATTTACCATATAAGGAGAGAGCATATTTAGTTTCCTACATGGTCCATGTACATTACAATGACTAATTATGTTGTGCAACTTAGGAAACATCGCCTTATCTGGAAGTTCAACACATACAAACTTATCATAGTGAGCAATCTCAATAGGTTTACGTCCACTTTCCAATATCAATAGTATATGTGCATGTAAAAAGTCTCTTTTTAAAATTCAATAACAAAAACAAATCCCACTACCCTTCCAAATAGTTCTTTTTTCACCAACAAGTGCATCATATCCTTATGCTTCTCATAGAAAACTCGTGCAATCAAGTCAGGTCGATCTTCGACAACCTGACCTGGCAGTAAAGCTTTGCTTATTTCATCCCACTTAGGATTTTAAGTAAAGGTAATAAAGAGGTTAAGTTTTTCCATCTTCCACAACATAACCTTTTAATCTTGATATAATTGGTGCATATATCAAGGCCCCTAGTATATATATAGATGGTAGAACTATCTTGCATCTATCATTGCCAGGGAGACTCTGTTGACAGCATCGCTTATATTAATCATATATGAAAGCCCTTAAAATACTTTAGCACACAATGCTTTCTGGCTATTATGTATCCATACTAATCTTGATTCTTCCATGCTGCTATGAGTATCAACAATGTATTGTTACAAAAGTCGACCACCACGTAGAAGGCACACATTTGTATCTTCCCTTATTTGTAATCTATATGCATAATATCACCGTTGAATTATAGTATTTGTCTCCTCATTTGAACCTTGTCTATTCCTACCATGGAGTGAAATTCTAACATGCTAACCATCCTCTCCTCGAGTAAACAGAACATATTTTTTTATAGTACTTATGTGAGACATTATTTGAATATCTCTATGACCTACATGAAGAGCATTCCCTTGACCTAGTATGATAGCAGCTATCTTACTATTTCCTTAATATTATTCCAACTTCAGTGACCATTCTCAAATCTACATGTGGACTGGACTGTAACATTTCTCTTATTGTATGAAATGCACATGCATATGGATTGTGTTTATACATCATTATTTGACCTTTCAAGCATGTTATGATTTACAAAAAGCATCCCATGAAGTCTATTCTCTCATTCTTGCTCGGTATCAAATATATATATATATATATATATAATTGGAAAAATTGAGGAGCCGCATCTCATATTCTATTAGGTATTACAGAGCCAACATGATGATATGTAATACCATGGATTCGAAAATCAAATACATACCTTCCCCTCGTGATTTGATTATCCAAGTGAGTACCCAGTCAAATGAATGCTAAGGCATTGTTTTTATAAGAGCATATATTCTTTCTGTGTTCCTTACTTGCATTATCATCACCAAGTAACAGATCAACCAATGTAGGAGGAGGATTGTCCTTGCATTTGGAGGAGAGGTTTCATTCACTCAACCTCTTTCTTTTCACTAGGATTGACTCCATCTTGCTTGAAAACTGCCACGAGCAAGTTTACCTTATAACCGTATATACATAGCCTCTTTGGAGGAGAGGTTGCATTCTCTCCACCTCCTTCTTTGCAATAGGATTGACTCCATTTGCTTGAAAACTGCCACAGGCAAGTTCACATTATTATAACCATGCATATCCTCATGGTGGCATCCTAACCCTTCTAAACATTTTATATTGCTTATAGAAGTGATGAGCAAGCTTGGTGTTGGTATTTCCCTTTGGTGAGCCATATCTAGACTTGGGAATCCTCAAGAACACAAAATACCCTTTTAATTTCATCCACTTGCTCTGTCAAGGAAAGAATACAATGGCAACAAACACTGCCATTGTGCAAATAAACAGCCTCAAAGATGGTATGAAATGCTCTTGATTGAAAACTATTAAGACTCCTTTTTTGGAAAGAGCCAAATCATCGTGTTGAGAATAGAATCAAACATCATCTCTTTCCATCAACAAACCATTGTTTTCAGTAGCAAGAGTTGATCTATCGGGAAGAGACAGCCCTTCAAAATCATGTAGATATTTTTCATATTATTGTAAGAGGTCTTGCATGTGTAATAGAGAGATTGATTCTTAGCTGTAGAATGACAAACACCAATCTTAGCACACCTTCTCTCCAAGCCATGAAAAAAATATTTGGAAGTTCGGTACAGAATTTGTGCCAAACCTGTCCAAGAGATATAGGCTCACAAAAAAGCAGAATAATGACAAAAAGTTGATGCAATTAGAATCTGGTTTTTTGAAATGCAGCTTCTTGAAGACATATATACCACTCGTATCTCTCCAGCATTCCTCTGGCTTCACATGAAATATTAAAACAACAATACAAATGTCCATTCACTGTCTGTATATCCTCAAAAGATATGCAGCCTTTACACACTATAAGTAACATGTATAGATAATATTGCTCACATGCACACTCGGGCTAACATTATACATATATGTCCAATCATATTTCATTTTTTATTTTAGTCCATGATCAAAAAGTTAGATAGCACGCTATTTGAATCTACGTGCAATTGACCAGCTCTGAACCATTCAGTGAGAGTAGTTATTTAGTTTCTATCACGGGGACTATTACATCACACAAATCATTAGTCATTGAATATAACATAATTTTGCATCGAAAAATGAATAGACAACCTTTGTATATATGGTTTTCATTATGTAAATCATATTAGTATAAACGCCAACTTGCCTCTGACATAGACACATACCACACATCCAGATATCGACTAACCTCATCAATAAGTGTCAACTCGCCTCTGACGTAGACACATACCGTGCATCCAGATATTGACTAACCTCATCAATAACCCCATGTGTATCTTGCCACTCTATAGTAGATCTATCATATCCTTTGTATACATACTTATATGAATATTTTCATTACGATAATGGTAGAGCATACTTCTATGTTAATATAGACTTTGTACCTCAAAGAGAGAAAAGGGTTATATGGAACAACCCACATTGACTATCCACCTCATGATCCTTTACTTTTATGAAACTACTTTCGTCTTGCCGCATGTAAGTTGGATACCCATTGTCATCAATAGTAGTCTCAGAAAACTTTCGAGAATAACGATGTTTGCAACTTCCATTTACCATATAAGGAGAGAGCATATTTAGTTTCCCACATGGTCCATGTACATTACAATCACTAATTATGTTGTGCAACTTAGGAAACATCGCCTTATCTGGAAGTTCAACACATACAAACTTATCATAGTGAGCAATCTCAGTAGGTTTTTGTCCACTTTCCAATCATATCCTTAAAATTCAATAACAAAAACAGATCCCACTACCCTTCCAAATAATTCTTTTTTCACCAACAAGTGCATCATATCCTTATGCTTCTCATAGAAAACTCGTGCAATCAAGTCGAGTCGATCTTGGACAACCTGACCTGGCAATAAAGCTTTGATTATTTCATCCCACACTTAGGATTTTAAGTAAAGGTAATAAAGAGGTTAGGTTTTTCCATCTTCCTAACAAAATAACCTTTTAATCTTGATACAATTGGTGCATATATCAAGGCCCCTAGTATATATATAGATGGTAGAACTATCTTACATGTACCACTGCCACGGAGACTCTATTGATAGCATCGCTTATATTAATCATATATGCAAGCCCTTAGTATACTTTAGCACACAATGCTTTCTGGCTATTGTGTATCCATACTAATCTTGATTCTTCCATGCTGCTATGAGTATCAACAATGTATTGTTACAAAAGTCGACCACCACGTAGAAGGCACACATTTGTATCTTCCCTTATTTGTAATCTATATGAATAATATCACCGTTGAATTATAGTATTTGTCTCCTCATTTGAACCTTGTCTATTCCTACCATGGAGTGAAATTCTAACATGCTAACCATCCTCTCCTCGAGTAAACAGAACATATTTTTTTTATAGTATTTGTGCGAGACATTATTTGAATATCTCTATGACCTACATGAAGAGCATCCCCTTGACCTAGTATGATAGCAGCTATCTTACTACCCGTAGGAGCCAATTATTTCCTTAATATTGATCCAACTTCAGTGACCATTCTCAAATCTACATGTGGACTGGACTGTAACATTTCTCTTATTGTATGAAATGCACATGCATATGGATGACTGTAACATTTCTCTTATTATACATCATTATTTGTAAGCTTTCAAGCATGTTATGATTTACAAAAAGCATCCCATGAAGTCTATTCTCTAATTCATGCTCTGTATCATATATATATATATATATATATAATCGGAAAAATTGAGGAGCCGCATCTCATATTCGATTAGGTATTACAGAGCCAACATGATGATATGTAATACCATGGACTTGAAAATCAAATACATACCTCTCCCTAGTGATTTGATTATCCAAGTGAGTACCCATTGAAACGAATGCTAAGGCATTGTTTTTATAAGAGCATATATTCTTTCTGTATTCCTTAGTTGCATTATCATCACCAAGTAACAGATCAACCAATGTAGGAGGAGGATTGTCCTTGCATTTGGAGGAGAGGTTTCATTCTCTCAACCTCTTTCTTTTCACTAGGATTGACTCCATCTTTCTTGAAAACCGCCCCCACGGGCAAGTTTACCTTATAACCGTATATACATAGCCTCTTTGGAGGAGAGGTTGCATTCTCTCCACCTCCTTCTTTGCAGCAATAGGATTGACACCATTTGCTTGAAAAACACCACGGGCTAGTTCACATAATTATAACCATGCATATCCTCAAATGGTGGCATCCTAATCCTTCTAAACACTTTATAATGCTTATAGAAGTGATGAGCAAGCTTGGTGTTGGTATTTCCCTTTAGTGAGCCATATCTAGACTTGGGAATCCTCAAGAACACAAAATACCCTTTTAATTTCAAGGGCCTCCTTTGAGCATCATCAGAGTCCTTCATTTTCTCTTGTAAGGTCTCTCCCAAGCCATTTATGTGTCTCTTTTAATATAGATTTCAAGAAGGAAAGAGAGCGCACTTAGAGAAGGCTGAGACAATAAGGCTAGAAACATTAGGAAAATGATAAGAGTAAAAATATTAGCTCCATAAAATCCTAAAAGAAATAGGAAGACAAGAATAGTTCTATTAAGAGATAAGTATCTCCAAAAATAGAAATTCGAATTTAGGTGATATGAGGTCATATATATTTAGAGACCATGCACACTAAAAAGCATTGAAAACCAATGGGATTTTGAAACGTAAGTGTGTAGTACATCCATTTAAAAGTAACAATGCAGCTATTCTAGAAGATGCACATGCGAAAGCAACTTGATTCTATCCACGTAATCAAGATAGAAAGGCATTGTAAATATATATTTTGCCTAATCCACTTGCTCTGTCAAGGAAAAAAAACAATGGCAAAAAACACTGCCATTGTTCAAATAAACAGTCTCAAAGATGGTATGAAATGCTCTTGATTGACAACTATTAAGACTCCTTTTTTGGAAAGAGCCAAATCATCCTGTTGAGAACAGAATCAAAAATCATCTCTTTACATCAACAAACCATTGTTTTCAGTAGCAAGGGTTGATCTATCGGGAAGAGACCTTGGGGGGGTCACTAATACCACGCATCCGGATATTGACTAACCTCATCAATAAGTGTCAACTTGCCTCTGACGTAGACACATACCGTGCATCCAGATATTGACTAACCTCATCAATAACCCCATGTGTATCTTGCCACTCTATAGTAGATCTATCATGTCCTTTGTATACATACTTGTAGGAATATTTTCATTACGATAATGGTAGAGCATACTTCTATATTAATATAGACTTTGTACCTCATAGAGAGAAAAGAGTTATATGGAACAACCCACATTGACTATCCACCTCATGATCCTTTACTTGTATGAAACTACTTTCGTCTTGCCGCATGTAAGTTGGATACCCATTGTCATCAATAGTAGTCTCAGAAAACTTTCGAGAATAACAATGTTTGCAACTTCCATTTACCATATAAGGAGAGAGCATATTTAGTTTCCTACATGGTCCATGTACATTACAATGACTAATTATGTTGTGCAACTTAGGAAACATCACCTTATCTGGAAGTTCAACACATACAAACTTATCATAGTGAGCAATCTCAATAGGTTTACGTCCACTTTCCAATATCAATAGTATATGTGCATGTAGAAAGTCTCTTTTTAAAATTCAATAACAAAAACAAATCCCACTACCCTTCCAAATAATTCTTTTTTCACCAACAAGTGCATCATATCCTTATGCTTCTCATAGAAAACTCGTGCAATCAAGTCAGGTCGATCTTCGACAACCTGACCTGGCAGTAAAGCTTTGCTTATTTCATCCCACTTAGGATTTTAAGTAAAGGTAATAAAGAGGTTAAGTTTTTCCATCTTCCTAACAAAATAACCTTTTAATCTTGATACAATTGGTGCATATATCAAGGCCCCTAGTATATATATAGATGGTAGAACTATCTTGCATCTATCATTGCCAGGGAGACTCTGTTGACAGCATCGCTTATATTAATCATATATGCAAGCCCTTAAAATACTTTAGCACACAATGCTTTCTGGCTATTATGTATCCATACTAATCTTGATTCTTCCATGCTGCTATGAGTATCAACAATGTATTGTTACAAAAGTCGACCACCACGTAGAAGGCACACATTTGTATCTTCCCTTATTTGTAATCTATATGCATAATATCACCGTTGAATTATAGTATTTGTCTCCTCATTTGAACCTTGTCTATTCCTACCATGGAGTGAAATTCTAACATGCTAACCATCCTCTCCTCGAGTAAACAGAACATATTTTTTTATAGTATTTATGTGAGACATTATTTGAATATCTCTATGACCTACATGAAGAGCATTCCCTTGACCTAGTATGATAGCAGCTATCTTACTACCCATATAAACCAATTATTTCCTTAATATTATTCCAACTTCAGTGACCATTCTCAAATCTATATGTGGACTGGACTGTAACATTTCTCTTATTGTATGAAATGCACATGCATATGGATTGTGTTTATACATCATTATTTGTAACCTTTCAAGCATGTTACGATTTACAAAAAGCATCCCATGAAGTCTATTCTCTCATTCATGCTCGGTATCAAATATATATATATATATATATATATATATATATATATATATAATTGAAAAAATTGAGGAGCCGCATCTCATATTCTATTAGGTATTATAGAGCCAACATGATGATATGTAATACCATGGATTCGAAAATCAAATACATACCTTCCCCTCGTGATTTGATTATCCAAGTGAGTACCGAGTCAAACGAATGCTAAGGCATTGTTTTTATAAGAGCATATATTCTTTCTGTGTTCCTTTCTTGCATTATCATCACCAAGTAACAGATCAACCAATGTAGGAGGAGGATTGTCCTTGCATTTGGAGGAGAGGTTTCATTCTCTTAACCTCTTTCTTTTCACTAGGATTGACTCCATCTTGCTTGAAAACCGCCACGAGCAAGTTTACCTTATAACTGTATATACATAGCCTCTTTGGAGGAGAGGTTGCATTCTCTCCACCTCCTTCTTTGCAATAGGATTGACTCCATTTGCTTGAAAACTGCCACAGGCAAGTTCACATTATTATAACCATGCATATCCTCATGGTGGCATCCTAACCCTTCTAAACACTTTATATTGCTTATAGAAGTGATGAGCAAGCTTGGTGTTGGTATTTCCCTTTGGTGAGCCATATCTAGACTTGGGAATCCTCAAGAACACAAAATATCCTTTTAATTTCATCCACTTGCTCTGTCAAGGACAGAAAACAATGGCAACAAACACTGCAATTGTGCAAATAAACAGCCTCAAAGATGGTATGAAATGCTCTTGATTGACAACTATTAAGACTCCTTTTTGGGAAAGAGCCAAATCATCGTGTTGAGAATAGAATCAAACATCATCTCTTTCCATCAACAAACCATTGTTTTCAGTAGCAAGAGTTGATGTATCGGGAAGAGACAGCCCTTCAAAATCATGTAGATATTTTTCATATTATTATAAGAGGTCTTGCATGTGTAATAGAGAGATTGATTCTTAGCTGTAGAATGACAAACACCAATCTTAGCACACCTTCTCTCCAAGCCATGAAAAAAATATTTGGAAGTTCGGTACAGAATTTGTGCCAAACCTGTCCAAGAGATATAGGCTCACAAAAAAGCAGAATAATGACAAAAAGTTGATGCAATTAGAATCTGGTTTTTTGAAATGCAGCTTCTTGAAGACATATATACCACTCGTATCTCTCCAGCATTCCTCTGGCTTCACATGAAATCTTAAAACAACAATACAAATGTCCATTCACTATCTGTATATCCTCAAAAGATATGTAGCCTTTACACACTATAAGTAACATGTATAGATAATATTGCTCACATGCACACTCGGGCTAACATTATACATATATGTCCAATCATATTTCATTTTTTATTTTAGTCCATGATCAAAAAGTTAGATAGCACGCTATTTGAATCTACGTGCAATTGACCAGCTCTGAACCATTCAGTGAGAGTAGTTATTTAGTTTCTATCACGAGGACTATTACATCACACAAATCATTAGTCATTGAATATAACATAATTTTGCATCGAAAAATGAATAGACAACCTTTGTATATATGGTTTTCATTATGTAAATCATATTAGTATAAACGCCAACTTGCCTCTGACATAGACACATACCACGCATCCGGATATCGACTAACCTCATCAATAAGTGTCAACTCGCCTCTGACGTAGACACGTACCGTGCATCCAGATATTGACTAACCTCATCAATAACCCCATGTGTATCTTGCGACTCTATAGTAGATCTATCATATCCTTTGTATACATACTTATATGAATATTTTCATTACGATAATGGTAGAGCATACTTCTATGTTAATATAGACTTTGTACCTCATAGAGAGAAAAGGGTTATATGGAACAACCCACATTGACTATCCACCTCATGATCCTTTACTTTTATGAAACTACTTTCGTCTTGCCGCATGTAAGTTGGATACCCATTGTCATCAATAGTAGTCTCAGAAAACTTTCGAGAATAACGATGTCTGCAACTTCCATTTACCATATAAGGAGAGAGCATATTTAGTTTCCCACATGGTCCATGTACATTACAATCACTAATTATGTTGTGCAACTTAGGAAACATCGCCTTATCTGGAAGTTCAACACATACAAACTTATCATAGTGAGCAATCTCAGTAGGTTTACGTCCACTTTCCAATCATATCCTTAAAATTCAATAACAAAAACAGATCCCACTACCCTTCCAAATAATTCTTTTTTCACCAACAAGTGCATCATATCCTTATGCTTCTCATAGAAAACTCGTGCAATCAAGTCGAGTCGATCTTGGACAACCTGACCTGGCAGTAAAGCTTTGCTTATTTCATCCCACACTTAGGATTTTAAGTAAAGGTAATAAAGAGGTTAGGTTTTTCCATCTTCCTAACAAAATAACCTTTTAATCTTGATACAATGGTGCATATATCAAGGCCCCTAGTATATATATAGATGGTAGAACTATCTTGCATGTACCACTGCCACGGAGACTCTATTGTTGATAGCATCGCTTATATTAATCATATATGCAAGCCCTTAGTATACTTTAGCACACAATGCTTTCTGGCTATTAAGTATCCATACTAATCTTGATTCTTCCATGCTGCTATGAGTATCAACAATGTATCGTTTCAAAAGTCGACCACCACGTAGAAGGCACACATTTGTATCTTCCCTTATTTGTAATCTATATGCATAATATCACCGTTGAATTATAGTATTTGTCTCCTCATTTGAACCTTGTCTATTCCTACCATGGAGTGAAATTCTAACATGCTAACCATCCTCTCCTCGAGTAAACAAAACATATTTTTTTTATAGTATTTGTGCGAGACATTATTTGAATATCTCTATGACCTACATGAAGAGCATCCCCTTGACCTAGTATGATAGCAGCTATCTTACTACCCGTAGGAGCCAACTATTTCCTTAATATTGATCCAACTTCAGTGACCATTCTCAAAACTACATGTGGACTGGACTGTAACATTTCTCTTATTGTATGAAATGCACATGCATATGGATGACTGTAACATTTCTCTTATTATACATCATTATTTGTAAGCTTTCAAGCATGTTATGATTTACAAAAAGCATCCCATGAAGTCTATTCTCTAATTCATGCTCTGTATCATATATATATATATATATAATCGGAAAAATTGAGGAGCCGCATCTCATATTCGATTAGGTATTACAGAGCCAACATGATGATATGTAATACCATGGACTTGAAAATCAAATACATACCTCTCCCTAGTGATTTGATTATCCAAGTGAGTACCCAGTGAAACGAATGCTAAGGCATTGTTTTTATAAGAGCATATATTCTTTCTGTATTCCTTACTTGCATTATCATCACCAAGTAACAGATCAACCAATGTAGGAGGAGGATTGTCCTTGCATTTGGAGGAGAGGTTTCATTCTCTCAACCTCTTTCTTTTCACTAGGATTGACTCCATCTTGCTTGAAAACCGCCCCCACGGGCAAGTTTACCTTATAACCGTATATACATAGCCTCTTTGGAGGAGAGGTTGCATTCTCTCCACCTCCTTCTTTGCAGCAATAGGATTGACACCATTTGCTTGAAAACCACCACGGGCTAGTTTACATAATTATAACCATGCATATCCTCAAATGGTGGCATCCTAATCCTTCTAAACACTTTATAATGCTTATAGAAGTGATGAGCAAGCTTGGTGTTGGTATTTCCCTTTAGTGAGCCATATCTAGACTTGGGAATCCTCAAGAACACAAAATACCCTTTTAATTTCAAGGGCCTCCTTTGAGCATCATCAGAGTCCTTCATTTTCTCTTGTAAGGTCCCTCCCAAGCCATTTATGTGTCTCTTTTAATATAGATTTCAAGAAGGAAAGAGAGCGCACTTAGAGAAGGCTGAGACAATAAGGCTAGAAACATTAGGAAAATGATAAGAGTAAAAATATTAGCTGCATAAAATCCTAAAAGAAATAAGAAGACAAGAATAGTTCTATTAAGAGATAAGTATCTCCAAAAATAGAAATTCGAATTCAGGTCATATGAGGTCATATATATTTAGAGACCATCCACACTAAAAAGCATTGAAAACCAATGGGATTTTGAAACGTAAGTGTGTAGTCGTCCATTTAAAAGTAACAATGCAGCTATTCTAGAAGATGCACATGCGAAAGCAACTTGATTCTATCCACGTAATCAAGATAGAAAGGCATTGTAAATATATATTTTGCCTAATCCACTTGCTCTGTCAAGGAAAAAAAACAATGGCAAAAAACACTGCCATTGTTGAAATAAACAGTCTCATGTACATTACAATGACTAATTATGTTGTGCAACTTAGGAAACATCGCCTTATCTGGAAGTTCAACACATACAAACTTATCATAGTGAGCAATCTCAATAGGTTTACGTCCACTTTCCAATATCAATAGTATATGTGCATGTAGAAAGTCTCTTTTTAAAATTCAATAACAAAAACAAATCCCACTACCCTTCCAAATAATTCTTTTTTCACCAACAAGTGCATCATATCCTTATGCTTCTCATAGAAAACTCGTGCAATCAAGTCAGGTCGATCTTCGACAACCTGACCTGGCAGTAAAGCTTTGCTTATTTCATCCCACTTAGGATTTTAAGTAAAGGTAATAAAGAGGTTAAGTTTTTCCATCTTCCTAACAAAATAACCTTTTAATCTTGATACAATTGGTGCATATATCAAGGCCCCTAGTATATATATAGATGGTAGAACTATCTTGCATCTATCATTGCCAGGGAGACTCTGTTGACAGCATCGCTTATATTAATCATATATGCAAGCCCTTAAAATACTTTAGCACACAATGCTTTCTGGCTATTATGTATCCATACTAATCTTGATTCTTCCATGCTGCTATGAGTATCAACAATGTATTGTTACAAAAGTCGACCACCACGTAGAAGGCACACATTTGTATCTTCCCTTATTTGTAATCTATATGCATAATATCACCGTTGAATTATAGTATTTGTCTCCTCATTTGAACCTTGTCTATTCCTACCATGGAGTGAAATTCTAACATGCTAACCATCCTCTCCTCGAGTAAACAGAACATATTTTTTTATAGTATTTATGTGAGACATTATTTGAATATCTCTATGACCTACATGAAGAGCATTCCCTTGACCTAGTATGATAGCAGCTATCTTACTACCCATATAAACCAATTATTTTCTTAATATTATTCCAACTTCAGTGACCATTCTCAAATCTACATGTGGACTGGACTGTAACATTTCTCTTATTGTATGAAATGCACATGCATATGGATTGTGTTTATACATCATTATTTGTAACCTTTCAAGCATGTTATGATTTACAAAAAGCATCCCATGAAGTCTATTCTCTCATTCATGCTCCGTATCATATATATATATATATATATATATATATATATATAATTGGAAAAATTGAGGAGCCGCATCTCATATTCTATTAGGTATTACAGAGCCAACATGATGATATGTAATACCATGGATTCGAAAATCAAATACATACCTTCCCCTCGTGGTTTGATTATCCAAGTGAGTACCGAGTCAAACGAATGCTAAGGCATTGTTTTTATAAGAGCATATATTCTTTCTGTGTTCCTTACTTGCATTATCATCACCAAGTAACAGATCAACCAATGTAGGAGGAGGATTGTCCTTGCATTTGGAGGAGAGGTTTCATTCTCTCAACCTCTTTCTTTTCACTAGGATTGACTCCATCTTGCTTGAAAACCGCCACGAGCAAGTTTACCTTATAACCGTATATACATAGCCTCTTTGGAGGAGAGGTTGCATTCTCTCCACCTCCTTCTTTGCAATAGGATTGACTCCATTTGCTTGAAAACTGCCACAGGCAAGTTCACATTATTATAACCATGCATATCCTCATGGTGGCATCGTAACCCTTCTAAACACTTTATATTGCTTATAGAAGTGATGAGCAAGCTTGGTGTTGGTATTTCCCTTTGGTGAGCCATATCTAGACTTGGGAATCCTCAAGAACACAAAATATCCTTTTAATTTCATCCACTTGCTCTGTCAAGGAAAGAATACAATGGCAACAAACACTGCCATTGTGCAAATAAACAGCCTCAAAGATGGTATGAAATGCTCTTGATTGACAACTATTAAGACTCCTTTTTTGGAAAGAGCCAAATCATCGTGTTGAGAATAGAATCAAAAATCATCTCTTTCCATCAACAAACCATTGTTTTCAGTAGCAAGAGTTGATCTATCGGGAAGAGACAGCCCTTCAAAATCATGTAGATATTTTTCATATTATTGTAAGAGGTCTTGCATGTATAATAGAGAGATTGATTCTTAGCTGTAGAATGACAAACACCAATCTTAGCACACCTTCTCTCCAAGCCATGAAAAAAATATTTGGAAGTTCGGTAGAGAATTTGTGCCAAACCTGTCCAAGACATATAGGCTCACAAAAAAGCAGAATAATGACAAAAAGTTGATGCAATTAGAATCTGGTTTTTTGAAATGCAGCTTCTTGAAGACATATATACCACTCGTATCTCTCCAGCATTCCTCTGGCTTCACATGAAATGTTAAAACAACAATACAAATGTCCATTCACTGTCTGTATATCCTCAAAAGATATGCAGCCTTTTCACACTATAAGTAACATGTATAGATAATATTGCTCACATGCACACTCGGGCTAACATTATACATATATGTCCAATCATATTTCCTTTTTTATTTTAGTCCATGATCAAAAAGTTAGATAGCACGCTATTTGAATCTACGTGCAATTGACCAGCTCTGAACCATTCAGTGAGAGTAGTTATTTAGTTTCTATCACGAGGACTATTACATCACACAAATCATTAGTCATTGAATATAACATAATTTTGCATCGAAAAATGAATAGACAACCTTTGTATATATGGTTTTCATTATGTAAATCATATTAGTATAAACGCCAACTTGCCTCTGACATAGACACATACCACGCATCCGGATATCGACTAACCTCATCAATAAGTGTCAACTCGCCTCTGACGTAGACACGTACCGTGCATCCAGATATTGACTAACCTCATCAATAACCCCATGTGTATCTTGCGACTCTATAGTAGATCTATCATATCCTTTGTATACATACTTATATGAATATTTTCATTACGATAATGGTAGAGCATACTTCTCTGTTAATATAGACTTTGTACCTCATAGAGAGAAAAGGGTTATATGGAACAACCCACATTGACTATCCACCTCATGATCCTTTACTTTTATGAAACTACTTTCGTCTTGCCGCATGTAAGTTGGATACCCATTGTCATCAATAGTAGTCTCAGAAAACTTTCGAGAATAACGATGTCTGCAACTTCCATTTACCATATAAGGAGAGAGCATATTTAGTTTCCCACATGGTCCATGTACATTACAATCACTAATTATGTTGTGCAACTTGGGAAACATCGCCTTATCTGGAAGTTCAACACATACAAACTTATCATAGTGAGCAATCTCAGTAGGTTTACGTCCACTTTCCAATCATATCCTTAAAATTCAATAACAAAAATAGATCCCACTACCCTTCCAAATAATTCTTTTTTCACCAACAAGTGCATCATATCCTTATGCTTCTCATAGAAAACTCGTGCAATCAAGTCGAGTCGATCTTGGACAACCTGACCTGGCAGTAAAGCTTTGCTTATTTCATCCCACACTTAGGATTTTAAGTAAAGGTAATAAAGAGGTTAGGTTTTTCCATCTTCCTAACAAAATAACCTTTTAATCTTGATACAAATGGTGCATATATCAAGGCCCCTAGTATATATATAGATGGTAGAACTATCTTGCATGTACCACTGCCACGGAGACTCTATTGTTGATAGCATCGCTTATATTAATCATATATGCAAGCCCTTAGTATACTTTAGCACACAATGCTTTCTGGCTATTAAGTATCCATACTAATCTTGATTCTTCCATTCTGCTATGAGTATCAACAATGTATCGTTTCAGAAGGCACACATTTGTATCTTCCCTTATTTGTAATCTATATGCATAATATCACCGTTGAATTATAGTATTTGTCTCCTCATTTGAACCTTGTCTATTCCTACCATGGAGTGAAATTCTAACATGCTAACCATCCTCTCCTCGAGTAAACAAAACATATTTTTTTTATAGTATTTGTGCGAGACATTATTTGAATATCTCTATGACCTACATGAAGAGCATCCCCTTGACCTAGTATGATAGCAGCTATCTTACTACCCGTAGGAGCCAAGTATTTCCTTAATATTGATCCAACTTCAGTGACCATTCTCAAAACTACATGTGGACTGGTGGACTGTAACATTTCTCTTATTGTATGAAATGCACATGCATATGGATGACTGTAACATTTCTCTTATTATACATCATTATTTGTAAGCTTTCAAGCATGTTATGATTTACAAAAAGCATCCCATGAAGTCTATTCTCTAATTCATGCTCTGTATCATATATATATATATATATAATCGAAAAAATTGAGGAGCCGCATCTCATATTCGATTAGGTATTACAGAGCCAACATGATGATATGTAATACCATGGACTTGAAAATCAAATACATACCTCTCCCTACTGATTTGATTATCCAAGTGAGTACCCAGTGAAACGAATGCTAAGGCATTGCTTTTATAAGAGCATATATTCTTTCTATATTCCTTACTTGCATTATCATCACCAAGTAACAGATCAACCAATGTAGGAGGAGGATTGTCCTTGCATTTGGAGGAGAGGTTTCAGTCTCTCAACCTCTTTCTTTTCACTAGGATTGACTCCATCTTGCTTGAAAACCGCCCCCACGGGCAAGTTTACCTTATAACCGTATATACATAGCCTCTTTGGAGGAGAGGTTGCATTCTCTCCACCTCCTTCTTTGCAGCAATAGGATTGACACCATTTGCTTGAAAACCACCACGGGCTAGTTCACATAATTATAACCATGCATATCCTCAAATGGTGGCATCCTAATCCTTCTAAACACTTTATAATGCTTATAGAAGTGATGAGCAAGCTTGGTGTTGGTATTTCCCTTTAGTGAGCCATATCTAGACTTGGGAGTCCTCAAGAACACAAAATACCCTTTTAATTTCAAGGGCCTCCTTTGAGCATCATCAGAGTCCTTCATTTTCTCTTGTAAGGTCCCTCCCAAGCCATTTATGTGTCTCTTTTAATATAGATTTCAAGAAGGAAAGAGAGCCCACTTAGAGAAGGCTGAGACAATAATGCTAGAAACATTAGGAAAATGATAAGAGTAAAAATATTAGCTCCATAAAATCCTAAAAGAAATAAGAAGACAAGAATAGTTCTATTAAGAGATAGGTATCTCCAAAAATAGAAATTCGAATTTAGGTGATATGAGGTCATATTTAGAGTACTTTTACATATTTAGAGACCATGCACACTAAAAAGCATTGAAAACCAATGGGATTTTGAAACGTAAGTGTGTAGTACATCCATTTAAAAGTAACAATGCAGCTATTCTAGAAGATGCACATGCGAAAGCAACTTGATTCTATCCACGTAATCAAGATAGAAAGGCATTGTAAATATATATTTTGCCTAATCCACTTGCTCTGTCAAGGAAAAAAAACAATGGCAAAAAACACTGCCATTGTTCAAATAAACAGTCTCAAAGATGGTATGAAATGCTCTTGATTGACAACTATTAAGACTCCTTTTTTGGAAAGAGCCAAATCATCCTGTTGAGAACAGAATCAAACATCATCTCTTTCCATCAACAAACCATTGTTTTCAGTAGCAAGAGTTGATCTATCGGGAAGAGACCTTGGGGGGGTCACTAATACCACGCATCCGGATATTGACTAACCTCATCAATAAGTGTCAACTTGCCTCTGACGTAGACACAGACCGTGCATCCAGATATTGACTAACCTCATCAATAACCCCATGTGTATCTTGCCACTCTATAGTAGATCTATCATGTCCTTTGTATACATACTTGTAGGAATATTTTCATTACGATAATGGTAGAGCATACTTCTATGTTAATATAGAGATTGTACCTCATAGAGAGAAAAGAGTTATATGGAACAACCCACATTGACTATCCACCTCATGATCCTTTACTTGTATGAAACTACTTTCGTCTTGCCGCATGTAAGTTGGATACCCATTGTCATCAATAGTAGTCTCAGAAAACTTTCGAGAATAACGATGTTTGCAACTTCCATTTACCATATAAGGAGAGAGCATATTTAGTTTCCTACATGGTCCATGTACATTACAATGACTAATTATGTTGTGCAACTTAGGAAACATCACCTTATCTGGAAGTTCAACACATACAAACTTATCATAGTGAGCAATCTCAATAGGTTTACGTCCACTTTCCAATATCAATAGTATATGTGCATGTAGAAAGTCTCTTTTTAAAATTCAATAACAAAAACAAATCCCACTACCCTTCCAAATAATTCTTTTTTCACCAACAAGTGCATCATATCCTTATGCTTCTCATAGAAAACTCGTGCAATCAAGTCAGGTCGATCTTCGACAACCTGACCTGGCAGTAAAGCTTTGCTTATTTCATCCCACTTAGGATTTTAAGTAAAGGTAATAAAGAGGTTAAGTTTTTCCATCTTCCTAACAAAATAACCTTTTAATCTTGATACAATTGGTGCATATATCAAGGCCCCTAGTATATATATAGATGGTAGAACTATCTTGCATCTATCATTGCCAGGGAGACTCTGTTGACAGCATCGCTTATATTAATCATATATGCAAGCCCTTAAAATACTTTAGCACACAATGCTTTCTGGCTGTTATGTATCCATACTAATCTTGATTCTTCCATGATGCTATGAGTATCAACAATGTATTGTTACAAAAGTCGACCACCACGTAGAAGGCACACATTTGTATCTTCCCTTATTTGTAATCTATATGCATAATATCACCGTTGAATTATAGTATTTGTCTCCTCATTTGAACCTTGTCTATTCCTACCATGGAGTGAAATTCTAACATGCTAACCATCCTCTTCTCGAGTAAACAGAACATATTTTTTTATAGTATTTATGTGAGACATTATTTGAATATCTCTATGACCTACATGAAGAGCATTCCCTTGACCTAGTATGATAGCAGCTATCTTACTACCCATAGGAACCAATTATTTCCTTAATATTATTCCAACTTCAGTGACCATTCTCAAATCTACATGTGGACTGGACTGTAACATTTCTCTTATTGTATGAAATGCACATGCATATGGATTGTGTTTATACATCATTATTTGTAACCTTTCAAGCATGTTACGATTTACAAAAAGCATCCCATGAAGTCTATTCTCTCATTCATGCTCGGTATCAAATATATATATATATATATATATATATATATATATATATATAATTGAAAAAATTGAGGAGCCGCATCTCATATTCTATTAGGTATTACAGAGCCAACATGATGATATGTAATACCATGGATTCGAAAATCAAATACATACCTTCCCCTCGTGATTTGATTATCCAAGTGAGTACCGAGTCAAACGAATGCTAAGGCATTGTTTTTATAAGAGCATATATTCTTTCTGTGTTCCTTACTTGCATTATCATCACCAAGTAACAGATCAACCAATGTAGGAGGAGGATTGTCCTTGCATTTGGAGGAGAGGTTTCATTCTCTCAACCTCTTTCTTTTCACTAGGATTGACTCCATCTTGCTTGAAAACCGCCACGAGCAAGTTTACCTTATAACCGTATATACATAGCCTCTTTGGAGGAGAGGTTGCATTCTCTCCACCTCCTTCTTTGCAATAGGATTGACTCCATTTGCTTGAAAACTGCCACAGGCAAGTTCACATTATTATAACCATGCATATCCTCATGGTGGCATCCTAACCTTTCTAAACACTTTATATTGCTTATAGAAGTGATGAGCAAGCTTGGTGTTGATATTTCCCTTTGGTGAGCCATATCTAGACTTGGGAATCCTCAAGAACACAAAATACCCTTTTAATTTCATCCACTTGCTCTGTCAAGGAAAGAATACAATGGCAACAAACACTGCCATTGTGCAAATAAACAGCCTCAAAGATGGCATGAAATGCTCTTGATTGACAACTATTAAGACTCCTTTTTTGGAAAGAGCCAAATCATCGTGTTGAGAATAGAATCAAACATCATCTCTTTCCATCAACAAACCATTGTTTTCAGTAGCAAGAGTTGATCTATCGGGAAGAGACAGCCCTTCAAAATCATGTAGATATTTTTCATATTATTGTAAGAGGTCTTGCATGTATAATAGAGAGATTGATTCTTAGCTGTAGAATGACAAACACCAATCTTAGCACACCTTCTCTCCAAGCCATGAAAAAAATATTTGGAAGTTCGGTAGAGAATTTGTGCCAAACCTATCCAAGAGATATAGGCTCACAAAAAAGCAGAATAATGACAAAAAGTTGATGCAATTAGAATCTGGTTTTTTGAAATGCAGCTTCTTGAAGACATATATACCACTCGTATCTCTCCAGCATTCCTCTGGCTTCACATGAAATGTTAAAACAACAATACAAATGTCCATTCACTGTCTGTATATCCTCAAAAGATATGCAGCCTTTACACACTATAAGTAACATGTATAGATAATATTGCTCACATGCACACTCGGGCTAACATTATACATATATGTCCAATCATATTTCCTTTTTTATTTTAGTCCATGATCAAAAAGTTAGATAGCACGCTATTTGAATCTACGTGCAATTGACCAGCTCTGAACCATTCAGTGAGAGTAGTTATTTAGTTTCTATCACGAGGACTATTACATCACACAAATCATTAGTCATTGAATATAACATAATTTTGCATCGAAAAATGAATAGACAACCTTTGTATATATGGTTTTCATTATGTAAATCATATTAGTATAAACGCCAACTTGTCTCTGACATAGACACATACCACGCATCCGGATATCGACTAACCTCATCAATAAGTGTCAACTCGCCTCTGACGTAGACACGTACCGTGCATCCAGATATTGACTAACCTCATCAATAACCCCATGTGTATCTTGCGACTCTATAGTAGATCTATCATATCCTTTGTATACATACTTATATGAATATTTTCATTACGATAATGGTAGAGCATACTTCTATGTTAATATAGACTTTGTACCTCATAGAGAGAAAAGGGTTATATGGAACAACCCACATTGACTATCCACCTCATGATCCTTTACTTTTATGAAACTACTTTCGTCTTGCCGCATGTAAGTTGGATACCCATTGTCATCAATAGTAGTCTCAGAAAACTTTTGAGAATAACGATGTCTGCAACTTCCATTTACCATATAAGGAGAGAGCATATTTAGTTTCCCACATGGTCCATGTACATTACAATCACTAATTATGTTGTGCAACTTAGGAAACATCGCCTTATCTCGAAGTTCAACACATACAAACTTATCATAGTGAGCAATCTCAGTAGGTTTACGTCCACTTTCCAATCATATCCTTAAAATTCAATAACAAAAACAGATCCCACTACCCTTCCAAATAATTCTTTTTTCACCAACAAGTGCATCATATCCTTATGCTTCTCATAGAAAACTCGTGCAATCAAGTCGAGTCGATCTTGGACAACCTAACCTGGTAGTAAAGCTTTGCTTATTTCATCCCACACTTAGGATTTTAAGTAAAGGTAATAAAGAGGTTAGGTTTTTCTATCTTCCTAACAAAATAACCTTTTAATCTTGATACAATTGGTGCATATATCAAGGCCCCTAGTATATATATAGATGGTAGAACTGTACCACTGCCACAGAGACTATTGACAGCATCGCTTATATTAATCATATATGCAAGCCCTTAGTATACTTTAGCACACAATGCTTTCTGGCTATTATGTATCCATACTAATCTTGATTCTTCCATGTTGCTATGAGTATCAACAATGTATTGTTACAAAAGTCGACCACCAAGTAGAAGGCACACATTTGTATCTTCCCTTATTTGTAATCTATATGCATAATATCACCGTTGATTGAATTATAGTATTTGTCTCCTCATTTGAACCTTGTCTATTCCTACCATGGAGTGAAATTCTAACATGCTAACCATCCTCTCCTCGAGTAAATAGAACCATTTTTTTTTATAGTATTTGTGCGAGACATTATTTGAATATCTCTATGACCTACATGAAGAGCATCCCCTTGACCTAGTATGATAGCAGCTATCTTACTACCCGTAGGAGCCAATTATTTCCTTAATATTGATCCAACTTCAGTGACCATTCTCAAATCTACATGTGGATTGGACTGTAACATTTCTCTTATTGTATGAAATGCACAAGCATATGGATGACTGTAACATTTCTCTTATTATACATCATTATTTGTAAGCTTTCAAGCATGTTATGATTTACAAAAAGCATCCCATGAAGTCTATTCTCTAATTCATGCTCTGTATCATATATATATATATATATAATCGGAAAAATTGAGGAGCCGCATCTCATATTCGATTAGGTATTACAGAGCCAACATGATGATATGTAATACCATGGACTTGAAAATCAAATACATACCTCTCCCTACTGATTTGATTATCCAAGTGAGTACCCAGTGAAACGAATGCTAAGGCATTGTTTTTATAAGAGCATATATTCTTTCTGTATTCCTTACTTGCATTATCATCACCAAGTAACAGATCAACCAATGTAGGAGGAGGATTGTCCTTGCATTTGGAGGAGAGGTTTCATTCTCTCAACCTCTTTCTTTTCACTAGGATTGACTCCATCTTGCTTGAAAACCGCCCCCACGGGCAAGTTTACCTTATAACCGTATATACATAGCCTCTTTGGAGGAGAGGTTGCATTCTCTCCACCTCCTTCTTTGCAGCAATAGGATTGACACCATTTGCTTGAAAACCACCACGGGCTAGTTTACATAATTATAACCATGCATATCCTCAAATGGTGGCATCCTAATCCTTCTAAACACTTTATAATGCTTATAGAAGTGATGAGTGTGAGGTGAAAAAAAGAAGAAAGAACCTGCCTCTATAGCCCTTCCACCTCGCAAACTTGGAAATAACACACACGAACGGGGGCACCAGCAGCCACCGGCTGGAAACAATTCTCTCACTCACCACCCAACCCACGCCAGACAAACAGCCCAAAACAGGGGCACCGTAAACCAAGACAAACACCCAGCAATATATTCCCGGATCAAAACATTTCATACAAGCTTCTCTCGACACAGAAGCCTTACTCACACAACTCACAAACAAAACACTCAGGCCTGTCAGCCGAGGATACACCACATCCCCAATCACCACATAACTCTCGCCTGCCTGCTGTACCAATCACACCAGAATGAACCCGGCCACTCTCACTCCAGAAGGCGCCCACACCAGCTAACCCTCGAGTCCTCTCTAACCCATCACTTCTGCATGTGTCGTCAGCAGCAGCTCACCATCATCTCTTTCCCTCTCTCTGTCTCTGTGCTGATCCTCTGTCAGCCTCGCAACAAACCCAGGCAGCTTTATCTGCCTTGCTACCGGCCCACCACCAAGCAGCAACACTTCTCTGTCTCTGCCTCACTCGGCACCCACTCTGTCCTCTGTCCTGTCTCCTAGGCGGCCCACACCAGCCTGCCTGTCACTTGCAGCTTATCTGCTCCCCTTTATCTTCGCTAGCAGCTTCCCTTGATGCCAGCACCTCTACGCTTCAGTCACGCCAGCCTTTAGTAGCTGCGCTCCAATCTCTTCACACCCTCTGCCCACCAGCAGCAGCAGCTTCACTCGACACCTTGCGTCTGCACGATGGCCAGTTCTCCAGGCGTTTCTCTCTCAGTCTCACGCCGGCCCGCTTTACAATCACCGTTGTGCCAGCTGTCTCCTCTCAGTAGCTGCGCACACCCAAGGCTCTCCACTCACAAGGCGGCCCACCTTTTGTAGCCTTCGACACTCTATGTCTGCACACGGGGAGGCTCCCACACACGGCTGCCCATCACCTTCGACCAGCTGCGCCCTCTTTCACGTCAGCAGCTACGCCCACCAGTCTCACCAAACCTTCACACAGGGAGGCTCCACGCTTCTGCGCTGACTTGCTGCGCTTCATCGCCCACTGGCGCCTCTAGCCCGTCTGTCCTCTCCACAACAGCGTATCCGGCTGCTACACGACGGCCACCACAGCTGCGCCTCCTTTGACTTGAAACTACCAGCTGCGCACTACGCTCCAGAAGCCCCAGAAGCCCCCCACTCGAACAAAGCAACCTTCACTTGTTTATCTGCAAGAGCTGCCGACTCACCACCTTCGCCAACCTTCGAGAACGTGCGCTGGCAGCCCTTCAGCGCTCCACGCCTTCTTTGCTTTTTTTGGCCATTAAATATTAAATATTTATTTTTTATTTCACCTAAGCCTAATGGAAAGCCACATAATGCTTTCACATGATGTCCAAACAACCTTAGCCATCATCCACTATTATTCCTATGCTTCCCAATCTCCACACACCTCTCTCTCAAGGCAACACCGGCCCCTCTTGTCTTTAATGCCCATCATGCCATACCTTCAACACAAACCGGCTAGTGCCCATGCATCCTTTGGACGCGCACACACTTCAAGACGACCATCGAAGAGCTGGAACCACCTGCATATGACTTCACTCCGGACAAGCCTGCCAACAGCTCAAACCAAATCTGTCTACACTAAACACCTGGCCAGGCATTCCACGGCCAAATTCTTACACACGCCACGCATTTATATGTACACGAGCCCGAAAGACCACTCAGAAAAACGCCTGACATACTTTGCCACCCCCCCATCTGCTAGAGCATTCATGCTCAGCAGCATTCAGCAATTCCAGTAGTCATCCACCAGGATCAAAAGGAAATAGCAACTCACCATCCCAGTCCCCAGCATCCATCGAACACCATGGCTGCATCACTGCACACCAAACATCCACCATATACGCCACAAAATCATTTCCATGCACTTCACCCACAACCAACCTCCCTTTCCTCAAAACCCGTGGCATTCCAGCATTAAGCATCCCATCCATCAACACCAGTGAAGGCCAGGTTCCAGCATCTTGACCTTTATCCACACTAAAATCCACGTCCTCTCCAATGGGAGTGTCCACCAGCACTTCCAACTCCTGCAGTTCAAGCATCTCTTCACAACCACACAGCTCAACTGGCTCAGCACCCTTGTTATCCTTGGACTTTGCTCTCAGCATTTCAGCAATTCGCAAAGAAGCCTTAGCTACATTCTCGATCATATCTGCATCCATCTCCACCTCTGGTTCCTGCTCATCAAGGCTAGCAATTTCCCAGATATCATCCTCAGGCACAATGCTCTCCACACAACGTTCTTCATCAGCTAAATCTACCTGCATACCTTCTTCAGTGTTGCCAACCCCCCTGGTATCATCGTCCAAAGACTCCCCAGCACCTAATGCATCAAATGGACAAACATCCACATCATTCATCACAGGTACCATATCCTCAAGCTGTCCCAGAAAATCGAGGATAATAGGATCTTCCTCCACGCTCTCCACATCTGCATCACAAGCCATCTTCACTTCATCAGAAGTCTCTACCCCATCCTCCTCCCTTTCTGTATCCAGCAAAGAATCATCCTCAAAGCACCCTGTATCCAGCTCCTCTTCCTTCTTATCAGCATCTAATCCCAAAGCATCATCCTCTTTGCTTCCATGTGTATGCATATCCTCCAGATCCAAATGATCTTCAATAGGACCTTCCAAATCACTGTCCTGTACAGCCACGACGTCCAAACCCAAAGAAAAATCCACTGGCAACTTCTCATCTACACTTTTCTCCTTCACCTGCTTCTCTTCCACCTGCACATGCTTTTCAAACTTTGGAAAAAAATCAGAAGGCATATAAAACATACCCCTTTGCACCTGTACTGGCCTTTGAGGCTCCTGTCTGATCAAGCTTTGCATAGGACTCTTATCCACCTCAACCAAATTCACCTGCTTATCCCTCGCAGACACAACACCTTCATATGGATAAATACCCATCTCCATCTGCTTCAAAACCTTGCCTTCCTTTTCCCTAGCAACCCTAACTGCATCATCAAATGACCTGGGATTCTTCAATTCAACCCTTACCTTCAAATGGGGTAGCAGACCATCAATAAACAAGCTCTTCTTCAGAAACATAGGAGGAACTCCCTGCTTCAATATCATACACCACCTATTCCACAAACATGTAAATACCTGCACAAAATCATCTAGTGATTGCCCATGTACCTGCTTCAAGACGCTCAGCTCTTGCCAAAGCACGCCAGAATCCTCCACTTGCTGAAAACGCTCCAAAAGGCCTTCCTTCAACCTGTCCAAGGTCAAAACACCAGCATCCTGTGCTTCAAATCTCTTCAGCCAGCTTCGGGCATCTCCCTTCAAGAAAATCCTTATCAGCCTCAGAACCTGCTCTTCAACTGTGACATGGTTGCTAATGCATGCCAACTCCATCTGCTCCAAGAAGTCAACCACATCTTCACCTTCCCGGCCATGAAACTCCGGGTAAGACCACATCATGACAGCCTATACCAATCCCTGAGCTCTCCTCAGTGGAACACACGCCCTTCTAGGCAAAGAACAACGCCAGAGCCACCCTCAGTCACACTCTATACCAGAAAGAGCCACTCCTCAGTGGGGGCACCAGAAGGATGTGAGGTGAAAAAAAGAAGAAAGAACCTGCCTCTATAGCCCTTCCACCTCGCAAACTTGGAAATAACACACACGAACGGGGGCACCACCAGCCACCGGCTGGAAACAATTCTCTCACTCACCACCCAACCCACGCCAGACAGACAGCCCAAAACAGGGGCACCGTAAACCAAGACAAACACCCAGCAATATATTCCCGGATCAAAACATTTCATACAAGCTTCTCTCGACACAGAAGCCTTACTCACACAACTCACAAACAAAACACTCAGGCCTGTCAGCCGAGGATACACCACATCCCCAATCACCACATAACTCTCGCCTGCCTGCTGTACCAATCACACCAGAATGAACCCGGCCACTCTCACTCCAGAAGGCGCCCACACCAGCTAACCCTCGAGTCCTCTCTGACCCATCACTTCTGCATGTGTCGTCAGCAGCAGCTCACCATCATCTCTTTCCCTCTCTCTGTCTCTGTGCTGATCCTCTGTCAGCCTCGCAACAAACCCAGGTAGCTTATCTGCCTTGCTACCGGCCCACCACCAAGCAGCAACACTTCTCTGTCTCTGCCTCACTCGGCACCCACTCTGTCCTCTGTCCTGTCTCCTAGGCGGTCCACACCAGCCTGCCTGTCACTTGCAGCTTATCTGCTCCCCTTTATCTTCGCTAGCAGCTTCCCTTGATGCCAGCACCTCTACGCTTCAGTCACGCCAGCCTTTAGTAGCTGCGCTCCAATCTCTTCACACCCTCTGCCCACCAGCAGCAGCAGCTTCACTCGACACCTTGCGTCTGCACGATGGCCAGTTCTCCAGGCGTTTCTCTCTCAGTCTCACGCCGGCCCGCTTTACAATCACCGTTGTGCCAGCTGTCTCCTCTCAGTAGCTGCGCACACCCAAGGCTCTCCACTCACAAGGCGGCCCACCTTTTGTAGCCTTCGACACTCTATGTCTGCACACGGGGAGGCTCCCACACACGGCTGCCCATCACCTTCGACCAGCTGCGCCCTCTTTCACGTCAGCAGCTACGCCCACCAGTCACCAAACCTTCACACAGGGAGGCTCCACGCTTCTGCGCTGACTTGCTGCGCTTCATCGCCCACTGGCTCCTCTAGCCCGTCTATCCTCTCCACAACAGCGTATCCGGCTGCTACACGATGGCCACCACAGCTGCGCCTCCTTTGACTTGAAACTAGCAGCTGCGCACTGCGCTCCAGAAGCCCCAGAAGCCCCCCACTCGAACAAAGCGACCTTCACTTGTTTATCTGCAAGAGCTGCCGACTCACCACCTTCGCCAACCTTCGAGAACGTGCGCTGGCAGCCCTTCAGCGCTCCACGCCTTCTTTGCTTTTTTTGGCCATTAAATATTAAATATTTATTTTTTATTTCACCTAAGCCTAATGGAAAGCCACATAATGCTTTCACATGATGTCCAAACAACCTTAGCCATCATCCACTATTATTCCTATGCTTCCCAATCTCCACACACCTCTCTCTCAAGGCAACACCGGCCCCTCTTGTCTTTAATGCCCATCATGCCATACCTTCAACACAAACCGGCTAGTGCCCATGCATCCTTTGGACGCGCACACACTTCAAGACGACCATCGAAGAGCTGGAACCACCTGCATATGACTTCACTCCGGACAAGCCTGCCAACAGCTCAAACCAAATCTGTCCACACTAAACACCTGGCCAGGCATTCCACGGCCAAATTCTTACACACGCCACGCATTTATATGTACACGAGCCCGAAAGACCACTCGGAAAAACGCCTGACAATGAGCAAGCTTGGTGTTGGTATTTCCCTTTAGTGAGCCATATCTAGACTTGGGAATCCTCAAGAACACAAAATACCCTTTTAATTTCAAGGGCCTCCTTTGAGCATCATCAGAGTCCTTCATTTTCTCTTGTAAGGTCCCTCCCAAGCCATTTATGCGTCTCTTTTAATATAGATTTCAAGAAGGAAAGAGAGCGCACTTAGAGAAGGCTGAGACAATAAGGCTAGAAACATTAGGAAAATGATAAGAGTAAAAATATTAGCTCCATAAAATCCTAAAAGAAATAAGAAGACAAGAATAGTTCTATTAAGAGATAAGTATCTCCAAAAATAGAAATTCGAATTTAGGTGATATGAGGTCATATTTAGAGTACTTTTACATATTTAGAGACCATGCACGCTAAAAAGCATTGAAAACCAATGGGATTTTAAAACGTAAGTGTGTAGTACATCCATTTAAAAGTAACAATGCAGCTATTCTAGAAGATGCACATGCGAAAGCAACTTGATTAGATAGAAAGGCATTGTAAATATATATTTTGCCTAATCCACTTGCTCTGTCAAGGAGAAAAACAATGGCAAAAAACACTGCC
Source organism: Cibotium barometz (assembly GCF_041138505.1). Classification (NCBI taxonomy): domain Eukaryota; kingdom Viridiplantae; phylum Streptophyta; class Polypodiopsida; order Cyatheales; family Cibotiaceae; genus Cibotium; species Cibotium barometz. The sequence goes on along the minus strand of NC_141082.1, from coordinate 1,267,042 downwards.
ATTGTTCAAATAAACAGTCTCAAAGATGGTATGAAATGCTCTTGATTGACAACTATTAAGACTCCTTTTTTGGAAAGAGCCAAATCATCCTGTTGAGAACAGAATCAAACATCATCTCTTTCCATCAACAAACCATTGTTTTCAGTAGCAAGAGTTGATCTATCGGGAAGAGACCTTGGGGGGGTCACTAATACCACGCATCCGGATATTGACTAACCTCATCAATAAGTGTCAACTTGCCTCTGACGTAGACACAGACCGTGCATCCAGATATTGACTAACCTCATCAATAACCCCATGTGTATCTTGCCACTCTATAGTAGATCTATCATGTCCTTTGTATACATACTTGTAGGAATATTTTCATTACAATAATGGTAGAGCATACTTCTATGTTAATATAGACTTTGTCCCTCATAGAGAGAAAAGAGTTATATGGAACAACCCACATTGACTATCCACCTCATGATCCTTTACTTGTATGAAACTACTTTCGTCTTGCCGCATGTAAGTTGGATACCCATTGTCATCAATAGTAGTCTCAGAAAACTTTCGAGAATAACGATGTTTGCAACTTCCATTTACCATATAAGGAGAGAGCATATTTAGTTTCCTACATGGTCCATGTACATTACAATGACTAATTATGTTGTGCAACTTAGGAAACATCACCTTATCTGGAAGTTCAACACATACAAACTTATCATAGTGAGCAATCTCAATAGGTTTACGTCCACTTTCCAATATCAATAGTATATGTGCATGTAGAAAGTCTCTTTTTAAAATTCAATAACAAAAACAAATCCCACTACCCTTCCAAATAATTCTTTTTTCACCAACAAGTGCATCATATCCTTATGCTTCTCATAGAAAACTCGTGCAATCAAGTCAGGTCGATCTTCGACAACCTGACCTGGCAGTAAAGCTTTGCTTATTTCATCCCACTTAGGATTTTAAGTAAAGGTAATAAAGAGGTTAAGTTTTTCCATCTTCCTAACAAAATAACCTTTTAATCTTGATACAATTGGTGCATATATCAAGGCCCCTAGTATATATATAGATGGTAGAACTATCTTGCATCTATCATTGCCAGGGAGACTCTGTTGACAGCATCGCTTATATTAATCATATATGCAAGCCCTTAAAATACTTTAGCACACAATGCTTTCTGGCTATTATGTATCCATACTAATCTTGATTCTTCCATGCTGCTATGAGTATCAACAATGTATTGTTACAAAAGTAGACCACCACGTAGAAGGCACACATTTGTATCTTCCCTTATTTGTAATCTATATGCATAATATCACCGTTGAATTATAGTATTTGTCTCCTCATTTGAACCTTGTCTATTCCTACCATGGAGTGAAATTCTAACATGCTAACCATCCTCTCCTCCAGTAAACAGAACATATTTTTTTATAGTATTTATGTGAGACATTATTTGAATATCTCTATGACCTACATGAAGAGCATTCCCTTGACCTAGTATGATAGCAGCTATCTTACTACCCATAGGAACGAATTATTTCCTTAATATTATTCCAACTTTAGTGACCATTCTCAAATCTACATGTGGACTGGACTGTAACATTTCTCTTATTGTATGAAATGCACATGCATATGGATTGTGTTTATACATCATTATTTGTAACCTTTCAAGCATGTTATGATTTACAAAAAGCATCCCATGAAGTCTATTCTCTCATTCATGCTCCGTATCCAATATATATATATATATATATATATATATATATATATATATGTATATATATATATATAATTGGAAAAATTGAGGAGCCGCATCTCATATTCTATTAGGTATTACATAGCCAACATGATGATATGTAATACCATGGATTCGAAAATCAAATACATACCTTCCCCTCGTTGTAAGATTCCTCCCCAGCCTTCGAGGTATACAAGAGTAAGAATCTCCCTTTCTGATCTTATAATTATTCCCTCTCTAAAATAAAAGAAAGTTTCTGTTTAAAAATAAGGAAGACCCTTTCCCTAGAATACTTCTCAGGAGTCCCACCTGTTTTAAGGATTTAGAACAATGAGTTCAGAAGTGAGAATCGGTGTTTTGGATACCAAGGTTTTGGTTTTCATGCAAGTACGGCCCAAAAGAAGTTCTTTATCTCTTGGGGAGTATAAGAAGTTATCCCCCAGATATTGTGACCCTTATATCTGAATTCAATGAAAGTAGGTGACTTAGCCTACAAGCTTCTTTTATCTCCTCATCTCCAAAATTCTTAATGCCTTCTATAGAAAATTGTGTCAAACACAAATCATGGAAAGACGGTAAAACTTCAGTGGCAAGTTACCGTTGGCTTCTAGGTTACGCTAGCTCCTTCCTTTATATAAGTCGTAACTTTTACTTGTCACTCACAGTAATCTTACTCCCATCAATCTCCTTTCTTTCTTAATCTCCTTCATGGCTTGGCAACAAGAACTAGTTTTATCCATGATGATTTCTCACCTTCAAGACGCAAGAGAGTCTGTGAAGAAAGACTTTATAGAACAGTATGAGCGCTCACTTTTTCCTCACCTAGGAACTTCTGTAGCACAGACCAAATGGCGGACCTATCAAAACATAACTAGGGTAACACCCTGGGGTCAGCAACACTTTCGTAACAATGTCTGCTTGGCCATGGTTATTGAAGCCTTGGGTTTGGGTCCCGGATACTACTGTGTCATGAGATCAAGGCATCTTGGGTTTTCTGAGCGGGTCTTCTTACTGGCCTGTTTTCTTCCTCATGAGAAGATATGCCTTTACCCCGTTTTTGGCTTACCTCTCAGAGGTCCTTTTGTTAGATCACCTCATACCACTGAGATAGGTGCGGCAATAACCAGTAGAATCATTCCCATAGATGAGTCACCCTATACTTGTGCAGCTTGTGAGGACTGCTTTTGTGACCATATGATGGACGGGCTTATGGAAGTGTAAAGAGTTCTTCTATCTTTACTTCCGTGAATGAATAAAGTTTAAATCTTATTCTTATTTTGAATCTTGCTCTCTTTAAGACTTTTCTTGGTAGTTAATCGTGATTAAAATTTTCTCTAAGTCTCATATTCGTGCATCTTGCGAAATTACCCAAGTTGCGAGATGAGGACATCTCGCGTTTTTTAAGTCGGGTAGAATGTAAGATTCCTCCCCCAACCCCCTTTTTGATGTCTAGTATATTCCCCTGTAATCAATTCCTTTTCTGAAATATAAGAGATCTTGTTTGTGACTGTTTTAACCTAGAGAGAGAAAATATTCTAGAGAGAGAATATTCAGATTTTGAATATTTCTGGATAGAAAAATATCTCTTATAATTCAGATGAGTTCCCCTGAAACAGAAATTTAAAAAGAATTTTCCAATGTGCAATTGGAATTAATTGGAAATAGGTATAAAGAACCTTAGCCTAAGGGTCTAGATTTTCATAAATCTTTAGACTATGGTCCAATTAAGGTTCCTATGGGCCAATAGCATCAACCCATGTGCAGGGAGGAGATAAATCCAAATTGTAAAAAGAAAATAACCAAAAATGAGTGAATGCTCACATGAGGTGAAGAGTTGAAAATGTACAAGGTTTATTAGTAAAAAACTATGAGCAATATTAAAAATATGAGATATTTTGGGTATAATGATTTTATTATGACACATATGTAAGGAAGGGGAGTCCCTTAAATGCTCACATAAGATGAAGAGTTGAAAATGTACAAGGTTTATTAGTAAAAAACTATGAGCAATATTAAAATGATTCCATTATGACACCTATGTAAGGAAGGGGAGTTCTTTAAAGGAGGTGCATATTTCACATAAGATGAAGAGTTGAAAATGTACAAGGCTTATTAGTAAAAAAACTATGACACATATGTAAGGAAGAGGAGTTCTTTAAAGGAGGTGCATATTTCACATAAGATGAAGAGTTGAAAATGTACAAGGTTTATTAGTAAAAAAAACTATGAGCAATAAAATTTTGACACATATGTAAGGAAGGGGAATTCTTTAAAGGAGGTGCATATTTCACATGCTTGAATGAGTTTTAAACTCAAAAATAATGTGATATTTTTATCTCTCATCTCTCTTGAACCAAACCAAATCAAAATGGAACCAAACCGAATCAAAAAGTAACCAAACTAGGTCCAAATCTAGTCCAAATTCAACCAAACTGACTTGGAAAATTCTAGAATCAGTTTGTTTGGTTAGGAGCTCAAATTTTCCTATAAATAGAAGCCTCCCCTTGTTGAAAAAAATATAGTGTCTTATGCTTTGTCACTCTACTCCACCTAAGCCAAATTAGATAGAGTCTTATGCTTTGTTACTCTACTCCACCTAAGCCAAATTAGATAGAGTCTTATGCTTGTTACTCTACTCCACCTAAGCCAAAATATATAGTGTCTTATGCTTTGTCTTATGCCTTGTTATTCTACTCCACCTAAGCCAAATTAGATAGAGTCTTATGCTTGTTACTCTACTCCACCTAAGCCAAAATATAGAGTGTCTTATGCATTGTTACTCTACTCTACCTAAGCCAAGAGTTGTGAATTCTTTAATAATTCACTAGTTTTTGATACTTCTCTCTTTCTTCAATCCCCATTGGTGACTCCATCAATATACTAAACCAATTGATTGGTTGGGGGCCTCTACCGTGAATAAAGAATCAAGCAAATCATAAGGTAAGTATATTGAATTTTGATCTTTCTATAATTTCTCAATGATTCTCTCTTCTCAACCCCTCTCAAGCTTGAGAAGTTTAATTGGTATGGTTTTTTAAATGCTATTGAAGTTAATTGGTGAATAGTAGTGAAGAGTTACATAATTTAATAAATGCTATAGAAGTTAATTTCCATTTATGTTTAAAATTCTAATGGTTTTTATGTAATTTCTCTCTCTCACTCAAGAAATGGTCATACTCATGAACCATTCTCAATCCCAATGAAGCTTTTCATAAAGCCTTTCCTTAATCCAAGATTAAGCTATACTTGAGGCCAAATTAATGGCTTTTTGCTATGCTTTTAGTTTATGCACATTGATGATTCAATCCATTATGGATTGATGACCCAATTAGAGACCATTCTAATTGTTTTCTTAATGATCCAATTAGAGACCATTATGGATTGATGATCCAATTAGAGACCATTCTAATTATTTCTTTAATAATGAGCTTTATCCCTTAGAAAAAAATTGAGATTTATCAGTCATAGTAGCGGAGCTATGGCAAAATTTTTATAGAAATTACGCATAAAATAAATTCATTCAAAGTATAAAAAGAGAAATTCCTACCATATTCTAGGAACTATCATCCTAGATTAATTAAAAGAATTTTATTATGCATGGGATGTGGATGTATGCATGTAGAAATAGATGTGTAGATGAGGATGTAAATGGAGATGTGGATGGATGCATGTAGATGTAGAGGTATAGATGTAGATGTGAATGGAGATGTGGATGTATACATGTAGATGTAGATGTATAGATGTAGTTGTGGATGTGGAGGTGGATGGATGCATGTAGATGTAGATGTATAGATGTAGTTCTGGATGTGGAGGTGGATGGATGCATGTAGATGTAGATGTATAGATGTAGATGGGAATAGAGATATGGATGTATGCATGTAGATGTAGTTGTGAATGGAGATGTATATGTATACGTGTAGATGTAGATGTATAGATATAGATGTGGATGTGGATGGGGAAGTATGCATGTAGATGTAGGTGTATAGATGTAGATGTGAATAGAGATGTGGATGTATGCATGTAGATGTAGGTGTATAGACGTAGATGTGGATGTAGAGGTGGATGTATGCATGTAGATGTAGATGTATAGATGTGGATGTGAATGTGGAGTGGATGTATGCATGTAGATGTAGATGTATGGAGGTGAATGTGAATGTGGATGTGGATGTATGCATAGGGATGTAGATGTATGCATGTAGATGTGAATGTACGCATATAGTTGTGGAAGTATGGATGTGAATATACGATTGTGATGTGAGGGAATCTGAAGTGATGAGATGGAAATGACGTGATGGGATGAGTATACATATAAATGGAATATGGAATAAGTAATGTAGATTGAGGAGGGATAATGTGGAAAAATGAAAGCTAAAATAGAAATTGTATTGTAAACTGTTTGTAAATGCTGTTTGTAAATGATTGTTTTATGTCAAGAATGCTGGGGGGAGCATTTTGACCATCTTGTGATTAAGGTCGTGATGAGAAAGTTGCAACTGCTGACGGGGAGTCAATGAAGGACGTCTCGCGTAGCAAGGTCGGCCGAGGTCTTGACCAGCCTCGGTGCGATTAAAATGGTGAGCTTCCGGTATGGTGGATGAGGGGCCAAGGAAGCGGCCTATGCGTGAAGCGCTAGGTTACCTGCGAAGGATCCTAGAGGGTGCTGACCATACGGTGCTCGGGCTCTGGGTCGCCTAGGATACCCATGCGTGCGTCGAGGAAGATATTGGAACAGAGTTGGAGTTGTTTTCTGAAATCGAGCATGGATCTGGTTGATTGACCTTGCTGGTCTTCAATGGATGAGTCCATGGCTCCTTATATGGATCTGTTGGTTGATCTTGCTGATCTTCAACGAGAGTCCATCATGTTAAGTGATTATATTGCCAAGTATTATGGGCTAGGAACTATCGAAACGGCTCCTGAGCGTTCTAGTTGCCAATGATGCCATAGATACTCTGATGAAGGAATGATGGGAAATTAAGAATCAATTGGATAAATTGGAAGATGGTGATCAATGATACTAGGGTTTTATTAAAGGATTGTTTTAAACTGGTTGAATCTGGTTGAAAAAGGCAATTTCATATTGGGTGTGTGAGTGGTGTGACTAGTTTTATTTTGCATGAACATCCGGCTAGGGGGCCTTGGAACTCTTTTCCTTGGTACCCGGGACAAAACCTAACCAAATTTTTAATTGGATCCCATCACTACAGTGGTTGGGCGGTTGGCTAACCCATGGGACTGGATGGGGTTAGGCTGGACTGATGGATCCGTAAATCGAGACTCAAACTTTTGTTTTTACGATAGAAAAAAAAAATAAATCCCGGATAGTAACTGTTCTATGGATAGGAATCAACGGCTGTGCCTCTTGAATGGGGAAAAAAGCGTTGATCCCAATGATCCAAGTGCAAGTTTCTTCCTTGAACTGACTAAGTATCTTATAGATGTAATTGGATCATCTCGATCAGAAATGATCTTGACTACGTTAGAGAAAAAAGTTATCCTGGTGGAATCGCCCGTGCCTTCCGGTAAAGGAAGTTTTTCCGGGTTCGGTTTTGGAACAACCGACGGATTAGTCGCTTATCCGGATATCCGTGGGCGAGGCCCCGAGTGTGGGACCCCTGTCCCACGCGAGAAGTGCTACTTCCGCTGCCAGTACCCCGAATCCGTTGCTCGGTGGGAACAGGGATCTTACAGTTGGTATCAGAGCATTTGGTTAGTAAAGATCAACTGAGAAGACAAATATGTCAAAAATTTATCAAGAAACACAAAAAGGTTATAATTGTGTGATATAATTCATACAATTTGATATTCAAACTGAAAGTCGTAATTTAGTAATTGGTTCTTCAGATGGAAGTACCGCAATTATATAGAATCCCTGACTTGCTTGAGGCCTAGACATGATAGTATTAACCTTATAATTCCAAGGGCCGTGACTACCCGTATATACCGAGAGTATACTGCAGCTCTTTACTGACAGTATATACGAGTAAATCTAAGACTTGAAATTATAAGCGTTAATGCTATCTAGATGATGATTTCGAATGTGATTGATATGATTTTTAATTCTGTTTGAGAATTGATGAATTGATTTGGATTCTGATTGAAAATACTGATTGAAAATGCTGATTGAAAAATGTTGATTTTTAAAAAATTAGTTGAAATATAATGAAACCACAATGAGGGGGAATGGGACGAGTCCCTGTGATGATATTCATAACTAGAATGATGATAATGAATTCAGCAAATCACTATGAGGTTAGTGGGTTGTGCTGTTAGATTGCTACTGTTAATACTTGACCGGTAGATCAAGTTAAGGGATGTCAAATTGAGAACTTGCTTGACTGAAATTTCCGTGGAGGAATGTTCCGAAGGAAACTTTTCAGTCTAATGGACCATTATCATGTTAAAGATATGAATGGCATGATCTGAATGAATTGTTATTTAATGATGAGTTCTATTATATAAGGGATATTTATCCCAGTGTTCTGTTGGGTTGACCAGAATATAAGGAACCCCAGAATAAAATTGGATCTTAAGAAAAAGAGCTGTCCTCTACCTTGCGAGATGAGGACATCTCGCACTTTTTAAGTGGGGTAGAATGTAAGATTCCTCCCCAGCCTTCGAGGTATACAAGAGTAAGAATCTCCCTTTCTGATCTTATAATTATTCCCTCTCTAAAATAAAAGAAAGTTTCTGTTTAAAAATAAGGAAGACCCTTTCCCTAGAATACTTCTCAGGAGTCCCACCTGTTTTAAAGATTTAGAACAATGAGTTCAGAAGTGAGAATCGGTGTTTTGGATACCAAGGTTTTGGTTTTCATGCAAGTACGGCCCAAAAGAAGTTCTTTATCTCTTGGGGAGTATAAGAAGTTATCCCCCAGATATTGTGACCCTTATATCTGAATTCAATGAAAGTAGGTGACTTAGCCTACAAGCTTCTTTTATCTCCTCATCTCAAAATTCTTAATGCCTTCTATAGAAAATTGTGTCAAACACAAATCATGGAAAGACGGTAAAACTTCAGTGGCAAGTTACCGTTGGCTTCTAGGTTACGCTAGCTCCTTTCTTTATATAAGTCGTAACTTTTACTTGTCACTCACAGTAATCTTACTCCCATCAATCTCCTTTCTTTCTTAATCTCCTTCATGGCTTGGCAACAAGAACTAGTTTTATCCATGATGATTTCTCACCTTCAAGACGCAAGAGAGTCTGTGAAGAAAGACTTTATAGAACAGTATGAGCGCTCACTTTTTCCTCACCTAGGAACTTCTGTAGCACAGACCAAATGGCGGACCTATCAAAACATAACTAGGGTAACACCCTGGGGTCAGCAACACTTTCGTAACAATGTCTGCTTGGCCATGGTTATCGAAGCCTTGGGTTTGGGTCCCGGATACTACTGTGTCATGAGATCAAGGCATCTTGGGTTTTCTGAGCGGGTCTTCTTACTGGCCTGTTTTCTTCCTCATGAGAAGATATGCCTTTACCCCGTTTTTGGCTTACCTCTCAGAGGTCCTTTTGTAAGATCACCTCATACCACTGAGATAGGTGCGGCAATAACCAGTAGAATCATTCCCATAGATGAGTCACCCTATACTTGTGCAGCTTGTGAGGACTGCTTTTGTGACCATATGATGGACGGGCTTATGGAAGTGTAAAGAGTTCTTCTATCTTTACTTCCGTGAATGAATAAAGTTTAAATCTTATTCTTATTTTGAATCTTGCTCTCTTTAAGACTTTTCTTGGTAGTTAATCGTGATTAAAATTTTCTCTAAGTCTCATATTCGTGCATCTTGCGAAATTACCCAAGTTGCGAGATGAGGACATCTCGCGTTTTTTAAGTCGGGTAGAATGTAAGATTCCTCCCCCAACCCCCTTTTTGATGTCTAGTATATTCCCCTGTAATCAATTCCTTTTCTGAAATATAAGAGATCTTGTTTGTGACTGAGAAAATATTCTAGAGAGAGAATATTCAGATTTTGAATATTTCTGGATAGAAAAATATCTCTTATAATTCAGATGAGTTTCCCTGAAACAGAAAGAATTTTCCAATGTGCAATTGGAATTAATTGGAAATAGGTATAAAGAACCTTAGCCTAAGGGTCTAGATTTTCATAAATCTTTAGACTATGGTCCAATTAAGGTTCCTATGGGCCAATAGCATCAATCCATGTGCAGGGAGGAGATAAATCCAAATTGTAAAAAGAAAATAACCAAAAATGAGTGAATGCTCACATGAGGTGAAGAGTTGAAAATGTACAAGGTTTATTAGTAAAAAACTATGAGCAATATTAAAAATATGAGATATTTTGGGTATAATGATTTTATTATGACACATATGTAAGGAAGGGGAGTCCCTTAAATGCTCACATAAGATGAAGAGTTGAAAATGTACAAGGTTTATTAGTAAAAAACTATGAGCAATATTAAAATGATTCCATTATGACACCTATGTAAGGAAGGGGAGTTCTTTAAAGGAGGTGCATATTTCACATAAGATGAAGAGTTGAAAATGTACAAGGCTTATTAGTAAAAAAACTATGACACATATGTAAGGAAGAGGAGTTCTTTAAAGGAGGTGCATATTTCACATAAGATGAAGAGTTGAAAATGTACAAGGTTTATTAGTAAAAAAAACTATGAGCAATAAAATTTTGACACATATGTAAGGAAGGGGAATTCTTTAAAGGAGGTGCATATTTCACATGCTTGAATGAGTTTTAAACTCAAAAATAATGTGATATTTTTATCTCTCATCTCTCTTGAACCAAACCAAATCAAAATGGAACCAAACCGAATCAAAAAGTAACCAAACTAGATCCAAATCTAGTCCAAATTCAACCAAACTGACTTGGAAAATTCTAGAATCAGTTTGTTTGGTTAGGAGCTCAAATTTTCCTATAAATAGAAGCCTCCCCTTGTTGAAAAAAATATAGTGTCTTATGCTTTGTCACTCTACTCCACCTAAGCCAAATTAGATAGAGTCTTATGCTTTGTTACTCTACTCCACCTAAGCCAAATTAGATAGAGTCTTATGCTTGTTACTCTACTCCACCTAAGCCAAAATATATAGTGTCTTATGCTTTGTCTTATGCCTTGTTATTCTACTCCACCTAAGCCAAATTAGATAGAGTCTTATGCTTGTTACTCTACTCCACCTAAGCCAAAATATAGAGTGTCTTATGCATTGTTACTCTACTCTACCTAAGCCAAGAGTTGTGAATTCTTTAATAATTCACTAGTTTTTGATACTTCTCTCTTTCTTCAATCCCCATTGGTGGCTCCATCAACATACTAAACCAATTGATTGGTTGGGGGCCTCTACCGTGAATAAAGAATCAAGCAAATCATAAGGTAAGTATATTGAATTTTGATCTTTCTATAATTTCTCAATGATTCTCTCTTCTCAACCCCTCTCAAGCTTGAGAAGTTTAATTGGTATGGTTTTTTAAATGCTATTGAAGTTAATTGGTGAATAGTAGTGAAGAGTTACATAATTTAATAAATGCTATAGAAGTTAATTTCCATTTATGTTTAAAATTCTAATGGTTTTTATGTAATTTCTCTCTCTCACTCAAGAAATGGTCATACTCATGAACCATTCTCAATCCCAATGAAGCTTTTCATAAAGCCTTTCCTTAATCCAAGATTAAGCTATGCTTGAGGCCAAATGAATGGCTTTTTGCTATGCTTTTAGTTTATGCACATTGATGATTCAATCCATTATGGATTGATGACCCAATTAGAGACCATTCTAATTGTTTTCTTAATGATCCAATTAGAGACCATTATGGATTGATGATCCAATTAGAGACCATTCTAATTATTTCTTTAATAATGAGCTTTATCCCTTAGAAAAAAATTGAGATTTATCAGTCATAGTAGCGGAGCTATGGCAAAATTTTTATAGAAATTACGCATAAAATAAATTCATTCAAAGTATAAAAAGAGAAATTCCTACCATATTCTAGGAACTATCATCCTAGATTAATTAAAAGAATTTTATTATGCATGGGATGTGGATGTATGCATGTAGAAATAGATGTGTAGATGAGGATGTAAATGGAGATGTGGATGGATGCATGTAGATGTAGAGGTATAGATGTAGATGTAATGGAGATGTGGATGTATACATGTAGATGTGGATGTATAGATGTAGTTGTGGATGTGGAGGTGGATGGATGCATGTAGATGTAGATGTATAGATGTAGTTGTGGATGTGGAGGTGGATGGATGTATGTAGATGTAGATGTATAGATGTAGATGGGAATAGAGATATGGATGTATGCATGTAGATGTAGTTGTGAATGGAGATGTATATGTATACGTGTAGATGTAGATGTATAGATATAGATGTGGATGTGGATGGGGAAGTATGCATGTAGATGTAGGTGTATAGATGTAGATGTGAATAGAGATGTGGATGTATGCATGTAGATGTAGGTGTATAGACGTAGATGTGGATGTAGAGGTGGATGTATGCATGTAGATGTAGATGTATAGATGTGGATGTGAATGTGGAGTGGATGTATGCATGTAGATGTAGATGTATGGAGGTGAATGTGAATGTGGATGTGGATGTATGCATAGGGATGTAGATGTATGCATGTAGATGTGAATGTACGCATATAGTTGTGGAAGTATGGATGTGAATATACGATTGTGATGTGAGGGAATCTGAAGTGATGAGATGGAAATGACGTGATGGGATGAGTATACATATAAATGGAATATGGAATAAGTAATGTAGATTGAGGAGGGATAATGTGGAAAAATGAAAGCTAAAATAGAAATTGTATTGTAAACTGTTTGTAAATGCTGTTTGTAAATGATTGTTTTATGTCAAGAATGCTGGGGGGAGCATTTTGACCATCTTGTGATTAAGGTCGTGATGAGAAAGTTGCAACTGCTGACGGGGAGTCAATGAAGGACGTCTCGCGTAGCAAGGTCGGCCGAGGTCTTGACCAGCCTCGGTGCGATTAAAATGGTGAGCTTCCGGTATGGTGGATGAGGGGCCAAGGAAGCGGCCTATGCGTGAAGCGCTAGGTTACCTGCGAAGGATCCTAGAGGGTGCTGACCATACGGTGCTCGGGCTCTGGGTCGCCTAGGATACCCATGCGTGCGTCGAGGAAGATATTGGAACAGAGTTGGAGTTGTTTTCTGAAATCGAGCATGGATCTGGTTGATTGACCTTGCTGGTCTTCAATGGATGAGTCCATGGCTCCTTATATGGATCTGTTGGTTGATCTTGCTGATCTTCAACGAGAGTCCATCATGTTAAGTGATTATATTGCCAAGTATTATGGGCTAGGAACTATCGAAACGGCTCCTGAGCGTTCTAGTTGCCAATGATGCCATAGATACTCTGATGAAGGAATGATGGGAAATTAAGAATCAATTGGATAAATTGGAAGATGGTGATCAATATTACTAGAGTTTTATTAAAGGATTGTTTTAAACTGGTTGAATCTGGTTGAAAAAGACAATTTCATATTGGGTGTGTGAGTGGTGTGACTAGTTTTATTTTGCATGAACATCCGGCTAGGGGGCCTTGGAACTCTTTTCCTTGGTACCCGGGACAAAACCTAACCAAATTTTTAATTGGATCCCATCACTACAGTGGTTGGGCGGTTGGCTAACCCATGGGACTGGATGGGGTTAGGCTGGACTGATGGATCCGTAAATCGAGACTCAAACTTTTGTTTTTACGATAGAAAAAAATAAATAAATCCCGGATAGTAACTGTTCTATGGATAGGAATCAACGGCTGTGCCTCTTGAATGGGGAAAAAAGCGTTGATCCCAATGATCCAAGTGCAAGTTTCTTCCTTGAACTGACTAAGTATCTTATAGATGTAATTGGATCATCTCGATCAGAAATGATCTTGACTACGTTAGAGAAAAAAGTTATCCTGGTGGAATCGCCCGTGCCTTCCGGTAAAGGAAGTTTTTCCGGGTTCGGTTTTGGAACAACCGACGGATTAGTCGCTTATCCGGATATCCGTGGGCGAGGCCCCGAGTGTGGGACCCCTGTCCCGCGCGAGAAGTGCTACTTCCGCTGCCAGTACCCCGAATCCGTTGCTCGGTGGGAACAGGGATCTTACACTCGTGATTTGATTATCCAAGTGAGTACCCAGTCAAACGAATGCTAAGGCATTGTTTTTATAAGAGCATATATTCTTTCTGTGTTCCTTACTTGCATTATCATCACCAAGTAACAGATCAACCAATGTAGGAGGAGGATTTTCCTTGCATTTGGAGGAGAGGTTTCATTCTCTCAACCTCTTTCTTTTCACTAGGATTGACTCCATCTTGCTTGAAAACTGCCACGAGCAAGTTTACCTTATAACCGTATATACATAGCCTCTTTGGAGGAGAGGTTGCATTCTCTCCACCTCCTTCTTTGCAATAGGATTGACTCCATTTGCTTGAAAACTGCCACAGGCAAGTTCACATTATTATAACCATGCATATCCTCATGGTGGCATCCTAACCCTTCTAAACACTTTATATTGCTTATAGAAGTGATGAGCAAGCTTGGTGTTGGTATTTCCCTTTGGTGAGCCATATCTAGACTTGGGAATCCTCAAGAACACAAAATACCCTTTTAATTTCATCCACTTGCTCTGTCAAGGAAAGAAAACAATGGCAACAAACATTGCCATTGTGCAAATAAACAGCCTCAAAGATGGTATGAAATGCTCTTGATTGACAACTATTAAGACTCCTTTTTTGGAAAGAGCCAAATCATCGTGTTGAGAATAGAATCAAACATCATCTCTTTCCATCAACAAACCATTGTTTTCAGTAGCAAGAGTTGATCTATCGGGAAGAGACAGCCCTTCAAAATCATGTAGATATTTTTCATATTATTGTAAGAGGTCTTGCATGTGTAATAGAGAGATTGATTCTTAGCTGTAGAATGACAAACACCAATCTTAGCACACCTTCTCTCCAAGCCATGAAAAAAATATTTGGAAGTTCGGTAGAGAATTTGTGCCAAACCTGTCCAAGACATATAGGCTCACAAAAAAGCAGAATAATGACAAAAAGTTGATGCAATTAGAATCTGGTTTTTTGAAATGCAGCTTCTTGAAGACATATATACCACTCGTATCTCTCCAGCATTCCTCTGGCTTCACATGAAATCTTAAAACAACAATACAAATGTCCATTCACTGTTTGTATATCCTCAAAAGATATGCAGCCTTTACACACTATAAGTAACATGTATAGATAATATTGCTCACATGCACACTCGGGCTAACATTATACATATATGTCCAATCATATTTCCTTTTTTATTTTAGTCCATGATCAAAAAGTTAGATAGCACGCTATTTGAATCTACGTGCAATTGACCAGCTCTGAACCATTCAGTGAGAGTAGTTATTTAGTTTCTATCACGAGGACTATTACATCACACAAATCATTAGTCATTGAATATAACATAATTTTGCATCGAAAAATGAATAGACAACCTTTGTATATATGGTTTTCATTATGTAAATCATATTAGTATAAACGCCAACTTGCCTCTGACATAGACACATACCACGCATCCGGATATCGACTAACCTCATCAATAAGTGTCAACTCGCCTCTGACGTAGACACGTACCGTGCATCCAGATATTGACTAACCTCATCAATAACCCCATGTGTATCTTGCGACTCTATAGTAGATCTATCATATCCTTTGTATACATACTTATATGAATATTTTCATTACGATAATGGTAGAGCATACTTCTATGTTAATATAGACTTTGTACCTCATAGAGAGAAAAGGGTTATATGGAACAACCCACATTGACTATCCACCTCATGATCCTTTACTTTTATGAAACTACTTTTGTCTTGCCGCATGTAAGTTGGATACCCATTGTCATCAATAGTAGTCTCAGAAAACTTTCGAGAATAACGATGTTTGCAACTTCCATTTACCATATAAGGAGAGAGCATATTTAGTTTCCCACATGGTCCATGTACATTACAATCACTAATTATGTTGTGCAACTTAGGAAACATCGCCTTATCTGGAAGTTCAACACATACAAACTTATCATAGTGAGCAATCTCAGTAGGTTTACGTCCACTTTCCAATCATATCCTTAAAATTCAATAACAAAAATAGATCCCACTACCCTTCCAAATAATTCTTTTTTCACCAACAAGTGCATCATATCCTTATGCTTCTCATAGAAAACTCGTGCAATCAAGTCAAGTCGATCTTGGACAACCTGACCTGGCAGTAAAGCTTTGCTTATTTCATCCCACACTTAGGATTTTAAGTAAAGGTAATAAAGAGGTTAGGTTTTTCCATCTTCCTAACAAAATAACCTTTTAATCTTGATACAATTGGTGCATATATCAAGGCCCCTAGTATATATATAGATGGTAGAACTGTACCACTGCCACAGAGACTCTATTGACAGCATCGCTTATATTAATCATATATGCAAGCCCTTAGTATACTTTAGCACACAATGCTTTCTGGCTATTATGTATCCATACTAATCTTGATTCTTCCATGTTGCTATGAGTATCAACAATGTATTGTTACAAAAGTCGACCACCAAGTAGAAGGCACACATTTGTATCTTCCCTTATTTGTAATCTATATGCATAATATCACCGTTGATTGAATTATAGTATTTGTCTCCTCATTTGAACCTTGTCTATTCCTACCATGGAGTGAAATTCTAACATGCTAACCATCCTCTCCTCGAGTAAACAGAACCATTTTTTTTTATAGTATTTGTGCGAGACATTATTTGAATATCTCTATGACCTACATGAAGAGCATCCCCTTGACCTAGTATGACAGCAGCTATCTTACTACCCGTAGGAGCCAATTATTTCCTTAATATTGATCCAACTTCAGTGACCATTCTCAAATCTACATGTGGATTGGACTGTAACATTTCTCTTATTGTATGAAATGTACATGCATATGGATGACTGTAACATTTCTCTTATTATACATCATTATTTGTAAGCTTTCAAGCATGTTATGATTTACAAAAAGCATCCCATGAAGTCTATTATCTAATTCATGCTCTGTATCATATATATATATATATATAATCGAAAAAATTGAGGAGCCGCATCTCATATTCGATTAGGTATTACAGAGCCAACATGATGATATGTAATGCCATGGACTTGAAAATCAAATACATACCTCTCCCTAGTGATTTGATTATCCAAGTGAGTACCCAGTGAAACGAATGCTAAGGCATTGTTTTTATAAGAGCATATATTCTTTCTGTATTCCTTACTTGCATTATCATCACCAAGTAACAGATCAACCAATGTAGGAGGAGGATTGTCCTTGCATTTGGAGGAGAGGTTTCATTCTCTCAACCTCTTTCTTTTCACTAGGATTGACTCCATCTTGCTTGAAAACCGCCCCCACGGGCAAGTTTACCTTATAACCGTATATACATAGCCTCTTTGGAGGAGAGGTTGCATTCTCTCCACCTCCTTCTTTGCAGCAATAGGATTGACACCATTTGCTTGAAAACCACCACGGGCTAGTTTACATAATTATAACCATGCATATCCTCAAATGGTGGCATCCTAATCCTTCTAAACACTTTATAATACTTATAGAAGTGATGAGCAAGCTTGGTGTTGGTATTTCCCTTTAGTGAGCCATATCTAGACTTGGGAATCCTCAAGAACACAAAATACCCTTTTAATTTCAAGGGCCTCCTTTGAGCATCATTAGAGTCCTTCATTTTCTCTTGTAAGGTCCCTCCCAAGCCATTTATGCGTCTCTTTTAATATAGATTTCAAGAAGGAAAGAGAGCGCACTTAGAGAAGGCTGAGACAATAAGGCTAGAAACATTAGGAAAATGATAAGAGTAAAAATATTAGCTCCATAAAATCCTAAAAGAAATAAGAAGACAAGAATAGTTCTATTAAGAGATAAGTATCTCCAAAAATAGAAATTCGAATTTAGGTGATATGAGGTCATATTTAGAGTACTTTTACATATTTAGAGACCATGCACACTAAAAAGCATTGAAAACCAATGGGATTTTGAAACGTAAGTGTGTAGTACATCCATTTAAAAGTAACAATGCAGCTATTCTAGAAGATGCACATGCGAAAGCAACTTGATTCTATCCACGTAATCAAGATAGAAAGGCATTGTAAATATATATTTTGCCTAATCCACTTGCTCTGTCAAGGAAAAAAACAATGGCAAAAAACACTGCCATTGTTCAAATAAACAGTCTCAAAGATGGTATGAAATGCTCTTGATTGACAACTATTAAGACTCCTTTTTTGGAAAGAGCCAAATCATCCTGTTGAGAACAGAATCAAACATCATCTCTTTCCATCAACAAACCATTGTTTTCAGTAGCAAGAGTTGATCTATCGGGAAGAGACCTTGGGGGGGTCACTAATACCACGCATCCGGATATTGACTAACCTCATCAATAAGTGTCAACTTGCCTCTGACGTAGACACAGACCGTGCATCCAGATATTGACTAACCTCATCAATAACCCCATGTGTATCTTGCCACTCTATAGTAGATCTATCATGTCCTTTGTATACATACTTGTAGGAATATTTTCATTACGATAATGGTAGAGCATACTTCTATGTTAATATAGACTTTGTCCCTCATAGAGAGAAAAGAGTTATATGGAACAACCCACATTGACTATCCACCTCATGATCCTTTACTTGTATGAAACTACTTTCGTCTTGCCGCATGTAAGTTGGATACCCATTGTCATCAATAGTAGTCTCAGAAAACTTTCGAGAATAACGATGTTTGCAACTTCCATTTACCATATAAGGAGAGAGCATATTTAGTTTCCTACATGGTCCATGTACATTACAATCACTAATTATGTTGTGCAACTTAGGAAACATCGCCTTATCTGGAAGTTCAACACATACAAACTTATCATAGTGAGCAATCTCAATAGGTTTACGTCCACTTTCCAATATCAATAGTATATGTGCATGTAGAAAGTCTCTTTTTGAAATTCAATAACAAAAACAAATCCCACTCCCTTCCAAATAATTCTTTTTTCACCAACAAGTGCATCATATCCTTATGCTTCTCATAGAAAACTCGTGCAATCAAGTCAGGTCGATCTTCGGCAACCTGACCTGGCAGTAAAGCTTTGCTTATTTCATCCCACTTAGGATTTTAAGTAAAGGTAATAAAGAGGTTAAGTTTTTCCATCTTCCTAACAAAATAACCTTTTAATCTTGATACAATTGGTGCATATATCAAGGCCCCTAGTATATATATAGATGGTAGAACTATCTTGCATCTATCATTGCCAGGGAGACTCTGTTGACAGCATCGCTTATATTAATCATATATGCAAGCCCTTAAAATACTTTAGCACACAATGCTTTCTGGCTATTATGTATCCATACTAATCTTGATTCTTCCATGCTGCTATGAGTATCAACAATGTATTGTTACAAAAGTCGACCACCACGTAGAAGGCACACATTTGTATCTTCCCTTATTTGTAATCTATATGCATAATATCACCGTTGAATTATAGTATTTGTCTCCTCATTTGAACCTTGTCTATTCCTACCATGGAGTGAAATTCTAACATGCTAACCATCCTCTCCTCCAGTAAACAGAACATATTTTTTTATAGTATTTATGTGAGACATTATTTGAATATCTCTATGACCTACATGAAGAGCATTCCCTTGACCTAGTATGATAGCAGCTATCTTACTACCCATAGGAACCAATTATTTCCTTAATATTATTCCAACTTTAGTGACCATTCTCAAATCTACATGTGGACTGGACTGTAACATTTCTCTTATTGTATGAAATGCACATGCATATGGATTGTGTTTATACATCATTATTTGTAACCTTTCAAGCATGTTATGATTTACAAAAAGCATCCCATGAAGTCTATTCTCTCATTCATGCTCCGTATCATATATATATATATATATGTATATATATATATATGTATATATATATATATGTATATATATGTATATATATGTATATGTATATATATGTATATATATGTATATGTATATATATGTATATATATGTATATGTATATATATGTATATGTATATATATGTATATGTATATATATGTATATGTATATATATGTATATATATATATATATATATAATTGGAAAAATTGAGGAGCCGCATCTCATATTCTATTAGGTATTACATAGCCAACATGATGATATGTAATACCATGGATTCGAAAATCAAATACATACCTTCCCCTCGTGATTTGATTATCCAAGTGAGTACCCAGTCAAACGAATGCTAAGGCATTGTTTTTATAAGAGCATATATATATCTATATATGTATATATATATATATATAATTGGAAAAATTGAGGAGCCGCATCTCATATTCTATTAGGTATTACATAGCCAACATGATGATATGTAATACCATGGATTCGAAAATCAAATACATACCTTCCCCTCGTGATTTGATTATCCAAGTGAGTACCCAGTCAAACGAATGCTAAGGCATTGTTTTTATAAGAGCATATATTCTTTCTGTGTTCCTTACTTGCATTATCATCACCAAGTAACAGATCAACCAATGTAGGAGGAGGATTTTCCTTGCATTTGGAGGAGAGGTTTCATTCTCTCAACCTCTTTCTTTTCACTAGGATTGACTCCATCTTGCTTGAAAACCGCCACGAGCAAGTTTACCTTATAACCGTATATACATAGCCTCTTTGGAGGAGAGGTTGCATTCTCTCCACCTCCTTCTTTGCAATAGGATTGACTCCATTTGCTTGAAAACTGCCACAGGCAAGTTCACATTATTATAACCATGCATATCCTCATGGTGGCATCCTAACCCTTCTAAACACTTTATATTGCTTATAGAAGTGATGAGCAAGCTTGGTGTTGGTATTTCCCTTTGGTGAGCCATATCTAGACTTGGGAATCCTCAAGAACACAAAATACCCTTTTAATTTCATCCACTTGCTCTGTCAAGGAAAGAAAACAATGGCAACAAACATTGCCATTGTGCAAATAAACAGCCTCAAAGATGGTATGAAATGCTCTTGATTGACAACTATTAAGACTCCTTTTTTGGAAAGAGCCAAATCATCGTGTTGAGAATAGAATCAAACATCATCTCTTTCCATCAACAAACCATTGTTTTCAGTAGCAAGAGTTGATCTATCGGGAAGAGACAGCCCTTCAAAATCATGTAGATATTTTTCATATTATTGTAAGAGGTCTTGCATGTGTAATAGAGAGATTGATTCTCAGCTGTAGAATGACAAACACCAATCTTAGCACACCTTCTCTCCAAGCCATGAAAAAAATATTTGGAAGTTCGGTAGAGAATTTGTGCCAAACCTGTCCAAGAGATACAGGCTCACAAAAAAGCAGAATAATGACAAAAAGTTGATGCAATTAGAATCTGGTTTTTTGAAATGCAGCTTCTTGAAGACATATATACCACTCGTATCTCTCCAGCATTCCTCTGGCTTCACATGAAATCTTAAAACAACAATACAAATGTCCATTCACTGTTTGTATATCCTCAAAAGATATGCAGCCTTTACACACTATAAGTAACATGTATAGATAATATTGCTCACATGCACACTCGGGCTAACATTATACATATATGTCCAATCATATTTCCTTTTTTATTTTAGTCCATGATCAAAAAGTTAGATAGCACGCTATTTGAATCTACGTGCAATTGACCAGCTCTGAACCATTCAGTGAGAGTAGTTATTTAGTTTCTATCACGAGGACTATTACATCACACAAATCATTAGTCATTGAATATAACATAATTTTGCATCGAAAAATGAATAGACAACCTTTGTATATATGGTTTTCATTATGTAAATCATATTAGTATAAACGCCAACTTGCCTCTGACATAGACACATACCACGCATCCGGATATCGACTAACCTCATCAATAAGTGTCAACTCGCCTCTGACGTAGACACGTACCGTGCATCCAGATATTGACTAACCTCATCAATAACCCCATGTGTATCTTGCGACTCTATAGTAGATCTATCATATCCTTTGTATACATACTTATATGAATATTTTCATTATGATAATGGTAGAGCATACTTCTATGTTAATATAGACTTTGTACCTCATAGAGAGAAAAGGGTTATATGGAACAACCCACATTGACTATCCACCTCATGATCCTTTACTTTTATGAAACTACTTTCGTCTTGCCGCATGTAAGTTGGATACCCATTGTCATCAATAGTAGTCTCAGAAAACTTTCGAGAATAACGATGTTTGCAACTTCCATTTACCATATAAGGAGAGAGCATATTTAGTTTCCCACATGGTCCATGTACATTACAATCACTAATTATGTTGTGCAACTTAGGAAACATCGCCTTATCTGGAAGTTCAACACATACAAACTTATCATAGTGAGCAATCTCAGTAGGTTTACGTCCACTTTCCAATCATATCCTTAAAATTCAATAACAAAAATAGATCCCACTACCCTTCCAAATAATTCTTTTTCACCAACAAGTGCATCATATCCTTATGCTTCTCATAGAAAACTCGTGCAATCAAGTCGAGTCGATCTTGGACAACCTGACCTGGCAGTAAAGCTTTGCTTATTTCATCCCACACTTAGGATTTTAAGTAAAGGTAATAAAGAGGTTAGGTTTTTCCATCTTCCTAATAAAATAACCTTTTAATCTTGATACAATTGGTGCATATATCAAGGCCCCTAGTATATATATAGATGGTAGAACTGTACCACTGCCACCCACGGAGACTCTATTGACAGCATCGCTTATATTAATCATATATGCAAGCCCTTAGTATACTTTAGCACACAATGCTTTCTGGCTATTATGTATCCATACTAATCTTGATTCTTCCATGCTGCTATGAGTATCAACAATGTATTGTTACAAAAGTCGACCACCAAGTAGAAGGCACACATTTGTATCTTCCCTTATTTGTAATCTATATGCATAATATCACCGTTGATTGAATTATAGTATTTGTCTCCTCATTTGAACCTTGTCTATTCCTACCATGGAGTGAAATTCTAACATGCTAACCATCCTCTCCTCGAGTAAACAGAACATTTTTTTTTATAGTATTTGTGCGAGACATTATTTGAATATCTCTATGACCTACATGAAGAGCATCCCCTTGACCTAGTATGATAGCAGCTATCTTACTACCCGTAGGAGCCAATTTTTTCCTTAATATTGATCCAACTTCAGTGACCATTCTCAAATCTACATGTGGATTGGACTGTAACATTTCTCTTATTGTATGAAATGCACATGCATATGGATGACTGTAACATTTCTCTTATTATACATCATTATTTGTAAGCTTTCAAGCATGTTATGATTTACAAAAAGCATCCCATGAAGTCTATTCTCTAATTCATGCTCTGTATCATATATATATATATATATAATCGAAAAAATTGAGGAGCCGCATCTCATATTCGATTAGGTATTACAGAGCCAACATGATGATATGTAATACCATGGACTTGAAAATCAAATACATACCTCTCCCTAGTGATTTGATTATCCAAGTGAGTACCTAGTGAAACGAATGCTAAGGCATTGTTTTTATAAGAGCATATATTCTTTCTGTATTCCTTACTTGCATTATCATCACCAAGTAACAGATCAACCAATGTAGGAGGAGGATTGTCCTTGCATTTGGAGGAGAGGTTTCATTCTCTCAACCTCTTTCTTTTCACTAGGATTGACTCCATCTTGCTTGAAAACCGCCCCCACGGGCAAGTTTACCTTATAACCGTATATACATAGCCTCTTTGGAGGAGAGGTTGCATTCTCTCCACCTCCTTCTTTGCAGCAATAGGATTGACACCATTTGCTTGAAAACCACCACGGGCTAGTTTACATAATTATAACCATGCATATCCTCAAATGGTGGCATCCTAATCCTTCTAAACACTTTATAATGCTTATAGAAGTGATGAGCAAGCTTGGTGTTGGTATTTCCCTTTAGTGAGCCATATCTAGACTTGGGAATCCTCAAGAACACAAAATACCCTTTTAATTTCAAGGGCCTCCTTTGAGCATCATCAGAGTCCTTCATTTTCTCTTGTAAGGTCCCTCCCAAGCCATTTATGCATCTCTTTTAATATAGATTTCAAGAAGGAAAGAGAGCGCACTTAGAGAAGGCTGAGACAATAAGGCTAGAAACATTAGGAAAATGATAAGAGTAAAAATATTAGCTCCATAAAATCCTAAAAGAAATAAGAAGACAAGAATAGTTCTATTAAGAGATAAGTATCTCCAAAAATAGAAATTCGAATTTAGGTGATATGAGGTCATATTTAGAGTACTTTTACATATTTAGAGACCATGCACACTAAAAAGCATTGAAAACCAATGGGATTTTGAAACGTAAGTGTGTAGTACATCCATTTAAAAGTAACAATGCAGCTATTCTAGAAGATGCACATGCGAAAGCAACTTGATTCTATCCACGTAATCAAGATAGAAAGGCATTGTAAATATATATTTTGCCTAATCCACTTGCTCTGTCAAGGAAAAAAACAATGGCAAAAAACACTGCCATTGCTCAAATAAACAGTCTCAAAGATGGTATGAAATGCTCTTGATTGACAACTATTAAGACTCCTTTTTTGGAAAGAGCCAAATCATCCTGTTGAGAACAGAATCAAACATCATCTCTTTCCATCAACAAACCATTGTTTTCAGTAGCAAGAGTTGATCGATCGGGAAGAGACCTTGGGGGGGTCACTAATACCACGCATCCGGATATTGACTAACCTCATCAATAAGTGTCAACTTGCCTCTGACGTAGACACAGACCGTGCATCCAGATATTGACTAACCTCATCAATAACCCCATGTGTACCTTGCCACTCTATAGTAGATCTATCATGTCCTTGGTATACATACTTGTAGGAATATTTTCATTACGATAATGGTAGAGCATACTTCTATGTTAATATAGACTTTGTACCTCATAGAGAGAAAAGAGTTATATGGAACAACCCACATTGACTATCCACCTCATGATCCTTTACTTGTATGAAACTACTTTCGTCTTGCCGCATGTAAGTTGGATACCCATTGTCATCAATAGTAGTCTCAGAAAACTTTGGAGAATAACGATGTTTGCAACTTCCATTTACCATATAAGGAGAGAGAATATTTAGTTTCCTACATGGTCCATGTACATTACAATCACTAATTATGTTGTGCAACTTAGAAAACATCGCCTTATCTGGAAGTTCAACACATACAAACTTATCATAGTGAGCAATCTCAATAGGTTTACGTCCACTTTCCAATATCAATAGTATATGTGCATGTAGAAAGTCTCTTTTTGAAATTCAATAACAAAAACAAATCCCACTCCCTTCCAAATAATTCTTTTTTCACCAACAAGTGCATCATATCCTTATGCTTCTCATAGAAAACTCGTGCAATCAAGTCAGGTCGATCTTCGACAACCTGACCTGGCAGTAAAGCTTTGCTTATTTCATCCCACTTAGGATTTTAAGTAAAGGTAATAAAGAGGTTAAGTTTTTCCATCTTCCTAACAAAATAACCTTTTAATCTTGATACAATTGGTGCATATATCAAGGCCCCTAGTATATATATAGATGGTAGAACTATCTTGCATCTATCATTGCCAGGGAGACTCTGTTGACAGCATCGCTTATATTAATCATATATGCAAGCCCTTAAAATACTTTAGCACACAATGCTTTCTTGCTATTATGTATCGATACTAATCTTGATTCTTCCATGCTGCTATGAGTATCAACAATGTATTGTTACAAAAGTCGACCACCACGTAGAAGGCACACATTTGTATCTTCCCTTATTTGTAATCTATATGCATAATATCACCGTTGAATTATAGTATTTGTCTCCTCATTTGAACCTTGTCTATTCCTACCATGGAGTGAAATTCTAACATGCTAACCATCCTCTCCTCCAGTAAACAGAACATATTTTTTTATAGTATTTATGTGAGACATTATTTGAATATCTCTATGACCTACATGAAGAGCATTCCCTTGACCTAGTATGATAGCAGCTTACTACCCATAGGAACCAATTATTTCCTTAATATTATTCCAACTTCAGTGACCATTCTCAAATCTACATGTGGACTGGACTGTAACATTTCTCTTATTGTATGAAATGCACATGCATATGGATTGTGTTTATACATCATTATTTGTAACCTTTCAAGCATATTATGATTTACAAAAAGCATCCCATGAAGTCTATTCTCTCATTCATGCTCTGTATCATATATATATATATATATATAATTGGAAAAATTGAGGAGCCGCATCTCATATTCTATTAGGTATTACATAGCCAACATGATGATATGTAATACCATGGATTCGAAAATCAAATACATACCTTCCCCTCGTGATTTGATTATCCAAGTGAGTACCCAGTCAAACGAATGCTAAGGCATTGTTTTTATAAGAGCATATATTCTTTCTGTGTTCCTTACTTGCATTATCATCACCAAGTAACAGATCAACCAATGTAGGAGGAGGATTGTCCTTGCATTTGGAGGAGAGGTTTCATTCTCTCAACCTCTTTCTTTTCACTAGGATTGACTCCATCTTGCTTGAAAACCGCCGCGAGCAAGTTTACCTTATAACCGTATATACATAGCCTCTTTGGAGGAGAGGTTGCATTCTCTCCACCTCCTTCTTTGCAATAGGATTGACTCCATTTGCTTGAAAACTGCCACAGGCAAGTTCACATTACTATAACCATGCATATCCTCATGGTGGCATCCTAACCCTTCTAAACACTTTATATTGCTTATAGAAGTGATGAGCAAGCTTGGTGTTGGTATTTCCCTTTGGTGAGCCATATCTAGACTTGGGAATCCTCAAGAACACAAAATACCCTTTTAATTTCATCCACTTGCTCTGTCAAGGAAAGAAAACAATGGCAACAAACACTGCCATTGTGCAAATAAACAGCCTCAAAGATGGTATGAAATGCTCTTGATTGACAACTATTAAGACTCCTTTTTTGGAAAGAGCCAAATCATCGTGTTGAGAATAGAATCAAACATCATCTCTTTCCATCAACAAACCATTGTTTTCAGTAGCAAGAGTTGATCTATCGGGAAGAGACAGCCCTTCAAAATCATGTAGATATTTTTCATATTATTGTCAGAGGTCTTGCATGTATAATAGAGAGATTGATTCTTAGCTGTAGAATGACAAACACCAATCTTAGCACACCTTCTCTCCAAGCCATGAAAAAAATATTTGGAAGTTCGGTAGAGAATTTGTGCCAAACCTGTCCAAGAGATATAGGCTCACAAAAAAGCACAATAATGACAAAAAGTTGATGCAATTAGAATGTGGTTTTTTGAAATGCATTTCGAGAATAACGATGTTTGCAACTTCCATTTACCATATAAGGAGAGAGCATATTTAGTTTCCCACATGGTCCATGTACATTACAATCACTAATTCTGTTGTGCAACTTAGGAAACATCGCCTTATCTGGAAGTTCAACACATACAAACTTATCATAGTGAGCAATCTCAGTAGGTTTACGTCCACTTTCCAATCATATCCTTAAAATTCAATAACAAAAACAGATCCCACTACCCTTCCAAATAATTCTTTTTTCACCAACAAGTGCATCATATCCTTATGCTTCTCATAGAAAACTCGTGCAATCAAGTCGAGTCGATCTTGGACAACCTGACCTGGCAGTAAAGCTTTGCTTATTTCATCCCACACTTAGGATTTTAAGTAAAGGTAATAAAGAGGTTAGGTTTTTCCATCTTCCTAACAAAATAACCTTTTAATCTTGATACAATTGGTGCATATATCAAGGCCCCTAGTATATTAATAGATGGTAGAACTATCTTGCATGTACCACTGCCCCACGGAGACTCTATTGACAGCATCGCTTATATTAATCATATATGCAAGCCCTTAGTATACTTTAGCACACAATGCTTTCTGGCTATTATGTATCCATACTAATCTTGATTCTTCCATGCTGCTATGAGTATCAACAATGTATTGTTACAAAAGTCGACCACCAAGTAGAAGGCACACATTTGTATCTTCCCTTATTTGTAATCTATATGCATAATATCGCCGTTGATTGAATTATAATATTTGTCTCCTCATTTGAACCTTGTCTATTCCTACCATGGAGTGAAATTCTAACATGCTAACCATCCTCTCCTCGAGTAAACAGAACATTTTTTTTTTATAGTATTTGTGCGAGACATTATTTGAATATCTCTATGACCTACATGAAGAGCATCCCCTTGACCTAGTATGATAGCAGCTATCTTACTACCCGTAGGAGCCAATTATTTCCTATATATTTATCCAACTTCAGTGACCATTCTCAAAACTACATGTGGACTGGACGGTAACATTTCTCTTATTGTATGAAATGCACATGCATATGGATGACTGTAATATTTCTCTTATTATACATCATTATTTGTAAGCTTTCAAGCATGTTATGATTTACAAAAAGCATCCCATGAAGTCTATTCTCTAATTCATGCTCTGTATCATATATATATATATATAATCGGAGAAATTGAGGAGCCGCATCTCATATTCGATTAGGTATTACAGAGCCAACATGATGATATGTAATACCATGGACTTGAAAATCAAATACATACCTCTCCCTAGTGATTTGATTATCCAAGTGAGTACCCAGTGAAACGAATGCTAAGGCATTGTTTTTATAAGAGCATATATTCTTTCTGTATTCCTTACTTGCATTATCATCACCAAGTAACAGATCAACCAATGTAGGAGGAGGATTGTCCTTGCATTTGGAGGAGAGGTTTCATTCTCTCAACCTCTTTCTTTTCACTAGGATTGACTCCATCTTGCTTGAAAACCGCCCCCACGGGCTAGTTTACCTTATAACCGTATATGTGAGATCCCTGTTCCCACCGAGCAACGGATTCGGGGTACGAGCAGCGGAAGTAGCACTTCTCGCGCGGGACAGGGGTCCCACACTCGGTGCCTCGCCCACGGATATCCGGACAAGAGATTAATCCGTCGGTTTGTCCAAAACCGAAACCGGAAAAACTTCCTTTACTCGGAAAGCACGGGCGATTCCACCAGGATAACTCTTTACTCTAACGTAGTCAAGATCATTACTGATCAAACTGATCTGACTGCACCTTTAACGGTACTTGGTCAAATCAAGGAAGAACTTGCACTTGGATCATTGGGATCAACGCTTTTTTCCCCATCAAGAGGCACAGCCGTTGATTCCTATCCATAGAACAATTTCTATCCGGGATTTACTTCATCTATCATAATAATAGAAATTAAATCTCGATTTACGGATCCATCAGTCCAGCCTAACCCCATCTGATCCCATGGGTTAGCCAACCGCCCAACCACTGTAGTGATGGGATCCAATTTGGAATTTGGTTAGGTTTTGTCACGGGTACCAAGGAAAAGAGTTCCAAGGCCCCCTAGCCGGAAGTTCATGCAAACATAAAACTAGTCATACCACTTACACACCCAATATGAAATTGCCTTTTTCTTAGTATCAACTAGCTTTAAAACAATCCTTTAATAAAACCATTATGTCACTGATGACAATCCTCAAAGTCTCTGGTTGAATCCTTATTTCCAGTCATTCTTTCATCGGTATACTTATGGCATCATTGACAACCAAAACGCTCACCACCTGTTCTCTCAGGGGCCTTTTCCATGGTTCCTAGCTCATAGTAACCAGCAATATATTCATATAATAGAATGGAGTCTCCGTGGAAGATCAGCAAGATCAACCCACAAATCCATATAAAAGAGCCATGGACTCATCTGTTGAGGACCAGCAAGGTCAATCAACCAGATCCATGCCCGGTTTCAGAAAACAACTCTTACTCCTTATTCCAATATCTTCCACGACGCACGTGTGGGTATCTTCGGCGACCCAGAGCCCGAGCACCGTATGGTTAGCACCCTCTAGGATCCTTCGCAGGTGACCTAGTGCTTCACTCATAGGCCGCTTTTTTGGTCCCTCATCCACCGTACCGGAAGCTCACCATTTAAATCGAGTCGAGGCTGGTCAAGACCTCGATCGACCTTGCTACGCGAGACGTCCTCCATTGACTCTCCGTCAGCAGTTGCAACTTTATCAGTTCAGTCTTCATGACCTTAATCCTCAAGACGGTCAAAATGCTTCTCCAGCATTCTTGACATAAAACAGTCATTTACAAACAGTCACAAATACAATTTCTATAACGAACTCTTGTCTTTCCATATTATCCACTCTCGGACCACATTACTTATTCCACATTCCTCATCCATTCACTCATATAGACTACATTATCTCACATACATCTTCATATTCATTATTCTACATACATATCCATGTTCGTACGTCCACATCATACATCCAATTTCACATTCATACATACGCATCTACATGCATACATCCACATCTACATTCATACATCCATACCTCCATTTCCACATCCACACATCCACATTCATATTCATACATCCACATCTACATACATACATCCACATCTACATACATACATCCATACATCCACATCTACATACATACATCCTATTTCACATCCTCATTCATACATACACATCCACATACATACATACACATCCGTATCTACATCCATACATCCACATCCACATCAACATTCACATTCATACATATACATCTACATGTATACATCCACATCACATTCATACAACCATATTACATCCATTCTCATCCTAACACATCCCATATACACCTTAACACATCCTAACTCATCTTAACACATTCTATCACATCTCATACACATCTTATCACATCTTTTTACATCTCATACACCTCTTATCACATCCTATCACTTTCCATACGCATCTTATCAAATCTTATCACATCTCATACACATATTATCACATTTTTTTACATCTCATACACCTCTTATCACCTCTTATCACCTCTTATCACTTTCCATACGCATCTTATCAATTCTTATCACATCTCATACACCTCTTATCACATCCTATCACTTTCCATACGCATCTTATCAATTCTTATCACATCTCATACACCTCTTATCACATCCTATCACTTTCCATACGCATCTTATCAATTCTTATCACATCTCATACACCTCTTATCACCTCTTATCACATTTCATATCTTTTTTTTAAAAAGAGAATTCTTATATTTGATATAAGATTTCTCTACACATTTATTTATACATAAATTCCATTTAAGGAGACTAACACTTTCAAATTTAAAATCAATCTTTTATGCATCTTCTTATGCATAAATTCAATTTGGTAGGAAATTACACTTTTAGAATAAAAGAATTTCTTTTATGCATCTAAGTTAAGCATAAAATCCATTTATGAGAAAAATCACACTTTTAGTATAAAAAGAATATCTTTTATGCATACCTATATGCATGAAATCCAATATGATAAAAGTAACACTCTTACAATAAAATAATCAACTTTTATGCATACCTCTATGCATGAAATTCAATTATGATAAAAGTCACACTTTTATAATAAAATAATCAACTTTTATGCATACCTCTATGCATGAAATCCAATATGATAAAAGTAACACTTTTGATATAAAAAATTTTCCTTTATGCATACTTCTATGCATGAAAATTAAAAATGATAAAAGTAACACTTTTGATATAAAAATTTTCCTTTATGCATACTTCTATGCATGAAAATTAAAAATGATAAAAGTAACACTTTTGATATAAAATTTTTTCCTTTATGCATACTTCTATGCATGAAAATTAAAAATGATAAAAGTAACACTTTTGATATAAAAATTTTTCCTTTATGCATACTTCTATACATGAAAATTAAAAATGATAAAAGTAACACTTTTAATATAAAAATTTATCCTTTTTGCATACTTCTATGCATGAAAATAAAAATGATAAAAATAACACTTTTGATATAAAAATTTATCCTTTATGCATACTTCTATGCATGAAAATAAAAATGATAAAAATAACACTTTTGATATAAAAATTTATCCATTATGCATACTTCTATGCATGAAATAAAAATGGTAAAAATAACACTTTTGATATAAAAATTTATCCATTATGCATGAAAATAAAAATGGTAAAAATAACACTTTTAATATAAAAATTTATCCATTATGCATACTTCTATGCATGAAATAAAAATGGTAAAAATAACACTCATTTTTGGATACCCAAAATATCTCATATTTTTAATATTGCTCATAGTTTTTTACTAATAAACCTTGTACATTTTCAACTCTTCACCTTATGTGAGCATTTACTCATTTTTGGGTATCTTCTTTTTACAAATTTGGATTTATCTCTTCCCTACACATGGATTGATGCTATTGGCCCATAGGAACCTTAATTGGACCATAGTCTAAAGATTTCTGAAAATCTAGACCCTTAGACTTAGGTTCTTTATACCTATTTCCAATTAATTCCAATTGCACATTGGAAAATTCTTTTTTGAATTTCTGTTTCAGGGGAACTCATCTGAATTATAAGAGATATTTTTCTATCCAAAAATATTCAAAATCTGAATATTCTCTCTCTAGAATAATTTTTCTCTCTCTAGGCTAAAATAGTTAGCAACAGGGTCTTTATATTTTTGAAGAGGGTGGATTACAGGGGAAGATACTAGACATCAAAAAAGGGGTTGGGGGAGGAATCTTACATTCTACCCCACTTAAAAAAAACGCGAGATGTCCTCATCTCGCAACTTGTGATAATTTCGCAAGATTCACGAATATGAGACTTAGAGAAAAATTTTAATCAAGATTAACCACCAAGATAAGTCTTAAAGAGAGCAAGATTCAAAATACGAACAAGATTTAAACTTTATTCATTCTTGGAACTTATACAGTAAAGATAGAGAAACTCTTTACACTTCCATAAGCCCGTCCATCATATGGTCACAAAAGCAGTCCTCACAAGCTGCACAAGTATAAGGTAACTCATCTATGGGAATGATTCTGTGGGTTATTGCTGCGCCTATCTCAGTGGTATGAGGTGTTCTAACAAAAGGACCTCTGAGAGGCAAGCCAAAAACGGGGTAAAGGCATATCTTCTCATGAGGAAGAAAACACGCCAGTAAGAAGACCCGCTCAGAAAACCCAAGATGTCTTGATCTCATGACGCAGTAGTATCGAGGACCCAAACCCAAGGCTTCGATAACCATGGCCAAGCGGACATTGTTACGAAAGTGCTGCTGACCCCAGGGTGTTACCCTAGTTATGTCTTGATAGGTCCGCCATTTGGTCTGCGCTACAGAAGTTCCTAGGTGAGGAAAAAGTGAGCGCTCATACTGTTCTATAAAATCCTTCTTCACAGACTCACTTGCATCTTGAAGGTGAGGAATCATTATGGATAAAACTAATTCTTGTTGCCAAGCCATGAAGGAGATTAAGAAAGAAAGGAGATCGATGGGAGTAAGATTACTGTGAACGACAAGTAAAAGTTACGACTTATATAAAGGAAGGAGCTAGCGTAACTTAGAAGCCAACGGTAACTTGCCACTGAAGTTTTACCGTCTTTCCATGATTTGGGTTTGGCATATTTTTCTATAGAAGGCATTTAGAACTTTGAGATGAGGAGATAAAAGAAGTTCGTAAGCTAAATCACCTACTTTCTTTGGTCCACAATATCTGGGAGATAACTTCTTATACTTCCCAAGAGATAAAGAACTTCTTTTGGGCCGTACTCGAATGAAGACCAAAACCTTGATATCCAAAACATCGATTCTCACTTCTGAACTCATTGTTCTGAATCTTAAAACAGGTGGGACTCTTGAGAAGTATTCAGGGAAAAGGTTCTTCCTTTTTTAAACAAAATCTTTCTTTTATTTTAGAGAGAGAATAATTATAAGATCAGAAATGGAGATTCTTACTCCTGTATACCTCGAAGGCTGGGGGAGAATCTTACATTCTACCCCACTTAAAAAGTGCGAGATGTCCTCATCTCGCAAGGTAGAGGACAACTCTTTTTCTTAAGATCCAATTTATTCTGGGGTTCCTTATATCCTGGTCAACCCAACAGAATACGGGGATAATTATCCCTTATATAGAACTCATCATTAAATAACAATTCATTCAGATCATATCATTCATATCTTTAACACGATAATGGTCCATTAGACTGAAAATTTTCCTTCTGAACATTCCTCCACAGGAATTTTAGTTAAGCAAGTTCTCAATTTGTCATCCCTTAACTTAATCTACCGTCTCAAGTGTTAACAGTAGCAATCTGACAGCACAATCCACTAATCTCATACTGATTTGCTGAATCATTTTCATCATTTATCATTACAGGGACTCGTCCCAATCATCCACATTGTGGTTTCGCTTAGCTTATTACATTTCAACCTATTTTCAGGGATCATCATTTTTCAATCAGAATCCAAATCAATTCATCAGTTCCCAAACAGAATTAAAAATCATATCAACCACATTCAAAATCATCATCTGGATAGCATTAACGCTTATAATTTCAAGTCTTAGATTTACTCGTATATACTGTCGGTAAAGGCTGCAGTTATACCCTCGGTATATACGGATAGTCATGATACTCGAAACTATAAGGTAAATACCATCATGTCTAGGTCTCAAGCAAGTCAGGGTTCCATACAATTGCGGTACTTCCAATTGAAGACCCAATTACTAATTTACGAATTTCAATTTGAACTAACAATTTGTATGAATTATATCAAACAATTACAACCTTTTTGTGCGTCTTGATAAACTTTTGACATAATTGGCTCCTCAGTTGATCTTATTGGAGATCTATGACTTAAGTTTGATAAATAGATTTTTCTTTATTCGATCGTCCGTAAAAAAATATTTGTATATATATATACAAGTTGCAATAATTACATAGAGTGGCTCGGCTCCAAAATTCAAAACCTCCTCGAGAGACGCATAAGACGACGGTACTGGGCCATAGTCATGCCCTATTACATAAGTTCTCTAACTGCGAAGGGAGTTATTATTTTCTCCTTAGGGATAAATCGACTAAGGAGTCTATAAATTCGACATGAAAGTCTGAAATTTTGAGGTGTCGAATGATATAGAATGACACCACGCACCATTTTCAGCTTTAACAAGATCATAGTCAATGAGAGATTCTGCCACAGCATTGTACGGCGGTTGCAATGGGCGTGGACATATTGCCCTGCAAACCACTTATGTTGTATTCTCTCCGCTGGGGTAGGAAAATATAAATCCGCGAAATGGCGTGCGAGTCTTGCTCGGCTTGTTTGAGTTGAAGCGGAAGAGATGAGATGCTCGAAGGCAAATGCAATCATATCTTGAGACTGCGTGAGGTCAGGAATACCAGATAAATGTGGAACTTCCATCTATAAAAACAATTTCTTTGATTAAAATTTCTTCATTAAAGAAGCTTACGGAATGAAAATACATTATGAAAATGCTATTTCTGAATTCTTATTACCAATTTCAGATAAGAATTTAATTATCTTTATTAGCTTTCAAAACCTGCTCTGATACCAACTGTGAGATCCCTGTTCCCACCGAGCAACGGATTCGGGGTACTAGCAGCGGAAGTAGCACTTCTCGCGCGGGACAGAGGTCCCACACTCGTCGGTGCCTCGCCCACGAATATCCGGACAAGAGATTAATTCGTCGGTTTGTCCAAAACCGAAACCGGAAAAACTTCCTTTACTCGGAAAGCACGGGCGATTCCACCAGGATAACTCTTTACTCTAACGTAGTCAAAATCATTACTGATCAAACTGATCTGACTGCACCTTTAACGGTACTTGGTCAAATCAAGGAAGAACTTGCACTTGGATCATTGGGATCAACGCTTTTTTCCCCATCAAGAGGCACAGCCGTTGATTCCTATCCATAGAACAATTTCTATCCGGGATTTACTTCATCTATCGTAATAATAGAAATTAAATCTTGATTTACGGATCCATCAGTCCAGCCTAACCCCATCCAATCCCATGGGTTAGCCAACCGCCCAACCACTGTAGTGATGGGATCCAATTTGGAATTTGGTTAGGTTTTGTCACGGGTACCAAGGAAAAGAGTTCCAAGGCCCCCTAGCCGGAAGTTCATGTAAACATAAAACTAGTCATACCACTTACACACCCAATATGAAATTGCCTTTTTCTTAGTATCAACTAGCTTTAAAACAATCCTTTAATAAAACCATTATGTCACTGATGACAATCCTCAAAGTCTCTGGTTGAATCCTTATTTCCAGTCATTCTTTCATCGGTATACTTATGGCATCATTGGCAACCAAAACGCTCACCACCTGTTCTCTCAGGGGCCTTTTCCATGGTTCCTAGCTCATAGTAACCGGCAATATATTCATATAATAGAATGGAGTCTCCGTGGAAGATCAGCAAGATCAACCCACAAATCCATATAAAAGAGCCATGGACTCATCTGTTGAGGACCAGCAAGGTCAATCAACCAGATCCATGCCCGGTTTCAGAAAACAACTCTTACTCCTTATTCCAATATCTTCCACGACGCACGTGTGGGTATCTTCGGCGACCCTGAGCCCGAGCACCGTATGATCAGCACCCTCTAGGATCCTTCGCAGGTGACCTAGCGCTTCACTCATAGGCCGCTTTTTTGGTCCCTCATCCACCGTACCGGAAGCTCACCATTTAAATCGAGTCGAGGCTGGTCAAGACCTCGATCAACCTTGCTACGCGAGACGTCCTCCATTGACTCTCCGTCAGCAGTTGCAACTTTATCAGTTCAGTCTTCATGACCTTAATCCTCAAGACGGTCAAAATGCTTCTCCAGCATTCTTGACATAAAACAGTCATTTACAAACAGTCACAAATACAATTTCTATAACGAACTCTTGTCTTTCCATATTATCCACTCTCGGACCACATTACTTATTCCACATTCCTCATCCATTCACTCATATAGACTACATTATCTCACATACATCTTCATATTCATTATTCTACATACATATCCATGTTCGTACGTCCACATCATACATCCAATTTCACATTCATACATACGCATCTACATGCATACATCCACATCTACATTCATACATCCATACCTCCATTTCCACATCCACACATCCACATTCATATTCATACATCCACATCTACATACATACATCCACATCTACATACATACATCCATAAATCCACATCTACATACATACATCCATTTTCACATCCTCATTCATACATACACATCCACATACATACATACACATCCGTATCTACATCCATACATCCACATCCACATCAACATTCACATTCATACATATACATCTACATGTATACATCCACATCACATTCATACAACCATATTACATCCATTCTCGTCCTAACACATCCCATATACATCCTAACTCATCTTAACACATTCTATCACATCTCATACACATCTTATCACATCTTTTTACATCTCATACACCTCTTATCACATCCTATCACTTTCCATACGCATCTTATCAAATCTTATCACATCTCATACACATCTTATTACATCTTTTTACATCTCATACACCTCTTATCACCTCTTATCACTTTCCATACGCATCTTATCAATTCTTATCACATCTCATACACCTCTTATCACATCCTATCACTTTCCATACGCATCTTATCAATTCTTATCACATCTCATACACCTCTTATCACATCCTATCACTTTCCATACGCATCTTATCAATTCTTATCACATCTCATACACCTCTTATCACCTCCTATCACATTTCATATCTTTTTTTTAAAAAGAGAATTCTTATATTTGATATAAGATTTCTCTACACATTTATTTATACATAAATTCCATTTAAGGAGACTAACACTTTCAAATTTAAAATCAATCTTTTATGCATCTTCTTATGCATAAATTCAATTTGGTAGGAAATTACACTTTTAGAATAAAAGAATTTCTCTTATGCATCTAAGTTAAGCATAAAATCCATTTATGAGGAAAATCACACTTTTAGTATAAAAAGAATATCTTTTATGCATACCTATATGCATGAAATCCAATATGATAAAAGTAACACTCTTACAATAAAATAATCAACTTTTATGCATACCTCTATGCATGAAATTCAATTATGATAAAAGTCACACTTTTATAATAAAATAATCAACTTTTATGCATACCTCTATGCATGAAATCCAATATGATAAAAGTAACACTTTTGATATAAAAAATTTTCCTTTATGCATACTTCTATGCATGAAAATTAAAAATGATAAAAGTAACACTTTTGATATAAAAATTTTCCTTTATGCATACTTCTATGCATGAAAATTAAAAATGATAAAAGTAACACTTTTGATATAAAATTTTTTCCTTTATGCATACTTCTATGCATGAAAATTAAAAATGATAAAAGTAACACTTTTGATATAAAATTTTTTTCTTTATGCATACTTCTATACATGAAAATTAAAAATGATAAAAGTAACACTTTTAATATAAAAATTTATCCTTTATGCATACTTCTATGCATGAAAATAAAAATGATAAAAATAACACTTTTGATATAAAAATTTATCCTTTATGCATACTTCTATGCATGAAAATAAAAATGATAAAAATAACACTTTTGATATAAAAATTTATCCATTATGCATACTTCTATGCATGAAATAAAAATGGTAAAAATAACACTTTTGATATAAAAATTTATCCATTATGCATGAAAATAAAAATGGTAAAAATAACACTTTTAATATAAAAATTTATCCATTATGCATACTTCTATGCATGAAATAAAAATGGTAAAAATAACACTTTTGATATAAAAACTTATCCTTTATGCATGATATTAAAATTCAATTTCTCCATGATTGTAATGAAATTCTTTCAATTAATCTAGGATGATAATTCCTAGAATATGGTAGGAAGTCCTCTTTTATGCTTTGAATGAGATTATTTTATGCATAATTTTTATAGAAATTTTGCCATAGCTCCGCTGCTATGACTGATAAATCTCAATTTTTCTAAGGGATAAAGCTTATCATTAAGGAAATAAAAATGATCTCTAATTGGCTCATTAATCCATAATGGATTGAATCATCAATATACATAAACTAAAAGCATAGAAAAAAGCCATATATTTGGCCTCAAGCATAGCTTAATCTTGGGTTAAGGAAAAGCTTTATGAAAAGCTTGATTTGGATTGAGAATGGGTCATGAGTATGACCATTTCTTGAGTGAGAGAGAGAAATTACATAAAAACTATTAGAATTTAAACATAAATGGAAATTAACTTCAATAGCATTTATTAAATCATGTAACTCTTCACTACTAATCACCAATTAACTTCAATAGCATTTAAAAAACCATACCAATTAAGCTTCTCAAGCTTGAGAGGGGTTGAGAAGAGAGAAACATTGAGAAATTATAGAAAGATCAATATTCACTAATTACCTTACAACTTGCTTGATTCTTTGTTCACGGTAGAGACCCCCAACCAATCAATTGGTTAAGTATGTTGATGGAGCCACTAATGGGGATTGAAGAAAGAGGGAAGCTCCAAAAACTAGTGAATTATTAAATGAATTCACAGTTCTTGGCTTAGGTGGAGTAGAGTAACGATGCATAAACACTATCTATTTTTCAACAAGGGGGAGGCTTCTATTTATAGGAAAAATTGAGCTCCTAACCAAACAAACTGATTCTAGAATTTTCTAAATCAGTTTGGTCAATATTTGACCATTTTTAGGTCAGTTAAGCTAACTTTTTGGAACTAGACTTGAATGAGGAGAGAGGAGAGATGAAATATCTCAATTTTTATGAGTTTAAAACTCATTCAAGCATGTGAAATATGCACCTCCTTTAAAGAACTCCCCTTCCTTACATATGTGTCATAATGGAATCATTTTAATATTGCTCATAGTTTTTTTTACTAATAAACCTTGTACATTTTCAACTCTTCATCTTATGTGAAATATGCACCTCCTTTAAAGAACTCCCCTTCCTTACATATGTGTCATAATGGAATCATTTTAATATTGCTCATAGTTTTTTTTACTAATAAACCTTGTACATTTTCAACTCTTCATCTTATGTGAAATATGCACCTCCTTTAAAGAATTCCCCTTCCTTACATATGTGTCATAATGGAATCATTTTAATATTGCTCATAGTTTTTTACTAATAAACCTTGTACATTTTCAACTCTTCATCTTATGTGAAATATGCACCTCCTTTAAAGAATTCCCCTTCCTTACATATGTGTCATAATGGAATCATTTTAATATTGCTCATAGTTTTTTACTAATAAACCTTGTACATTTTCAACTCTTCATCTTATGTGAGCATTTACTCATTTTTGGATACCCAAAATATCTCATATTTTTAATATTGCTCATAGTTTTTTACTAATAAACCTTGTACATTTTCAACTCTTCACCTTATGTGAGCATTTACTCATTTTTGGGTATCTTCTTTTTACAAATTTGGATTTATCTCTTCCCTACACATGGATTGATGCTATTGGCCCATAGGAACCTTAATTGGACCATAGTCTAAAGATTTCTGAAAATCTAGACCCTTAGACTAAGGTTCTTTATACCTATTTCCAATTAATTCCAATTGCACATTGGAAAATTCTTTTTTGAATTTCTGTTTCAGGGGAACTCATCTGAATTATAAGAGATATTTTTCTATCCAAAAATATTCAAAATCTGAAAATTCTCTCTCTAGAATAATTTTTCTCTCTCTAGGCTAAAATAGTTAGCAACAGGGTCTTTATATTTCTGAAGAGGGTGGATTACAGGGGAAGATACTAGACATCAAAAAGGGGGTTGGGGGAGGAATCTTACAGTATATACATAGCCTCTTTGGAGGAGAGGTTGCATTCTTTCCACCTCCTTCTTTGCAGCAATAGGATTGACACCATTTGCTTGAAAACCACCACGGGCTAGTTCACATAATTATAACCATGCATATCCTCAAATGGTGGCATCCTAATCCTTCTAAACACTGTATAATGCTTATAGAAGTGATAAGCAAGCTTGGTGTTGGTATTTCCCTTTAGTGAGCCATATCTAGACTTGGGAATCCTCAAGAACACAAAATACCCTTTTAATTTCAAGGGCCTCCTTTGAGCATCATCAGAGTCCATTTTCTCTTGTAAGGTCCCTCCCAAGCCATTTATGTGTCTCTTTTAATATAGATTTCAAGAAGGAAAGAGAGCGCACTTAGAGAAGGCTGAGACAATAAGGCTAGAAACATTAGGAAAATGATAAGAGTAAAATTATTAGCTCCATAAAATCCTAAAAGAAATAAGAAGACAAGAATAGTTCTATTAAGAGATAAGTATCTCCAAAAATAGAAATTCGAATTTAGGTGATATGAGGTCATATTTAGAGTACTTTTAGATATTTAGAGACCATGCACACTAAAAAGCATTGAAAACCAATGGGATTTTGAAACGTAAGTGTGTAGTACATCCATTTAAAAGTAACAATGCAGCTATTCTAGAAGATGCACATGCGAAAGCAACTTCATTCTATCCACGTAATCAAGATAGAAAGGCATTGTAAATATATATTTTGCCTAATCCACTTGCTCTATCAAGGAAAAAAAACAATGGCAAAAAACACTGCCATTGTTCAAATAAACAGTCTCAAAGATGGTATGAAATGCTCTTGATTGACAACTATTAAGACTCCTTTTTTGGAAAGAGCCAAATCATCCTGTTGAGAACAGAATCAAACATCATCTCTTTCCATCAACAAACCATTGTTATCAGTAGCAAGAGTTGATCTATCAGGAAGAGACCTTGGGGGGGTCACTAATACCACGCATCCGGATATTGACTAACCTCATCAATAAGTGTCAACTTGCCTCTGACGTAGACACATACCATGCATCCACCAGATATTGACAAACCTCATCAATAACCCCATGTGTATCTTGCCACTCTATAGTAGATCGATCATGTCCTTTGTATACATACTTGTAGGAATATTTTCATTACGATAATGGTAGAGCATACTTCTATGTTAATATAGACTTTGTACCTCATAGAGAGAAAAGAGTTATATGGAACAACCCACATTGACTATCCACCTCATGATCCTTTACTTGTATGAAACTACTTTCGTCTTGCCGCATGTAAGTTGGATACCCATTGTCATCAATAGTAGTCTCAGAAAACTTTGGAGAATAACGATGTTT
The DNA here is from genome assembly GCF_041138505.1 of Cibotium barometz. Classification (NCBI taxonomy): domain Eukaryota; kingdom Viridiplantae; phylum Streptophyta; class Polypodiopsida; order Cyatheales; family Cibotiaceae; genus Cibotium; species Cibotium barometz. The sequence goes on along the minus strand of NC_141082.1, from coordinate 1,225,088 downwards.
GCAACTTCCATTTACCATATAAGGAGAGAGCATATTTAGTTTCCTACATGGTCCATGTACATTACAATGACTAATTATGTTGTGCAACTTAGGAAACATCGCCTTATCTGGAAGTTCAACACATACAAACTTATCATAGTGAGCAATCTCAATAGGTTTACGTCCACTTTCCAATATCAATAGTATATGTGCATGTAGAAAGTCTCTTTTTGAAATTCAATAACAAAAACAAATCCCACTCCCTTCCAAATAATTCTTTTTTCACCAACAAGTGCATCATATCCTTATGCTTCTCATAGAAAACTCGTGCAATCAAGTCAGGTCGATCTTCGACAACCTGACCTGGCAGTAAAGCTTTGCTTATTTCATCCCACTTAGGATTTTAAGTAAAGGTAATAAAGAGGTTAAGTTTTTCCATCTTCCTAACAAAATAACCTTTTAATCTTGATACAATTGGTGCATATATCAAGGCCCCTAGTATATATATAGATGGCAGAACTATCTTGCATCTATCATTGCCAGGGAGACTCTGTTGACAGCATCGCTTATATTAATCATATATGCAAGCCCTTAAAATACTTTAGCACACAATGCTTTCTGGCTATTATGTATCCATACTAATCTTGATTCTTCCATGCTGCTATGAGCATCAACAATGTATTGTTACAAAAGTCGACCACCACGTAGAAGGCACACATTTGTATCTTCCCTTATTTGTAATCTACATGCATAATATCACCGTTGAATTATAGTATTTGTCTCCTCATTTGAACCTTGTCTATTCCTACCATGGAGTGAAATTCTAACATGCTAACCATCCTCTCCTCGAGTAAACAGAACATATTTTTTTATAGTATTTATGTGAGACATTATTTGAATATCTCTATGACCTACTTGAAGAGCATTCCCTTGACCTAGTATGATAGCAGCTATCTTACTACCCATAGGAACCAATTATTTCCTTAATATTATTCCAACTTCAGTGACCATTCTCAAATCTACATGTGGACTGGACTGTAACATTTCTCTTATTGTATGAAATGCACATGCATATGGATTGTGTTTATACATCATTATTTGTAACCTTTCAAGCATGTTATGATTTACAAAAAGCATCCCATGAAGTCTATTCTCTCATTCATGCTCCGTATCATATATATATATATATATATAATTGGAAAAATTGAGGAGCCGCATCTCATATTCTATTAGGTATTACAGAGCCAACATGATGATATGTAATACCATGGATTCAAAAATCAAATACATACCTTCCCCTCGTGATTTGATTATCCAAGTGAGTACCCAGTGAAACGAATGCTAAGGCATTGTTTTTATAAGAGCATATATTCTTTCTGTGTTCCTTACTTGCATTATCATCACCAAGTAACAGATCAACCAATGTAGGAGGAGGATTGTCCTTGCATTTGGAGGAGAGGTTTCATTCTCTCAACCTCTTTCTTTTCACTAGGATTGACTCCATCTTGCTTGAAAACCGCCACGAGCAAGTTTACCTTATAACCGTATATACATAGCCTCTTTGGAGGAGAGGTTGCATTCTCTCCACCTCCTTCTTTGCAATAGGATTGACTCCATTTGCTTGAAAACTGCCACAGGCAAGTTCACATTATTATGACCATGCATATCCTCATGGTGGCATCCTAACCCTTCTAAACACTTTATATTGCTTATAGAAGTGATGAGCAAGCTTGGTGTTGGTATTTCCCTTTGGTGAGCCATATCTAGACTTGGGAATCCTCAAGAACACAAAATACCCTTTTAATTTCATCCACTTGCTCTGTCAAGGAAAGAAAACAATGGCAACAAACACTGCCATTGTGCAAATAAACAGCCTCAAAGATGGTATGAAATGCTCTTGATTGACAACTATTAAGACTCCTTTTTTGGAAAGAGCCAAATCATCGTGTTGAGAATAGAATCAAACATCATCTCTTTCCATCAACAAACCATTGTTTTCAGTAGCAAGAGTTGATCTATCGGGAAGAGACAGCCCTTCAAAATCATGTAGATATTTTTCATATTATTGTAAGAGGTCTTGCATGTGTAATAGAGAGATTGATTCTTAGCTGTAGAATGACAAACACCAGTCTTAGCACACCTTCTCTCCAAGCCATGAAAAAAATATTTGGAAGTTCGGTAGAGAATTTGTGCCAAACCTGTCCAAGAGATATAGGCTCACAAAAAAGCAGAATAATGACAAAAAGTTGATGCAATTAGAATCTGGTTTTTTGAAATGCAGCTTCTTGAAGACATATATACCACTCGTATCTCTCCAGCATTCCTCTGGCTTCACATGAAATCTTAAAACAACAATACAAATGTCCATTCACTGTTTGTATATCCTCAAAAGATATGCAGCCTTTACACACTATAAGTAACATGTATAGATAATATTGCTCACATGCACACTCGGGCTAACATTATACATATATGTCCAATCATATTTCCTTTTTTATTTTAGTCCATGATCAAAAAGTTAGATAGCACGCTATTTGAATCTACGTGCAATTGACCAGCTCTGAACCATTCAGTGAGAGTAGTTATTTAGTTTCTATCACGAGGACTATTACATCACACAAATCATTAGTCATTGAATATAACATAATTTTGCATCGAAAAATGAATAGACAACCTTTGTATATATGGTTTTCATTATGTAAATCATATTAGTATAAACGCCAACTGGCCTTTGACATAGACACATACCACGCATCCGGATATCGACTAACCTCATCAATAAGTGTCAACTCGCCTCTGACGTAGACATGTACCGTGCATCCAGATATTGACTAACCTCATCAATAACCCCATGTGTATCTTGCGACTCTATAGTAGATCTATCATATCCTTTGTATACATACTTATATGAATATTTTCATTACGATAATGGTAGAGCATACTTCTATGTTAATATAGACTTTGTACCTCATACAGAGAAAAGGGTTATATGGAACAACCCACATTGACTATCCACCTCATGATCCTTTACATTTATGAAACTACTTTCGTCTTGCCGCATGTAAGTTGGATACCCATTCTCATCAATAGTAGTCTCAGAAAACTTTCGAGCATAACGATGTTTGCAACTTCCATTTACCATATAAGGAGAGAGCATATTTAGTTTCCACATGGTCCATGTACATTACAATCACTAATTATGTTGTGCAACTTAGGAAACATCGCCTTATCTGGAAGTTCAACACATACAAACTTATCATAGTGAGCAATCTCAGTAGGTTTACGTCCACTTTCCAATCATATCCTTAAAATTCAATAACAAAAACAGATCCCACTACCCTTCCAAATAATTCTTCTTTCACCAACAAGTGCATCATATCGTTATGCTTCTCATAGAAAACTCGTGCAATCAAGTCGAGTCGATCTTGGACAACCTGACCTGGGAGTAAAGCTTTGCTTATTTCATCCCACACTTAGGATTTTAAGTAAAGGTAATAAAGAGGTTAGGTTTTTCCATCTTCTTAACAAAATAACCTTTTAATCTTGATACAATTGGTGCATATATCAAGGCCCCTAGTATATATATAGATGGTAGAACTATCTTGCATGTACCACTGCCCCACGGAGACTCTATTGACAGCATCGCTTATATTAATCATATATGCAAGCCCTTAGTATACTTTAGCACACAATGCTTTCTGGCTATTATGTATCCATACTAATCTTGATTCTTCCATGCTGCTATGAGTATCAACAATGTATTGTTACAAAAGTCGACCACCAAGTAGAAGGCACACATTTGTATCTTCCCTTATTTGTAATCTATATGCATAATATCACCGTTGAATTATAGTATTTGTCTCCTCATTTGAACCTTGTCTATTCCTACCATGGAGTGAAATTCTAACATGCTAACCATCCTCTCCTCGAGTAAACAGAACATATTTTTTTTATAGTATTTGTGCGAGACATTATTTGAATATCTCTATGACCTACATGAAGAGCATCCCCTTGACCTAGTATGATAGCAGCTATGTTACTACCCGTAGGAGCCAATTATTTCCTTAATATTGATCCAACTTCAGTGACCATTCTCAAATCTACATGTGGACTGGACTGTAACATTTCTCTTATTGTATGAAATGCACATGCATATGGATGACTGTAACATTTCTCTTATTATACATCATTATTTGTAAGCTTTCAAGCATGTTATGATTTACAAAAAGCATCCCATGAAGTCTATTATCTAATTCATGCTCTGTATCATATATATATATATATAATCGGAAAAATTGAGGAGCCGCATCTCATATTCGATTAGGTATTACAGAGCCAACATGATGATATGTAATACCATGGACTTGAAAATCAAATACATACCTCTCCCTAGTGATTTGATTATCCAAGTGAGTACCCAGTGCAACGAATGCTAAGGCATTGTTTTTATAAGAGCATATATTCTTTCTGTATTCCTTACTTGCATTATCATCACCAAGTAACAGATCAACCAATGTAGGAGGAGGATTGTCCTTGCATTTGGAGGAGAGGTTTCATTCTCTCAACCTCTTTCTTTACACTAGGATTGACTCCATCTTGCTTGAAAACCGCCCCCACGGGCAAGTTTACCTTATAACCGTATATACATAGCCTCTTTGGAGGAGAGGTTGCATTCTCTCCACCTCCTTCTTTGCAGCAATAGGATTGACACCATTTGCTTGAAAACCACCACGAGCTAGTTCACATAATTATAACCATGCATATCCTCAAATGGTGGCATCCTAATCCTTCTAAACACTTTATAATGCTTATAGAAGTGATGAGCAAGCTTGGTGTTGGTATTTCCCTTTAGTGAGCCATATCTAGACTTGGGAGTCCTCAAGAACACAAAATACCCTTTTAATTTCAAGGGCCTCCTTTGAGCATCATCAGAGTCCTTCATTTTCTCTTGTAAGGTTCCTCCCAAGCCATTTATGTGTCTCTTTTAATATAGATTTCAAGAAGGAAAGAGAGCGCACTTAGAGAAGGTGGAGAGACGGAAAACTCTCTCTCTTGTAGTAAGAGGAGTACGATCCACACTAAGCTCAATCCAATGGGATTTGCATCCCTTTCGGAGCTAGGGATTCGACCCGTACCGGTGCACAAGAGCTTATCCACAAATGGAGAGAATGCTCATGGCTACCATCACTTGACACTAGACTAAGCATGCACACAAGCTCAACTTGTCCTCATTCCTACACACCCCTTCATTCACAAATACAAGCAAGAGGAATACAATCACTATGCACTCAAGCAAAGAGAAAGACCTCACTCCACTCCTATCTTCCTACAAGCATGCATACATTCAAGCATCAAGCTTCTATGAAAGCTTCAAATCAATCCATGTACTCAAAAATGAAATACTAAAAGCATGCATAAGAGTAAAATGATTAGAGTAGAGGATGAGAATGACTCATGACATTGCTAATGATTCAATGAAGAGATTTATCTCATACAATGATGTAGATGGGGTGAGAGAAGAGTCTTCACCTCTATGGAGAAGAGGGAGAGTAGGTCTCTCAAAGGAGCTCTTGCATGAACTAAGCCCAAAGTGTGTCTAAGCTCTCAAATGAGCCACCTTTTATACAAAAATTCTAGGACTCCCATAAGTCCCCATGTGGGATTATTATCAAACCCTCTCCCACATTCATCTACAAAGTGGAACTCTTTTCAAGAGCCCTAAGTATTGTTTTTGTTGCATCCTGGTATTGGTATTGATCCTCATTTGCAAGCAACACTCCCCCCTTCCTATTTTGCGCACGTCCTCGAGCGCAGTAGTAGCAAGAGCTGCAACAAAAACAATTGATACGAGTAAAGTCCTTTATTGATAAAAAGAAAAGAAAAGCAAAATCAGCAATAATAATTACACACGTGAGCATACAAGTGCAAGGCTGATTAAAGTTTTAATGAGTACTAAAAGAGGTGAGTAAAAACTAGTCCAAAGTGAGACTTAGGTAGTAGATAATGCTATGCAAAGGCAAGTGTCTTTGTACACCTCCGGTTATGACCGCAGTCTCAATGTCCTATCAGTATGTAAGTTACTCCTAAGTGGCAACCCTACTCCTAAGTATGAGCAAAGGTGATTGGAGCTCTCTCTTGTTGTTTTTGTTTTTGTTTTTTTTTTTTTGATATGTGTGTAGAAGGTGATAAAGATTAAGTTTCTATCCCCATGAGACCCGAGCAATGGCCAAGAGACCTCCGCCAAGAGAATCTAAAGACCGCTAAGTATCTCAAGGGCGACAGACCCTTTTTCTTTCTTTTATGACCTAAGGAGTACCCCTTGAAGATGAGGGCATCGGTTTCGAGGGCCCATAGTGTACCCCCGAGTCCTACCAACATCTATCAAGGCGATAGATTCCTCAAAGGTCCTCTATTGAAGCTTCTAGACATCAGTGTTCACCCCATGGAAACCAAGGCATCGGCCCCAAGGTGCTGAGACATCCCCAGGTCCTACCAAGCACTTCGCATGGCGGTAGACACTTCATGTCGCAATTCACCTTGTATATATATTTTTGTAGGGTATATTTTCATAAATTTTTATTACTCGTAGCACCTAGCTCATATCTAAGAGATAACTACCACTAGGGATAACTAATATACCTTGAAGACATAAGTACTTGGCATACTCCCTTGGTATATATCCTACACTGTCTTTGGATAGAAATATCTCTTACTAAGTTTTCTAAGACTCTAGAATGTACTCACCACATTTTAACTACTAATCAAAACTCAAACCAGCCAATATTGTGTACATGCAAACCATATATTCGAAAGATAAGAGCACATAAAGAAATAAAGATTAAGATTTGCATACACCTGTTGTAGTGCCCTGTTGATGTTGTTCGTTTGCCTTGATTAATTGCTGATTTTGTGCAGATTGCTCCTCCTTGATCTTTGTAAGCGTAGCCTATCTCCCCCCTTCCTAATTTGTGTGCACGATAGGTGGACTGTAGGGGCGTATCTGATGCTCTTCTTAAGCTGAGATCTCTGCACAAAGTTTTATTAACAAACAAAGAAAAAAACAAAAGAATAAAATTTGTTAGTGGTGCCAATCACCAAATATAGCCGAGGGGAAAAAACCCAATGGGAGAAAAGTGCCCTGGCTTGTCATTCTTATTGTGGAGTCACTGAGTTACTCTTGCGCTGATGGTGTGGATCATCGAAAAAAGAACATAATTCTTTAAAGGCATAAGGAACCACACTATTCAAACATTGATCTACCAAAGAGCTTCATTTGTAGTGTTAATGCCTTATCTTTGGTTTTAGGTATGTCCTTCTTGGGTGGGAATTTTATCAATTGTCTTGGAATTTGAGCAAGATAAGAGGATTTAGGCAGTGAAGCACCAGAATCTATGCTCAAATGAGACTCCTTTGGACTTGTCTTAGGTTCACCCGTTGATGGTTGAATTGTGAAACAAGGAGAAATAGGGGCAACAGTTGTTTCAATACATGTTTTAGGAAGATCAACACAAGTAGATTTGTAGGTGCTATCACAGCCACCTTTCCTTTCTTGGGGAACTTGTGTTGATTTCTTTTGTACCCACTGATATGGAAAATCAAGGGTGGCTTTTGGAATCTTTTGGATACACTCTTTTACCCTTTGCTCAGCATGGCATTTTGGAAGCCAAATTGCTGTTGTACCCTCATAGTAGCCTTGTGCTTTGAGCACATGTTTGGGGACCCATCGAGTAACAACCCGAGGTTTAGGCTTGGAAATGATGTGCTTCTTAAGAGGCTTAGCAACTGGAATAGATGGTACAAGTTTGTACGCATCTTTGGGTAGCCACATTGATGAATCCTTCTTGCCTGGCCTTCTTTGAGCAGCAACTAGAGTAGTTGGAACATGCCAGCCATGGCCCTCACTTGAGTACTCATCAATTATCCACATCATTTGTGTTGGAGCTAGTGTCTTTTTCTTATCAGCATCATTAGCTGATTCGTGTGTCAAATCCTCAACTGAGACTTTCTCAACATGCAGTGCTGTTGTGGATGCATTTCTATAGTACAAATCATCTCGAAGGTTACATGGTTGTACCATTCTTAGAGGAATAATATCATATCCATCAGAGTCACAGAATTGAATTGGCTTTGGTAAAGCACATGTCGATAATGTTGCAAGGACATGACTCCATTCTAGTGGATCAATTAAATGCTCAGGGAAGGGTTGTGGAATGTATGCCTCGTCAGATACACTTCGATTACCCTTAAGTCTCTCAGTGTTGAAATCCCTACATGAGGCTCCGCACATCCATAGATCTTCTCGCCCATCTGACAATGTAACTCTTGAGCCCTCAGATGAAGCAGAATCAAACTCATCTATTGGAGATCTTGTTACATCACGATATGAGTGATTCCTTAGGTTGACCCTTGTGATGATAGAATCATGTCTGAGGTACAAGTAGTTGTATCCCCAATCTTGAATCATTTTAAATTGTCGCATGAATGGTCTACCCAATATCACTTCATAGTTTGGATGCTTTCCAAAATCCACCACTGCAAAGGTATGCTCATATTCAATCCCACATGTGGTGACCAATATGTTCTCAAGCAGCCCAAGGGGATGTTCTAAGCTTCCATCTGCTAGCTGCAAGCGCATCCTGGTACTCCTAATAGCTGGTTTGCCCCATTTCTCCCAAATGGACCTTGTCACAATGCCTACTCCTGCTCCACTATCAAGTATTGCAGTTGAAGATACTTTTCGCACTTCTAATGGGAGGGTAGCATTTCCCTGATCGTCTTCACAAAATTTTCCTACTTTGTTGATAGGAACTGGCATTACATGCTTTGTCTCAGGGTGTATAGTACACTCATGGTGACCCTTTTGTAGCAATACCTGCTCTGACAAACATGTGGCAATATCATTCCACAACTCAGGTTTAAGCTTTATCAATTCAAGCAAAGGTAAGTTACAAGCCACTGGTGCAGACAAAATAGCTTGCACCATACTCATATCTTTCTCCTTAGTCAACCTTTTATGCATGGAGGGTATCCTCAAGGTTTGAGAACAGTTCTCATATTCTCCCAGATAGGACGGTAAGGTTTTCATTGTATGCTTACTTCTAGGAGAAACAATTGTTTGACCTTCCTCCTGGATGCTTGGGCGTCCAAAATTGTTTTCCGAATCTCTGGTAAAATCCACCTCAGAGAATGGAGGCGAACTAACAGAAGACATGTTCTCATTAATTTTCTCATTTACAGCGGCCCACATGTCATTTGCCATGTCCTCATTAGCATCAATAATTTCATCATTGCGTGGGAAGACAAGGCTAGGTGATGGCAGAATTTCTTCTTTCAATGTAGTGTCAATTGGTGTCGATCTTTCGCTTTGAGCTTGTGAAATGAACTCACTTTTCATTTCCCTACTTGATGACACTTCTGGTATAGTTTCTAATGTTGGCTTAAGAGAGGTTGGGCCCCGAGGAATAGGTGGTGGTGGTCCCTCAAGTATCGACTGAGCTTCCCTAATGAGTTGCTGATTAACAGCTAGATTGATCTTCTCCTCACGAGGGTTTGGGTATTCTTGAAGCTTTTTGGGTAGCTCTGATAAGGCTGCAATGCGACTTCTATGAGCATCAATGATGGCCTCTAGAGTCTCATTCACTTTATCCACAAAAACAGAACCCCCAGAGCTATCCTCAGTCGTACTAGCCTCATTTTGTTTAGCACTTGGCTCAGGTTTAGGTTCCTCACGCACTTCTTGGGATGTAAAAGTTTTATCCTGTATGTTTTGTTTAGAGGTCTCCTGAGAACTAGAAGTGGATGCACTTTTAGTTTGCTTGTTTCGGTTCTTCTTCCTCCTAGTGGCCTTTTTTCTACTAGACTGTAGGGTTTTGTCCACTAGATTAGTCTTTGCGTCCCTAGTGCGAGGTGTCTCATCAGTTTGTATTTCAGCGTTTTTTGTTTGTGAGCGAGTCATGACTCTAAGTGGCACGACATCCTCATTCTCAGATGAAGGTGGTGATGGAATTGCCCCTACAAGGTTAAGTGAAACCTTTGGTTGGGAGTTGCCCTCCTCATGTGGTTTCAACAGACAATCCTTCGGGAAGTGTTCGACACAACACCCCAGACAATATCTTTCTATTGGTGGAAACTGTTGCACTGTTGTATTGGATCTAGATGCTTGCCTTGAGCGATGTGGACAATCACGAGCCCAATGGGGTTCTCCGCACTCATAACAGGGGCCCATTGGTTTGGCCTCTACTTTCCTTGGCTGCCATTGACCTGAGGGGCCTGGAGTCCTAGGTTGGTAGCCGCCTAGCAACATTAAAGAGTTTTGTTCCCCTGGTTGAGTCTCCACCAGTGCTTGGTTTGGGTATGCGGGACTTTCAAAAATATTTTCTTTGGATGAATATGATACATATTCTTCCTCCACATAGCCTGGGTTTACCAATTCTCTACACACATTTGAATTGTCATAGTCCACAATCCTTACAGGAGCAGTCCCTGGAGCAAGAGGTTGAGCACCAAGAACAGGTCGTGCTTGTTCTTGTGTCATCGGTGGCTTACGTGCAAAATTTGTATATTGTTGATACATTTGTGGAGCCATTCCACCCCTCGGCTGCTCACGTTCCTGTCTCATTCTCGCAATGCGATTACAATCCTGGGTGGTATGAGTAAAGTTCCAAGCACAGGCTTGGCACCACTTCTTTGTGGGTTGGTTTGTGACTAGAGGAGAAAAGGTATTACAGTCCTCTGTTTTATGGTCACCGCCACATGCTCCACAAAGATGAGGACCCGTAGGAAGTATACTCCTCATTCTCTGCTGCTGTTGTTGTGGCTGCATGGGTGGACGATAGGTTTGTCCTAATCTCCTTAGCACTAGGTTGGCTATCTGATCTGGATTTACCAGCGCGCTAGACCCTGAACTTTGGTCATCACCCCACTGATTTCTAGGTTTCACCTCAGGGCCAGAACCATCTTGGAACTTGAAGTTATCGGTGAAATCCATAGCATCATGGCAACACTCATTGAAACTTGTATGCTTCTTTGCATAGAGATGTGTATGCAGTGTCGAATTTTTGAGGCCTTTTAAGAAGAGAGAAATTAATCGACTTTGGGCGGGCTTCTCATCTTCTGGGCAACGATTAATGTACTGCTTCATTCTATTTACACAGTCTCTAACACTCTCATTCTCACCTTGTTTGAAAGAGTAGATATGCGCTACTGTGTCATGTTGAATTCCCATCAAGGAAAAAGCAGCAATGAATCTCTCTTCCAAAACTCGTAAAGAAGTTTTGTCAGAAGCTTCTAATGCCTGAAACCAAGCAAGGGCTTTTCCTTCAAGAGTGAGTCCAAACCCTTCTATTTGAGTATGCTTATCAGCAACTTGCTCAGCTCGAACTGCTTGCCTAAAAGCTGCTACATGATCGTATGGATCTCCCGACCCTTCATATTTCTTTACCAATTTCTGAAGAGTTGATGGCCTTACTTGTCGTGAATACTCATCGTAGGGTCTACGGCCTCTCACTCTTAGTGGGAATTGTTCCTCTCTTTGGAAAGATGGTCCACATGTTCCCAAAATTGGTGTGGGTGCCCTATTACCAGCCTCACCAAACCCCTCTAAAGATCTTGTCACCCTCATTTCAGGAGGTGCACTTATAGGAGGCCTAGTTGGCTCCCCTCTCATCCGATTGTCATAGTGGGAAAGATGTTGTTGTGGTGTGACCTGTGGTCGCACATTTGGTGTAGGACGATATCGTGTTGCTAGAGTTGGGCTACTAGCAGTGGTCCACTTAGATGTTGAAGGTCCCTCTCTAGTGAACTCTCGTAGGGGAGGAGCAACAGTTTCTCCAAGAAAGGCTGTCTCTCCTGGTTTGGCTGTATGTGTTGAGAACACTTCCATAAATAAAGGTTGTCCTTTCCACGTGAGTTCCCTAATCTCTTTCCAATCTAACGTTCGATATTCATTGGCCCATTTATCAACTATTCTGTTCATGTGTCCTGCACACTTCTCAACTACCACTACATAAGCTAGAGGAAGATCCAGCTCTGGCAATTTAGTCGTGGCATAATATCCCTCTAACGAATCTTTATAGACCTCTTGAAGTGGGTCATCCTGTAAGACCTTTGTCACAGGAATTTGTCGTACAAACTCCCATTGGCTTTCAGCCCCCTGATTCTTTTTACACTTGCCTTTCCTATCCTTGTCCAAATTTAGATCTACAAGAAGTAAATCATCTCTGGTGGATGGCTTTGAGGATTGGGCATTGGATGGTCCAGGCATGTCCGGCTCGATGAGCCAGTCATCTCTAGACTCCTTCGCTCTGGAAAGTTGTGATATGTCTAAAAACTCTGTTTTAGAGAGCTCCCCTAATTTGTCTACCTTTTCTGGATGGTAGGTGACTTCATAGCGAACACCATCTCCACCCATATACATGTTACCCTGGTCATTGACTAGAGGTGCTCTATCAAGTTCTGAGAATATGTCGGCAATCTTAACAAGGTACCGTTGTTGTGGGTCCCTAAAGATCTCAGCTCCTTGAGCATTTGTGTAGACATATTGGAGTCGCACATTGAATGTTAACCCCATGGTGTCGGCCTCAAATGGATTAAAGGATCTTGTGGGTGTCCTATTTGGGGCTACGGGATGACTATTTGTCGGCACTAGATCGTCCATGGACAATGAACTAGTTGTTCTGGAAGAAAGGGTATCGGATTGGGATTCAGATAGGGTTTCAGCAATATCTGCCAAATTGCCTACCGATTGGGTCCCACTTTCTTGCGTAGGTACTCTAGAAGATGCCCTAGGTCCTATGGCAGAATCTACACGACGTCCCGACCGCAAGTGCATAAGGTCAAAATTTTGTTTTGGTTTTGTTATGTGTTTTTGTTTCGTTTGTTTTTGGTTTTTGTGTTTTGTTTTGTTTTTTTTTGATAAATATATATATATATATGTATATATATATATATATTTTTCCCTACCTAATCACTAAAGGCAACTCAAAAAGAATATGTATGGTGTAACTATCTATCCTAATTTTTTTTATTTTTTTTATTTTTATTTAATTATGATTTTTTTAAAATGATTTTATGTTTTTTATGTTTTTTTTTTAACACAAAAATTATGAAGCACACTAAAAAAATACTAACTATGCACAAAGTTACAAAAAATGAAAAATGCAGGTTACACTAATTATGCAAAAAAATTAAAAAAAATGAAGAACTACAAAAAATCAAAAATTTTCTTTTGTTTGTTTTTTTTCTCCTTTTGTTGGTTTATATTGTTTGTTTGTTTGTTTGTTTGTTTTTTTTTTTTTTAAAACTAATAAATGTCGTGCCTAATTGTAAAAAATATAAATCTACTAATTATGCATGCAAGTACAAAAAATAAAAAAATAAAAAGAAAAAATGCAAGCTACTTAAATTATGCAAAATTTTGTACAGAAATTTAAATAATTTACAATGGATTCCAAAAAATAAAAATTATTTTTTCTTCTTTTTCTTTTTTCTTTTTGTTTTGTTTTGTTTTGTTTTGTTTTAAATATATTACAAAAATTTAAAACAATGCAAATTACACTAAATATACTAAAAAATACAGAAATGAAAAAATAAAAAATATACACACAATATGGACTCCTAAAAACAAATAAAAAGAATTTTTTTTATTTTAATTTTTTTTAAAATTTTTTTTTAATTTTTTCCTTCTTTCTTCTCTCTATTTTTTTTTCTATTCTTTTTTTTCTTTTTAATTTTTTTTTCTATTCTTTTTTTTCTTTTTAATTTTTTTTCTATTCTTTTTTTGTCCTTTTTTTTTAATGCCTTTTTCTTTTTTTAAAAAAATTTAATTGTTTTTTTTTTTAATCTTTTTTCTCTTTTTTTTTTAAAATTTTTTTTTATTTAATTTATGGTTTGATGGTTTTTTTAATTTTATTATTTTTTTAAAAAAATAACAAAATAACAAATTTTTTTTAAAAAAAGAAAAGAAAAAAAAACACTAACCTCTTAATCCTTATCGCCGGCTCCGGATTTCTCGCTGCGGGTGCCGCTTTCAATGCTTCTTCGCCAGCTCCTTCTCCCTGCTGTGCTGAGGGTGCGCCTTCAATGCAAGGGCTTCCCTTGCATTCAAATGCTCGCTTTGCCTCCTTCACAGCTACCAGCTGCCTTCTCTCTGGCCTTCTTGCGGCGACCGCCTTAGCCGCAACCACCACTTCCTTCGCAGCCACAACCACCTTCCACACCTTCGCCCGTGCTGCCCAGCTACAGCCGCCTTCTACCTTCACTTCGCTATCGTCACTTGCCCTTGCCAACAGCAGCTGAAGCTTCGCCGGTGCTGCTGACCGACACAACCCACAACGCTTTGCCTCCAATCTTCGCTCATTACGGCCGCTCACTGCGCTTTCTGCCTTTTGCTGCTTCGCCCAATGAGGACACCTCTCCACTCCACTGCTTCTCTCTCACCGTCTCTCTGTCGACGTCCTCTTGCTGCCGCCAATCGTCTTCTTGCTGCCGCCGTCAACGCTGCACGCTGCCTCTGTCGACGTTCTCTTTCTGCCAGTACTGCCTTCACACACCCGCCTGCAGCAGCCGCCTCTTCTACTTGCTTACTTGCGCCCTTCACTCGACGACCATCAGCTTCGCTTGCCCTTCACTAGACGACCATTAGCTTCGACGCCCGCTGCTGCTGCAGCTGCAGCACCACTCTCGCCTGACACCCTCAACAACGGATGCAGCCCACCTCTCTCAGCCGGCCTTCACTGGTGGCTTCGCCCTCGCGTGGTCAGACCACGGTCCTCAACCCACACCGGCCTGAACGGCCCTTTCCGCCCCGCCTGCTTCAGCTTGCCATTGTAAAATATCAGAAATATAAATCTATATCTATACATATAGATGTAGATGTATATATATATATATATATATATATTTTTTAAGGCCGCCTGCACCACTTGTTGTAAAAGAAATGATTAAATCAATATATATATTTGTTTTTATTTTGAAAAAGCAGTCGGTTTGATGCAGCCCTTGTACTCTAATGTTTGATGCAGCCCACAAATATATATATATATAGATATATATATATATATATATAGATTTATAAGTTCTTTCTTAGGGCCACCCTTGGTTGCCCGTTTCTTTCAAGCAAATCGGTTTCTTTCAAGCAAATCGGTTAGTCATGCTGCAATAGATAAATATTCCTCATTTTTTTCCTCGAGCACGCTTGATGCGTTGGCTCCCCACACAATAACAACACAAAACAAAAGGAAGGTCGCCTCCAACACTTCCTATCTCTCTTCTTTCTTGCTTGGGAGTCAATGGGGCTTGCATAAGCTATGGGAGAGCTTAGCAACGCACCTCTTTTCTTTTTATTTATTTATACTAATTACATGTTAACAAAAAGCATGAAAGAATGAAATGACAAAAAACAATGAAGGTAAGCATAATGAACGGTACTTGAAAAAACATAAAAGCAATGAAACTTAAAAAAAAACAATGCGGGAGAAACCTCAACCGCTCAATGGTTAACCTTATCCACTCACACCGGGATCACACACCCAAACTTAATCTAATCACTCAATGGTTTTGCAACCAAAAGAGGAAATAGTGGTGGTTTCCACACACTCTCAACCGGATTTGAGTCTTCTCCCCGGCAGCGGCGCCAATGGAGAGACGGAAAACTCTCTCTCTTGTAGTAAGAGGAGTACGATCCACACTAAGCTCAATCCAATGGGATTTGCATCCCTTTCGGAGCTAGGGATTCGACCCGTACCGGTGCACAAGAGCTTATCCACAAATGGAGAGAATGCTCATGGCTACCATCACTTGACACTAGACTAAGCATGCACACAAGCTCAACTTGTCCTCATTCCTACACACCCCTTCATTCACAAATACAAGCAAGAGGAATACAATCACTATGCACTCAAGCAAAGAGAAAGACCTCACTCCACTCCTACCTTCCTACAAGCATGCATACATTCAAGCATCAAGCTTCTATGAAAGCTTCAAATCAATCCATGTACTCAAAAATGAAATACTAAAAGCATGCATAAGAGTAAAATGATTAGAGTAGAGGATGAGAATGACTCATGACATTGCTAATGATTCAATGAAGAGATTTATCTCATACAATGATGTAGATGGGGTGAGAGAAGAGTCTTCACCTCTATGGAGAAGAGGGAGAGTAGGTCTCTCAAAGGAGCTCTTGCATGAACTAAGCCCAAAGTGTGTCTAAGCTCTCAAATGAGCCACCTTTTATACAAAAATTCTAGGACTCCCATAAGTCCCCATGTGGGATTATTATCAAACCCTCTCCCACATTCATCTACAAAGTGGAACTCTTTTCAAGAGCCCTAAGTATTGTTTTTGTTGCATCCTGGTATTGGTATTGATCCTCATTTGCAAGCAACAGAAGGCTGAGACAATAAGGCTAGAAACATTAGGAAAATGATAAGAGTAAAAATATTAGCTCCATAAAATCCTAAAAGAAATAAGAAGACAAGAATAGTTCTATTAAGAGATAAGTATCTCCAAAAATAGAAATTCGAATTTAGGTGATATGAGGTCGTATTTAGAGTACTTTTACATATTTAGAGACCATGCACACTAAAAAGCATTGAAAACCAATGGGATTTTGAAACGTAAGTGTGTAGTACATCCATTTAAAAGTAACAATGCAGCTATTCTAGAAGATGCACATTCGAAAGCAACTTCATTCTATCCACGTAATCAAGATAGAAAGGCATTGTAAATATATATTTTGCCTAATCCACTTGCTCTGTCAAGGAAAAAAAACAATGGCAAAAAACACTACCATTGTTCAAATAAACAGTCTCAAAGATGGTATGAAATGCTCTTGATTGACAACTATTAAGACTCCTTTTTTGGAAAGAGCCAAATCATCCTGTTGAGAACAGAATCAAACATCATCTCTTTCCATCAACAAACCATTGTTTTCAGTAGCAAGAGTTGATCTATCGGGAAGAGACCTTGGGGGGGGGTCACTAATACCACGCATCCGGATATTGACTAACCTCATCAATAAGTGTCAACTTGCCTCTGACGTAGACACATACCGTGCATCCAGATATTGACAAACCTCATCAATAACCCCATGTGTATCTTGCCACTCTATAGTAGATCTATCATGTCCTTTGTATACATACTTGTAGGAATATTTTCATTACGATAATGGTAGAGCATACTTCTATGTTAATATAGACTTTGTACCTCATAGAGAGAAAAGAGTTATATGGAACAACCCACATTGACTATCCACCTCATGATCCTTTACTTGTATGAAACTACTTTCGTCTTGCCGCATGTAAGTTGGATACCCATTGTCATCAATAGTAGTCTCAGAAAACTTTCGAGAATAACGATGTTTGCAACTTCCATTTACCATATAAGGAGAGAGCATATTTAGTTTCCTACATGGTCCATGTACATTACAATGACTAATTATGTTGTGCAACTTCGGAAACATCGCCTTATCTGGAAGTTCAACACATACAAACTTATCATAGTGAGCAATCTCAATAGGTTTACGTCCACTTTCCAATATCAATAGTATATGTGCATGTAGAAAGTCTCTTTTTAAAATTCAATAACAAAAACAAATCCCACTACCCTTCCAAATAATTCTTTTTTCACCAACAAGTGCATCATATCCTTATGCTTCTCATAGAAAACTCGTGCAATCAAGTCAGGTCGATCTTCGACAACCTGACCTGGCAGTAAAGCTTTGCTTATTTCATCCCACTTAGGATTTTAAGTAAAGGTAATAAAGAGGTTAAGTTTTTCCATCTTCCTAACAAAATAACCTTTTAATCTTGATACAATTGGTGCATATATCAAGGCCCCTAGTATATATATAGATGGCAGAACTATCTTGCATCTATCATTGCCAGGGAGACTCTGTTGACAGCATCGCTTATATTAATCATATATGCAAGCCCTTAAAATACTTTAGCACACAATGCTTTCTGGCTATTATGTATCCATACTAATCTTGATTCTTCCATGCTGCTATGAGTATCAACAATGTATTGTTACAAAAGTCGACCACCACGTAGAAGGCACACATTTGTATCTTCCCTTATTTGTAATCTATATGCATAATATCACCGTTGAATTATAGTATTTGTCTCCTCATTTGAACCTTGTCTATTCCTACCATGGAGTGAAATTCTAACATGCTAACCATCCTCTCCTCGAGTAAACAGAACATATTTTTTTATAGTATTTATGTGAGACATTATTTGAATATCTCTATGACCTACATGAAGAGCATTCCCTTGACCTAGTATGATAGCAGCTATCTTACTACCCATAGGAACCAATTATTTCCTTAATATTATTCCAAGTTCAGTGACCATTCTCAAATCTACATGTGGACTGGACTGTAACATTTCTCTTATTGTATGAAATGCACATGCATATGGATTGTGTTTATACATCATTATTTGTAACCTTTCAAGCATGTTATGATTTACAAAAAGCATCCCATGAAGTCTATTCTCTCATTCATGCTCCGTATCATATATATATATATATATATATATATATATAATTGAAAAAAATGAGGAGCCGTATCTCATATTCTATTAGGTATTATAGAGCCAACATGATGATATGTAATACCATGGATTCGAAAATCAAATACATACCTTCCCCTCGTGATTTGATTATCCAAGTGAGTACCTAGTCAAACGAATGCTCAGGCATTGTTTTTATAAGAGCATATATTCTGTCTGTGTTCCATACTTGCATTATCATCACCAAGTAACAGATCAACCAATGTAGGAGGAGGATTGTCCTTGCATTTGGAGGAGAGGTTTCATTCTCTCAACCTCTTTCTTTTCACTAGGATTGACTCCATCTTGCT